>NC_143052.1:353124568-353427586 GCF_052426305.1 Pelodiscus sinensis | reverse complement strand
AAAGGGAGAAAGGAAAAAGCCCCAAAATCCTTTGTCCCAGTTTGAAAGTCCCACCTACATTCCTACTGGTCACTCCACCTGGCTAGGTGTAGTTAACCCCTTAATCCCCAGGCTGCTGGCTAACCCTCATAATCATGACAATGTCAAACCAATCTGATAGCTTTCTTGAATAGGATAACGAGTCTTGTGGATAAGGGAGAAGCGGTGGATGTGGTATGCCTAGACTATAGTAAGGTGTTTGATATAGTCTCGCATGATATTCTTATCAATAAACTAGGTAAAATACAACTTAGATGGGGCTAGTATAAGGTGGGTGCATAACTAGCTGGATAACCGTACTCAGAGAGTAGTTATTAATGGTTCACAATCCTGCTGGAAAGGTATAACAAGTGGGGTTCCGCAGGGGTCTGTTTTGAGACTGGGTCTCTTCAATATCTTCATCAGCGATTTAGATATTGGTATAGAAAGTACGCTTATTAAATTTGCAGATGATACCAAGCTGGGAGGTGTTGCAACTGCTCTGGAGTATAGGGACATAATTCAAAATGACCTCGACAAATTGGAGAAATGGTCTGAGGTAAATAGGATGAAGTTTAAAAAAGACAAATGCAAAGTGCTCCACTTAGGAAGGAACAATCAGTTTCATACATACAGAATGGGAAGCGACTATCTGGGAAGGAGTACGGCAGAAAGGGATCTAGGGGTTATAGTGGACCACAAGTTGAATATGAGTCAGCAGTGTGATGCTGTTGCAAAGAAAGCAAACATGATTCTGGGAAGCATTAACATGTGTATTATGAGCAAGACACGAGAAGTCGTTCTTCCGCTCTATTCTGCACTGGTTAGGCCTCAGTAGGAGTATTATGTCCAGATCTGGGCACCGCATTTCAAGAAAGATGTGGAGATATTGGAGAGGGTCCAGAGAAGAGCAACAAGAATGATTAAAGATCTAGAGAACATGACCTATGAGGGAAGACTGAAGGAATTGGGTTTGTTTAGTTTAGAAAAGAGATGATTGAGGGGGGACATGATAGCAGTTTTCAGGTATCTAACAGGGTATCGTAAGGAGAATGGAGTAAACTTGTTCATTTTGGCCTCTGAAGATAGAACAAGAAGCAATGGGCTTAAACTTCAGCAAGGGAGGTATAGGTTGGACATTAGGAAAAAGTTCCTAACTGTCAGGGTAGTCAAACACTGGAATAAATTGCCCAGGGAGGTTGTGGAATCTCCAGAATGGGACATATTTAAGAGTAGGTTAAATAAATGTCTATCAGGGATGGTCTAGACAGTATTTGGTCATGCCATGAGGGTAGGGGACTGGACTCGATGACCTCTTGAGGTCCCTTCCAGTCCTAGTATTCTATGATTCTATGATTACTACTTAGGCTCTCGATTACTACTACAGCCTCTCAGAGTGTAGTATCCTGTTCTAGACCCGTCCAACACATTATCAATAAACTACAACCTATACTAGAACAGGATACTAGACTCCGAGAGGCTCTGGGAGACAGACCCATAGTCTCCTACAGACAACCACCTAACCTCAGGATGATTCTTACCAACAACCACAGGACATACCACACTAATACCAACCCTGGAACTTTTCCTTGCAACAAACCCCGGTGCCAGCTTTGTCCCCATATTTACTCTGCTGACACCATTATTGGACCTAACCAATTCAGTTATAAGATCAAGAAGACATATTCCTGCGCATCCAGGAATATAAGTTATGTCATCATGTGCCGACAGTGTCCGTCTGCTATGTACATTGGACAAATGTCTCAGATGCTTCGCCAAAGAATCAATGCCCACAAAACGGATATCAGTCAGTATCACAAAGAAAAAACAGTTTCTTGCCATTTCAACCAGAAAGGGCATTGTCTCAATGACTTGATTACCTGCATCCTGCTTCAAAGACATTTTAACACAAGACTTGAAAGAGAAATCTCTGAACTGTCATTCCTGCTTAAATTTGACACTTTACGCCAGGGTTCTTAACAAAGACACTAATTACCTTACCCATTACAAAGATAGCTTCCCCAATTATCACCTCTAATATCATTAGCTCACAGACATTTACTTTCCCTCCCCTATTCTGAAATTTGATTTGTCCTTTTTATACATGTTCCCTTTTTTTATTGTATTCCTTTGTATATATGGTCATGCCTAATTTCTTCCACTATTTGATCTGAGGAAGTGGGTCTGGCCCACGAAAGCTCATCACCTAATAAACCATCTTGTTAGTCTTTAAAGTGCTACATAGTCCTGTGTTTTGTTTCAGCCAGACTACACGAACACGACTACATCTCTATTACGATCCCACTCTCCACTGAGAATAACAACTGAGCAGGAGCTTCTGGCACAAACAACCCCCCATGAGCTCCTCTGTGCCCTTGAACGTCCGCCGTGTCTGGAAACGGCCGAGTGCCCCAGGCAGGGACGTTCCATTGCAAACCCTGCCTGGGCACCGGGCAGCTCCCTGCCTAGGCACTTGGAAGCCAAGTCCTTGGGGCCTTTTTCCTGGCTGCAGATATCCTGCCACTCACCCCAGCCCTTCTCACTGCTTCAGTTGTGTTCCTGGGTGACCTTTATCCAAACCCCTTGGGTGGTCCAGCCCCCTGCTGCTCTGACACAGGGGTTGGGAGTGGAGATGTCGGCTGCTCCATGAGAATTGCACCTTCCCTCCCAGCACAGAGTAACTACAGAGCGTCCGTCTGTCCCTGCCTGTCTGTCCATGCACCCGCCCTCTCTGCCACCTCCAGCCCTGCCCCCGTGTCTGTGTCCCGGACGTTCATTCGCATTTCGCAGTGGAGTCATTTGGGCCTCAGGGTCAGGAAATGCTGGTGCCTCTGCCCGGCCCTGCTCTGGGTTCTCGGGCAGGGAAACCAAGACTTTTCTCCCCTCCTGGCCGGGAGAGGAAGGATTCGTGGTGACCGCCCTGAGCAGAGCTGAGCAGGGTCCACCCTGGGGAGAAGCAGCTGGTTTATTCCTGCAGGATCGGGGCCAGGGAGAGGCCAGGCTGTGGGAGGGGATGGGGAATGTTTCGGTGCCATTCCCAGGCTCAGTGTGCCCAGGAGCCAAAGGGGAGGGGACCAGTGCGGCTCATTGCAGGCAGGATATAGGCTCTGTGCCCCTGGCAGCCTCTCTGTGCTCTGTGCTTTCGCTGCCTTTCTTTGTCCTGTGGGCACCATGCAACTCCACCCGATCTATCCCCCGCTCCCCGGGACACCACAGGCCGTGGGGGGTTCCCCTGGACTGGGTCCTTGGCGAGCTCAGGTCCCACTGATGACACGAGGGCACCTTTCTCAGCAGGGAGGCAGCCGTGCAGGAGCCCCCCCCAAAACACTCACCAGTCTCCTGCCCCAGCCGAGGATGAGGAGTCTCTGCCTGGGATCCAGGTGGGGAGCTGCAGGGGCAGGAACCGCACTGGCCGGGGCTCGGAGGCAGGGACATTTATCCTGCCTGCCTGGGAGTCCCAGCGGGGTCGGAGCCAGCAGGGAGCCCTGGGCACAGAGCAGTTTCCAGCTCAGCCACAGGGAGGGGCAGGCTGGGATCAGGGGATTTGTGTGTTTACAGGAGTGATGTTCCTGGTGTCTAGGAACGGAAACGCGGCTGGAAATTCCCCCTCCAGCTCCAGCAGAGACGCAGCTGAGTCAAATGGGGCCTGAGTGTTTTCTCTAGCAGGTACCATAGAAACTGGCTGGAACAGTGACAATTAACGGACCTTGGTAGTACCGAGGTACCAAACAGAGAGCAGTGGGAGAGGATGCCCTAGTGGCAGGGGAGTGGAACTAGACAGGAAAGAAAACAGAGGTGCCGAGCTAACGTACAGTTCCCATTAATGACTGTGTCTTTCAACAGCGAGCCTTGGAACCAGATCACGGTATTGGGAGAATAAACACTGGCAAGATATCAATAAGGGGGGACATGTTGGAAATCTAGCAAAGCATGTGTAACATCTAGTGTGGGTCACTGTCCCATGGAGAAGCACGTAGCCCACTGACAGTGAGAGATAAGAACTGGGGAGCTCTACAGCCTACAGTATTTCTTCATACAACATGTGGAACTCCTTGCCCATTGATGTTGTGAAGGTTAAGACAAAAAACGTGTTCAAAGAATGAAGTAGGCAAGTCTAAGTCTCACTGTGACAAGCTGGGCCTAGACAACAGGGAGAGATCTCTTGATGGGTCCTGGATCTGTTCATTCCTGCAGCATCATGAGGCACCAGCCCCCATCAGAAGGCGGGACACTCGTCTATATTCCCCTTTGGTAGGACCCAGTGCGGTTGCTCCTATGTCCCCCTTGTGTTTTCCTTAGTCTGAAGGAAAGTTCCTTGGGATGGAAAGTTGCTGCCTCATTTTTCATTTGGTAAAACTGAAGAGTTTTTCATGGAGATGAGAAGGGAGGAGGGGAAGGGAGCAGCCAGAGAGGCAGAGGGAAGGCACCTGAGAGGAGGCCCAGGCAACCAGGGTCCCTCCTCCCCATGCTACCTGCATTTCCCTCTGGCTGTCCCAGTGCAGGAATGGGGGAGGGGACCGATTGGTCACTGCCCACAGGGCGCTGTGCCAAGAGTAAGGGGTGGAGTTGGTACAGCTACTCTCACCACTGTCCCCACCCCCACCCCCACCCCCACCCCCACCTAGGTGTTTCTCTCCCTTCCCCAGACTGGTCCTGGCTTCCCAGAAAAAATTAGGTAAGGAACTAAATGAGCCGGGTCTGCTCCCCAACCCGGCAATAGCCAATCTAGCCGCTCCTCCCCCCACAACTGCTGTGATGGGAGTGTGCACTGCCAATCAGCAGCAAATCCCACACACACACCCCCGGACACACACACATTGCTGGTCTCTCTACCTTCCCACAGCGCTGGTCTTTATCACCCCCCCCACCCCCCCACACACACACACTCACCAGGTCCCAGGGTTCCCTTTGACCCCCTCCCTCTGCCCCAGGCACTACAGTCACAAAATCTCTCACTGGCATGTTTCTTAGAGGGAGTGGACAGGGGTCCAACCCTTCCCACTGGAACGTGTTGGTTCCCACAGTGCATGGGCCAGGCAGGTGCCTCAGGTTAGAGCAGCGGGTCAGCGAGCGCTCCCAGGCCTGAATTAAGCAGCAGAGGAGTTCACAGGGCCATGGGAGACCTGCTGGTTAGGGTGAGCTCTGCGCGATTTGGAGCAGGGGTTTGACCCTGGATCCCATGTGAGCAGCCAGAGTGCTAGGCCGGGGGATTTTCTGCACCCCTCAAAGTCAGTGTGTTGTGGGCACAGCCCCACTAACCATGGGGCAGGTCATTCCGCCGTTGTCCGGGCTCTGGGTAGGGATTCAGTGTGGTAAGGCAGGAGGAAAAAGAACAGACTGATCCAGCCATGGATGGGGTAACAGAGCATCTTTATTGCTGATGCTCCTTCCGTCTCAGACCCCACCCACCTGGGATAGGAGTGAGCCAAGAATTTACCCAGCTTACACCATTTGGGGGATGCTTTAATCCTGTTGGAGACACTTTAATCTTCCTAATCACTGTTTAAAAGATCTTCAGGTGGCTGTCTTGTCACAAACCAGTTCTACTAGCCAAATACACAGAGAGGGGCTGGAATTACAGTTCATCCTCTAATTCAGCTCTCATGCTAATGGACTCAATGGTGCTGAGGGTTGGCTGGGACACTATCAACCTAGCATTCAATGAAGGTGCACACAGCTCTTTGTGTAGCTTCCTGTGTTAGGAAGGATACTATCTATTGACTTTGATTCTTAGCTGCTTCATTTTAAGTACCCAAACTTCAGGTGCTTACTGATTCCCAATTCTGCCTTCCTGTTTTTCCCTGTGATTTTCCAGACCCTCTGCTCCGTGTCTCCCACCTCCTTCCTTCTTTTCCTTCCTTCCCCCACCCCCTCCTATTTATTTTGGGTCTTCACATCCTAAAATGAAAACTCCAGTGGTATGAGGAAGTGGTCTGTGTCCACGAAAGCTCATGATCTCATCTACATGTTTTGTTAGTCTATAAGGTGCTACCAGGTCATTTTTTGGTTTTTCCTTTTCTCTTAGTTAGTCTGTAAACACCCTTAATAATTAAATCACCTTTGAGGCCCTAATTTAGCAGTCTGAACACCCAGATAATGCATAATCATAATCATGTGCTGAATGTAATTACATGTTACCCTGTGGGGGAGAATGGCTCAGTGTTTGAGCTGTGGCTTGCAAAACTCTGGGTTATGAGTTCAAGCCATGAAGGGGCCCTCCATGGATCTAGGGTAAATATGTCAGGGATGGTACTTGGTCCTGCTGTGAGGTCAGGAGACTAGACTCCATGACCTCTCGAAGTCCCTTCCTGTTAGATGAGATAGGCATACAGTATTATTATTAACCTTTACTGGTAACAGCTTTTTAGCAGACGTTGGCAGGTTTCACATCACAACACTCCTGACATCAGCAGCGTACAGAGGTACAGGAGATGTGACCCTGAGTGTATGATTCACAGCGGATAAGGGGGTGAGGGAGATAGCACTGCTAACACCAGGCCATTCATTGATAGGTTATATCTTGGGTGCAGCTGCATGCTCCTCTATTCTAAGGAAGCTGGGAAGGAGGAATCAAAACAAGTCTGTTAATGAATAGAAACATTCGGGGCCATTTCCCTTTCCCATGGTCACAATTACCCAGACTTCTTATTTAGCATTTATACACCCCGGTAGAACTGGCCAAAGTTCAGCCCACATAGCCAGAGGTAGAGAGGGGAAGAAACTACCTCACTCGTGCTCCGTGGCTGCCAGTGCCTCCCTGTGACTCTGATCGCTCAGTCCATAAATGCAAAGGATTCTTGTAGCCCAGAATCTCCGTCCTACCCCACTTTTATAAATATTATTTTCATTTTGATCCCACAAAACTGAGACTATGGTGGACTCATGGGTATTAGCAAACCCATCCTCACACAGTAGAACAGGAGGGGGCTGATGTGGCCTGTGGAGTTTGGGGCAAAGACCTCTAGATGGCCCCCATCAACACCGTGGGGAGTGTGATGGGTTGGGCCCCCTCAGGATATTTGGTAATGTGCTGAGATACCAGTGAGTCGCCTTTTCTGTCAGGCTGGGCACCCTTTACTTCTGGTTTGCTAAGCCAGGCTCTGAAGGCTCCTCCAGCAACACGCAGGTAGGGCCGCACCCAACTGCGGATTGAAACAGACATGGAGATCATCCTGGGGAAGTCTCAGCTAAGGAGACCTGCTACAGAACTCATGAGCCCAGCTCTCTTGGAGTAAAGAGCCAAAAGTGTATGAAATTTGTCCCTCCCTCAATGGAGGAAGTCACACACAGTCTCCTTCTACCCCAGTTAGAAATGCTATAAACTGGATATCAGGATTAACCAGAAATACATTTATTAATTCCAAAAAAAATGCATTTTTAGTGGCTAAAGAGGTAGCAAACAGAACAACGCGGATTACTAAGGCAATAACACAAGGCATGCAAACTAAGCTTGATTCATTAATGAAACTGGTTACAAACATTGATTCCTCAACTGAGATATTGTTTTTGGTAGATTCCTTGACAGGCCTAATGTCTTTCAAGTTGGGGGTCGGGGCTGTTTCCCACTGCGGCACTTTGTGTGCAGAGAATGGGGGTCCATAATAGACTTTAAAATACTTTTCTATTAAAGGTTTGTGTCCAAGCTCCCCAAGGCTACAGATTCGTGAGCCTTGGATTGGTATCTTGACTATCAACCCAATGCAAAACCCCTTAAAGAACCGTGGAAGTTACACCTAGCAAATCCTTCCTGTAAGTGACACACAAGCTATTTTCAGCTTCTATCTGTAAAGGCCTTGAAAGATGTCGCCCACTACCAGAAAGAAGGAAATACTCCTCTGGAAGCCATTTTATGTACAGCCTAGCTCCACCCCCTCACCTGACAGGAAGTTAAGGGGCGTGGCTAGGACTATAAGAATGCTGCCAGGGAGCTCAGTCAGGGCTTAGCCTCTGAGGGAGACAGAGGCCTGTCCAGAGCTCCTTGATGATGAGGCCGAGATCTGGCTTGGGCTGCCCATGGCTGCTTTCCACAGTGCTAGTAAAGACTGGGCTGCAGAGGCCTGGCCAAGCTAGCCAGCAGAGCTACCCTCTGCCCCAGATGAGCTGGAGGTCCTGCTCAAGCCCTGAGGTCCGTGGCTACTCAGAGAGCCTGAGGGCTTGCTGGAGCTGGGGGACTGGCTTGAACCCAGATGGCTGCCTGGGGCCTGACAAAGCTGCTGGATGCTGCAGAGCTCACACCTGCTGAAGCCTGGATTGGACTGGCCTGCTAGAGGTACAGGGATCTGTGAAGGGGGAGACGAAGTGTCCCAGGGGATAGCATGGGCTGACAGCAGCCCTAGGCCAGCAAGTTGTGGGCTGGAGCCCTGCTGAGCCAATAGCAGCTGCACTGCTGCATCCAGGGCCCCTGGGATGGGGCGCAGTGGAGTGGGTGGACTTGCACCCACCTACTGGGTGGCAGTCTCCCCTTCACCACTGCTGCAGGTGCACTACCTGCCCAGCTCCTAAACTAGGAGCTTCTACAAACCTGTGTGTTTGTGTTTTGCTGCCCTGCCCTGCTCCAGGGCCAGGACTATAGACTGTTTGTTTGCGACCACGCCTTGCATCAGGGCCTGGCCACCATTTGCTGCCCCTCCCTAAGATAGGGCCTGGCCACCATTTTGATTAGCCGCCCCACCCTGCACCAGGGCCTGGGCTCAGCCTAGTGTATTTGCTGCCCTGCTCAAGGGCCTGGGAATGCACACTGTGTTTGGTGCCCCGATGTGCTCAATGGCCCGGGCTTACATACTGTGCTTTGCGACCCAGCCGGGATCCAGGCTGGGCCTCTTAGAAGAGGCAGGTGACATGCTTTTTGGCCCCCCTCCTTTTCTCCAGGGCATAGAAGAAGTGGGAGCCGCTATCCATCTCCCAAAGTAGCTGGATGCGAGATCGAACAAAGGTGACCCGGGCCCTGTGATCTTCCAGGGCCCAGGGTGGAGCCTCAGGGGTGGACGCCAGGCTCCTCAAGCTTCAAGACCTCCCATTCCAACTGCTCTATCGCCGCATCCCTCTGCCGGCTGGCGCCCCGGAAGTAGTCGCGGCAGAAGAGCCGGGTGTGCACCTACCCCACGTCCTACCATCGCCGCACCAAGGGAAAGGCGGGACGCTGCCCCTGCCAGACTTCCTGGAACGATGCCACGAAGCCCACGCCCTCCAGCAAGCTATTATTAAAGTGCCAGTAGGCTGGCCCCAGCCTCTCTAAAGTCAGAGAGGCTTTCATGGCCACCAGATGGTGGTCCGTGAATGGGGCCGGCCAGATGCTGGAGGAGTGGGCTCATGCCAGGTGGAACCGGGAGAGGTAAATGCGATCCAACTGGGAGTGGCTCGACCGCTCGTTCCCCACCCGGATGTAAGTAAAGGCGGTACTGTCATCTGGGTGGTGGTCTCACCAGACGTCCACCAGGGAGTGATGGTCCATGATCTCCCTGAGGACGTCTGCTGCGGCCTGGCAGTTCACAAGTCCTACACGGTCTCGGTCATCGAGGATGGTGTTGAAATCCCCACCCAGGACCAGGCACTCGTGAGGATCCAGAGTGCCGAGGTAGGTGGCCGTCTGCCAGTAAAAGGTGACGTGGTCCAGGCCCACGTTCGGGGCATAGACGTTGATCAGGTTCAATGTCTGCCCCTCCACATGGGCCCAGACATGCAGCAGGCGGCCCGGGACAACCTCGGCGGTCCCCAGCACCTCGGGCCGTAGGGCAGGGGAGAACAGGGTGGCCACCCCGGCCGAGCGAGCGCCGAGGTGGCTAAAATGCACTCCGTCCCCCCACTCCAGCTGCCAGCCAGCCTCGATGGCTGGAGTCATGTGGGTCTCCTGCAGGAAAACCACCAAATACCCCCCCTCCTGAAGGAAGGAGAGCACCCGGCTCCTGCGGAGACCCGCTCTACAGCCCAGGGCATTCAACATCGCAATGGTGGTGTACTTCATTGAGAGAGCTGGGGTGGATCCTCGCAGGCAGGTGAATTGTCAGCCTCCCGCAGGCCCCGCAGTAGACCATTCTCTGACCCAAAGGTCAGGAGAGCGTCTCAAAACCTGCGGGTCCGACGGTAGGCTGCGTCGTCCTGCCTATTGGTCCCTCTCCCCTCCTGCAACAGGGCTCTAGTGGCCTGGAGGATGGGATGAAAGTCCTCCCAGCGCTGGAGGGTGAGCTGCACCTTCCCTTTTGCCCCGCGGTTATCCGCGAGGAATTGGCACAGTTCGCTCTTCAGTGCCAAGGGGGAACCAGGATTCTCCTCTGTCCGGGTCCCTGGATGGAGCTCATGGGCCATGGAGATGGGGAAACAGGGATCGGATCCCCAACACGGCACCAGCACCAATGGTGCTGTGCTGCCCGTCCCCGACCCTGGTAAGGGAGGGGGTTGTGGAGGGAACAAGACAGCCCCCAATGGGATGGGGACCAGGGACACAAATACCAGCACCCCCCCCGAGGGCCGCTCACAGCTAGCGGGAACGAGACGGTCCTCGTGGGGGAGGCACTAATGGACATTCGGGGGGGTAGTGGGAACAGATCAGGTGTCACAATGGAAAGCAGGATGGGAAAAGGATGGCGGGATGGCAGCGGAGGGGTATTCTCCACGGTAGGGGCAGGAGGAAGGGTGGGCTCTAGGCCAGACAGTGGGTCAGGGTTAGGGAACGGGGAAGAGATAGGGGTAGGAGAGGAATCGAACAGGGGAGAGTTCGGGGCTGGAAATGGTTTCGTAGAGGGCAGAAACAGAGGTAGGGAGAGGATCGGGACATGGGAGAGGATCAGAATCCCGGGAGGGGTTTGGGGGGGGCGGTTCCCTGTAGCCATCCCACCAGGCTGCGGTGCCTCCCGAATGGGGACCTGGGAATCAGGAACAAGAAAGGGGGCCCCGCCGATGCTGGGCTCAGGTGGAGACAGGTGTTGGTGCCTTGGCGTGGGCCAGAGTGGTGTCTTCTGCTGGGCCTCCAGCAGGAAGGGGAGATGACTGCCCCACCTCAGTTGCGGGAGAGGGGGGCACCCCAGGCCCGGGACCTGGCTGCTCGGCGCCAGCCGTCACCCCTGAGGGCTCGGCAGCATCAGCTCCTGCGCTTGAGTTGGCCGGGCCAGTGGGCAATATCAGG
Source organism: Pelodiscus sinensis (assembly GCF_052426305.1). Lineage (NCBI taxonomy): Eukaryota > Metazoa > Chordata > Testudines > Trionychidae > Pelodiscus > Pelodiscus sinensis. The sequence goes on along the minus strand of NC_143052.1, from coordinate 353,416,449 downwards.
GGCGCCCCGAGTGTGAGGACGGGGTCAGCCACCTGGGACACGGGGTTAGGAAGAGGAGGGGGCGGTGCCGCAGAGTTGCTGCCCAGACTGAGGCCCGCTGGCGGAGGGTCGTCCTCCCCCTGGGAGAGCAGGGTCAGACCCAGCGCCTCGATCTCCTCAAAGATGGAGCTAAGTTCCATCCCGTCGGCCCCGGAGCCTTCCCCTCCGGCCGCCAAGGTGACAATTACCCCAACAGAAATGGAGGGGGGCTCAGCTGGAGCCGGGGCCGGGGGGGGCTCCACCCGAGGCCTCCTCGTGGATAGGCTCCGCAGGGGGGATGTTGTCATCCCCCTTTGCTGCCACGGCTTCTTCAGCCAGCACCTCCTGCTGATGCTCGCCAGGGGCGATCTCGACAGCGCTGGCCCCTTCGGGGTCTTTCGGAGGGGGGCCTTCCCACCCTCCCCATTGGAGTGGGGAGAGGAAGCCCGCAAATGGAGGGCTCTGTGCTTCCCCCGAGCAAGCGTCCAGCCCTCCGAGGTAGAGGTGGAGGGCTGGTCTGCAGGGGCAAGGCCGGGGGGCGCTTTCGATTTTTGAGGGAGGCATTGTGGTAAGGGTTGGAGAGGGAGAGGGAGGGATACCTGGGTGGAGCCCTCTCCCTTGCCCGGCAGCGACCGTACCACCCTCTTATCCTCAGGCCCCACAGAAACAGATCGAGTAGAGGCGGGGCCCGCCTGCCCGCTCGGGCATGCTGGAGAGGACACCTCCAGCTCCCAAGCAGGGCCGTTGGTTGGAGGAGGGGCAGCCATGGAGGCTGGACTACCAGGGGGGCTGGCGCCCTCTGGGCCCCAGGGGGCCCGGCTGCCTCCTCCAACCGGGCCAAGGGACAGTCCCTCCGGACGTGCCCCATCGCCCAACAGAGGAAGCACCAGGTCTCCCCTGAAGAGTAATGGACCCGGTAGAGGGCCCCCTGGTAGGGCACCAAGAAGGATCCCTTGAGTGCCTCCCCGCCACGTGCCGCCGGCTGCAGCTGTACCTGCCGGTGGAAGGACAGGACAGGACGTGGCGGAGGGCGGGGTCCTTACAGCCCAACGGGAGAGGGCTGATAGTTGATATAAGCTTCCCCAGAGTGGAGAGGGAAGGTAACAGGGCAGCATTAGGGAGGAAGGGCGGGACAGAGGTAAGAACCACCCGTACGCCCAGATCCTCCAGCGGTTCGAGGGGCACGTGCACGCCCCCCACCGCCAGGCCCCTCTCCACTGCCTCCTGGGCGGCGGCTTCCAAGGCAAGGAAGAACACCGCCTTGCCATACATTTTGGAGGCTGCCACCATGGCCGAGGCCCCCACCACCCTCGCCAACACCCGTACATAGGTTTCAATGTGGGGCGAGGTGGCGTCCAGGAGGCAGTGAATGCCATGCCTCCTGGTCAGGGTGGGAAAGGGGCCCCGGCCACCAGGGATGGAACTGGAGGCGGCAGTAGGGGCGGATGTGCAGGGGGGCTAACTAAAAAGGGGGGGGCACAAGTGCTGGGGCGGGGACTGGAGCTCTGGGTGGGGCTACAGGATTGCTGGGAGGAGGGGCATTGGGTGAACAAGGGGGGGCAGGGCAAAGTAAGGGCTGGAAAACAGAACACTAGCTAACTGTGGGCGGGGCTGGACAACAAACTGAGGGTATGTCTACACTACCCTCCTATTTCGAAGTAGGAGGGTAATGTAGGCATACCGCACTTGCAAATGAAGCCCGGGATTTGAATTTCCCGGGCTTCATTTGCATAAGCCGGGCACCGCCATTTTTAAATCCCGGCTCGTTCGAACCCCGTGCCGCGCGGCTACACGCGGCACGGAGTAGCTAGTTCGGATTCAGCTTCTAATCTGAACTAGCTGTACTCCTCGTGCCCACTGCACTGGAGGGGGAGGAACCCCCTTCTGAAGGCATACCGATCAACAACATTTACCCCATGTCACGTTACTGGATTTTGAGGGGAGCAGCCAGATCACTGCAGCACCCATCGGGGGGTGTTGGCCCCAAAAATGGTATAAAAGGGGGCCATGAGAGGTGTTGAATAGAAGCTCACTGTCTGCTAATCCTGTGTACAGTGTTCATGTGATTGTATGTTTGTGTGTGAAATTATAAGCATGTACTTCGTATGGATACTGAATATTTCCCTGCATGTGGTTGAGCAGTGGGCAGAGCCCGGCCTATGGACATGCTAATTCGCAAGGCTCTGAGGGACAATGGCACTCAATGGGCCAAGGACACACCTAAAGAATGAGTGGTGACTCATACCTAAGGCCTACCAGCAGGGAAAACAGGGATAGGCCGTGGGCCAGGTGACCTGCTGTAGCCAAGAAGAGACCAGGAAGGAGGTATAAAGAGTCCATGTGGTCGACTCCATCTTGGTTCTCAGCTCAGCACTTCATCCCAGAGGCAGCAGTGCAGGGATCGAAGAGCCAGGAAGAACTGTGGACCCATCCTGATCCGAGCATGCGCAACAAGGACTTTTAAGCCAGCAGCTGTAACATCTCTGCTAGAGCCTGCATCGAGAACTGGGAGATTCGATGCATGTAATGTACTATCCTTTAACAACCTTACTCTCATGCTTTTCTTTCTTGTAGTAATAACCCTTTAGATGTTAGATGCTAAAGGATTGGCTCAGCATGATCTTGTGAGTAAGATCCAGAGGGTAAATTGACCAGGGATCTGTGGCTGGTTTCTTGGAACCGGACAGAACTTGTTCGGGGTGGGTGGGATTGGGTTCTAAGACCCCACCCCCACCACCACCGGTGTATGAGGCCCGGGGCCATCTGGGGCACAGATATTGCTGGGGTGTCAGAGGGATTTTGCTTGTGAGGCTTCAAGCAGGCTGCTGAAGTGCTCTGTGGGACTGGTTTGTGGCCTGTTTGGGAAGGTCTCCAGTCCGGGGAGTGTAAGAAGCCCCGAAGTTAAGCAATTCGCCCTGAGCGGACGCCCTCAGCTGTGCCCAGACTCGGCCCACTCTGTCTCACCCCAGAAGGGGAGAGCTCAGACTGTTGTGGGCACTGCCAGATGTCAGTGTCCCGAAAAGGACCCTGCCACTTGCTGTCCGAGCTAATTCCCAGGACTGACGACTGGTGGCGCAGTGGTGGTGGGTGAACTCTGTTACACCCAGCCATTGCAATCAGCTGAAAATGGAACTTTAATTTCTCCGAGAAGCTTGTGTGATGACATGTTGGGGTTCCCCCATCTCCTGCACCCCGGAAATGGCACGAACAGACTCCACCAGCCAGTAGAATAGAGGGAGTTTATTGCTTCTCCAGGATACAGCACAGATGTTATCTGGTTGCAGGGCAGGCCTAGGATGCCTCAGCCCCCCTTTACATGTGGGGCTCACGGCTTCTAAACCCCCCAGCCTGTTGCTGAGGCTGCTTCCTCCATGCTCCCAGACAGAAACTAACTAACTCTTTTCCAGCCCTACTCCCCAGCCAGGGGCAGCATTCCACCTTCCTTTGTTCCTCTCCCTGGGGGTAACTGGTCAGACAGGTTGAGAGACCCTCTTTGCATAATGACTCATCCCCTGTCCTTCTGGGTTGTGCAACAGACAGCAGAGGTCGCCCACAGCCCCAGCGAGTTACCCCCACTATGTCACAGCTTGGCTGTGCATTCTTAGGCAGGTGCACACAGAATCTCCTGCATTCTAGGACACAGATCATGTTCTGAAAAGGGTGCGTTTGAATTAAGAAAGAAAAATAGAGGAAACGCATTTGAGAGAACATTGCTTGGTGTTACAGAGTAACTGGAAAAGGGATTAAAAACCCAGGCAATTGTTTCTCAGGGATTCAAGTTGGAGATTTACAATGAAAGGGGGTAGTTACATGTGCTCAGTCCAGAGAAGACTGGTCAAGCAGTTCTTCCCTGCAGCTCTCAGTACCAGTCCTTTTGTTTCCAAATGATATCAACTATCTCTTTGGATCAGGAGGAAGAGGAGACACAAACCAAAGACCTTGATTGTTTTCTATCTGCACGTTATACAGGTTTTCAATAAGACTGGAATCCTTTTCTGATGCCCCCACCTCTCCTTAGAAATATTCAGCCATCCAAGATGGATGATAGTGTCAGGTGACCAGGTCACCTGACTCTGTAGTATCTCATCGCCTGGCTTTTCCATTGTGATATATGAAGTTGCTAGATGTGGGTGTCACCCAAACGAGCACAGCACAACCAGTGGTACATGGTCAAAATTCTTGATTCATGATCTGAGCTGGCCTTACCATGAGGTGAACTGAGGCGGCCACCTCAGGTGCCAGACGGCGGGTGGGAGAGGGTGCCACCAGTATCCAGAGTGTAGGAAATCGTGTCTGCTGCTGGTGCATATGTAGGTAGCAGAGCAGTCCCATGAGAGGAGTAGAACAGGAAGAAGGCAGAATTGAGACCTTTTGAAGTTTTGGCCCAACCGAGGGTGAGTGGCCTCATTTGAGCTCCCCGCCTTAGGTGCCAAAATGTTGTGTGCAGGCCGTACTTGTGATACAGAAGTGAGACATGCATGGAAATAGGACAATCACATTCAGTAAATCATAACTCATGGGAGAGATCATTGGAAACGTGATCTGGCACAAAGCATCTCTCACGTAAGTCATATTCATGTCGTAAACACAGAATATGTAGGGTCACCTCACAGCGAGATAGCTGGGATGCTACCGGCTTTCCCAGGCATGCGGTGATTCACTGCTGTACAGAAAAGATCAGGTGAAGAGAATTCCATGCACACAGAGCAGTGGGATGAACATGAGGAACAATATCATGTCCTGGAACTCTGGAGTTGTGCACAAATTTGATCATAACAAGTCAACACTCATGAGAAATACTACAATCATAAGAGATCTAACAATTAGCAGCAGAGGATTCCATGCGGGGAGTTTGGGGCCCCAAGTTGAGAGAAAAAACAAAATGATGGGCTTACGTTTGTGAAAGAAATCCAATGAAACAAAACGCAGAGAATTTAAAATGGTGGTTGGAGAGGATTTTTTTTTTCCCTGGACAACACAATTAGCCATTGGAACTCACGGCCATAAGTAGAGCAGGATACAAAAGAAATTGGCAATGAATACAGATTAGAATATACAAATGAAAAGTAACAAAGGCTAAAACCTTCCTGGTTCTGGGTATAAGTCAATCCTGTGGAGGTTTAGGAGGAAACTTTCCCTTGCAAAAAATAACTGTGTACAGCTTTGTGGGATTTCCTCTAAGCAGCCAGAAGTGGCTACTAGAGACAGGATACAGATCATGTGGACCACAATTCTCATCCACCCTGGCGAGTCCCACATCCCTAGAAATCTACCAACCCAACTATAGCTTACCTGGAGGCATTTTTCATTGCCAGGACATCTGAAGAGGTGGAACACTCCACAGCATGCAGAGATGTTCCATGCCAAACCGAGGGAGAGTCAGTCACTTATTAGAATCTTAGTGCCTCTCTGTCTGGCATAAAGTGGGCAACATAAGAGCAAACCTCCTCTCTGGATTTCCTCTCCCTCTTTTGGGGGTGTCATTAAAATGGATCCCAAAGCCCCCAATTAATGGTTCTCCAAGCCACATTGAGCCATATCCCTGGATTTGAAATGAAATCTCTCAGGAGCTGAAAACAGCTGTTCTGATACAGGGAGCTAACATGTTAACGTCCATTTCTCGCCCTCTCCTTGCAGCATGGAAGAAATCAGGTAGTAAATCGCATGGCTCTGGACTCAGAACCATTTCCCCCTCTGAAACAACACACAGACCATTTGTTCCCGCAGCTGCTTGGTTTTCATCCCATAAACAATGGGGTTTAGCGTGGGGGCAACAAGCACGTAGAGATTGGCCAGGAGGATATGAATGTGTTTAGGGACATTGTGGCCAAACTGGTGGGTTAGGAGAGTGAAAAAGGCTGGGACATAAAATAGGAAGATGATACAGACGTGGGAGCCACAGGTGCCGAGAGCCTTTAGCCGGGCGTCTTTGGTGGGCAGCTTGAAAACAGCCCAGAGGATCAGCACGTAAGACACAGCGATGAACACAACCTCAACTACAATGGTTAAGAGAACCATTGAAAAGCCAAACCACATATTGAGGGCTATGTCCGCACAGGCCAGCCTGGCTACCCCTATGGGCTCACAGTAGGAGTGTGGGATGACGTTGCTGGCACAGAAGGGCAGCCGTTTGAGGAGAAAGACAACACAGACAACTATACAAAAGCTGTTGATGACAATGGCCGTGGCTATTTTCCCAATGTTCGCATTGGTGAGGACAGTCGTGTACCTCAGGGGGTCGCAGATGGCGATGTATCGATCGAACCCCATGGCCAACAGGACACCCGATTCCGTGGCAAGTCCAAAGCGAACAAAGAACACCTGGGTGAGGCAGGCACTGAAGGAAATGTCCTTGGGTCCAAACCAGAAGATGGCCAGCGCGCTGGGCACGGTAGATGTAGATAATATTAAATCGGTCACCGCCAGCATAGAGAGGAAAATGAACATGGGCTCGTGCAGCCTGCGCTGGGTGGCGATGAGCAGGAGGAGACCACAGTTCCCCAGAGCAGCCACTGTGTACATCAGCGCGAAGGGGATGGAGATCCAGGGGTGCCAGGGCTCCAGGCCCGGGATGCCGACCAGGACGAAGCTGAGGTGACTGAACGTTGTGCTGTTGGGTGCGGCCATGGGGCACTGAGGGCTCTGCTTGGGCGCCGGGCCCGGCTGGAAGCAAAGACAAGGTCAGTGCCTGCTGGGTTCCTACCCCCTCACACTCACTTCTCACTTCCTGCTCACGCCCTGCACCCCTGGGCCTGAGAGCAGCACTCAGAGCTGCACAGGGCAGAGCCGGAGTCGGAGCTAGAGCCGGTGACAGGGACCTGTCAGGACCTCAGAGCTCAGAGGTGACCACTCGATAAACCAGCCACAGAGCAGGCAGGGCCGGGTGGAGAGTCTCAGAGAGCCAAGCCAGTGAAGCCGGCCTCCCTCAGCTCTGGGACACATCCGGAAACAAGGGACCATTCAGCTACTCGACCCCGATGGTGATTTATTGCCCCAGCTCTGGCCCTGCTCCCTGCTTTGCCCCTGAGAGACACTGGACCCCGCAGGGGGCTGCAGAGCCCACGAACACAGCGACCACTCAGAGGTGCCTCAGTGTAGAAAAGGGGCACTAATGGATTCGGAGCCTGGGGACACAGGACTGGGCCGAGGATCCCAGTGATGGCCGGACCGGCACCAAACACGGCAGAGATAGAATGGGGATGGACAGTCCCAAGCCATAGAGCCTCCCGATTGCATTTGACCCCAGCTCCGTGCTGGGGGCTGCTGTTCACACCGGCCCCTGAACCCTTTTAACATCCAGCACCCCGGGATCTTCCTGCAGAGCTGCTTTGCCGGTAAGGGCTTCCATCCTGGTAACCATGCACACAGCCCATGGGTCCTGTGGCAAATGAAAGTCAGCATCTCCCCGGGTGGGGGGGTAGGGGTGGGGGACTGGGCATACCTAGGCAGAGGAGCCTGCGGGCACGTTCTAATCATCGGCTTTAATTAGTAAATTATTATGCGATTACACCCGATATTTGAGAGTGTTGGCCTGTCTGTCTCTGTGTCCATTCAAGAACTCCTCTGAAACGCTAAGAACCAGGGACACCCAATATGCTAGGCAGCTGCGTCTTATCCTAAATTCAAAGCAAGGTCAGGGATTGGCTGTGCCTAGATCATGGGCTGAGCCTGCAATAGGACTGGGTCTCAGCACGCCGCACAGGAAAGAGACACCCCCCCCCCCGTCTCCTCTCCCCCCTCTCCGGGGCTGCCCAGAGTCCCCTCCCCCCAGGCACATTGAAGGGTCTGATGCTTCCGTCCCAGTTCCCCCTGCTGGCTGGTCTCCCTTGCAGGCAGTGAGGGGAAAGTGGCAGAGGTGGTGGATGTGCAGTTGGCTGCCTTACGCATTGTGGTTGGGAAGCGCAGAGGATGGATGGGCTGGGACCTACCCCAGCCGGGGCACATGAATCCCTCCCCGGCAGTGCCTGGTGGATTGAGGCAGCCATGGAGGGGCGCTTCTAATATTCCCCAAGCTGCGTCAGGGAGAAAAGCCTGGGGGAGCCCTCTCTCCTGGGAATCCTCAACCCCTCCTCCCCAGCCCAGCCCAGCCCAGCCCAGCCCAGGGCCATGGCTCAAATGAAGCCTGGGCATGTTCATTTTATTTTCCAAACTCCAACACTGTGCAAGTGTCAGCCCCGAGCAATTCCAGGTCCCCTCCCAGCACCAGAGGGAGGCTCCTGAGGAGTGATGTAACCTCCCGCTTCCCACGGCAACATGTGAGAGCAGCCCCGGGTGATCCCGGAGAAGTGTCACGTTCCCCACATGTGCCCCTGCTGGAGTTTCCTGCCCTTCCCTGCAGCCCTAGTGCTGCTCCTGGGGGCAAAGGGAATGCTGGTCAAACCAGACCCTGCTCCGGCCCAGACTGGAAAGGCCCATTAGAAGGAGACGCACGTTGCTTTTTGCTGTTTTAACTCGCTGCCCCAGGCCAGCAGCTTGTCAGTGAGGGCTCCCTGGGGCCACAGTCAGGCCCAGCTCGGAGACACCTGGGAGACTCTGCAGGGTAGCAGCTAAGCAGGAGCCTCTGGCACCAATGACCCCCCATGGGCTCCTCTGGGCCCTGGAACGTCTGCTGGGTACGGAAATGTCCGAGTGCTCCAGGCAGGGACGTTCCATTGCAAAGCCTGTCTGGGCGCGGGGCACCTCCCTGCCTGTACACCTGGAAGCCGAGTCCCTGGGGCCTTTCCCCTGGCTGCAGATGCCCTGCCGCTCACCCCAGCCCTTCTCACTGCTTCAGTGGTGTCCCAGCCCTTGGCAGTTCTGACGCAGGGTTTAGGAGTGGAGACGTTGGCTGCTCCATGAGAATTGCACCTTCCCTGCCAGCACAGGGTAACTGCAGAACTTCCATCCTTTGGAAGGTAAAAAAGTGATAACGAATAGCCAGCATGGGTTTGTGAAGAACAAGTCATGCCAAACTAATCTGATAGCTTTCTTTGATAAGATAACGAGCCTTGTGGATAAGGGAGAAGCGGTGGATGTCATATACCTAGACTTTAGTAAGGCATTTGATACGGTCTCGCATGATATTCTTATTGATAAACTAGGCAAATATAACTTAGATAGGGCCACGATAAGGTGGGTGCATAATTGGCTGGATAACCGTAGTCAGAGAGTTGTTGTTAATGGTTCTAAATCCTGCTGGAAAGGGATAACAAGTGGAGTTCCTCAAGGGTCTGTTTTGGGACCCGTGCTGTTCAATATCTTCATCAATGATGTAGATATTGGGAAAGAGAGTACGCTTATTAAGTTTGCAGATGATACCAAACTGGGTGGGGTTGCGACTTCTTTGGAGGATAGGGACATAATTCAAAATGACCTTAGCAAGTTAGAGAAATGGTCAGAGGTAAACAGGATGAGGTTTAATAAAGAGAAATGCAAAGTGCTCCACTTAGGAAGGAACAATCAGTTCCATACATACAAGATGGGAAGCGACTGTCTAGGAAGGAGCATGGCAGAAAGGGATCTAGGGGTCATAGTGGACCACAAGTTGAATATGAGTCAACAGTGTGATGCTGTTGCAAAAAAAGCAAATATGATTCTAGGTTGTATCAACAGGTGTGTTGTAAGCAAAACTCGTGAAGTCATTCTGCCACTCTACTCTGCACTAGTTAGGCCTCAGCTGGAGTACTGTGTCCAGTTCTGGGCGCCACATTTCAAGAAAGATGTGGAGAAATTGGAAAGGGTACAGAGAAGAGCGACAAGAATGATTAAAGGTCTAGAGAACATGACCTATGAAGCCAGGCTTCATGAACTGGGCTTGTTTAGTTTGGAAAAAAGAAGATTAAGGGGGGACATGATAGCGGTTTTCAAATATCAAAAAGGGTGTCACAAGGAGGAAGGAGAAAATTTGTTCCTCTTGGTTTCTGAGGACAGGACAAGGAGTAATGGGCTTAAAGTGCAGCCGGGGAGGTTAAGATTGGACATTAGGAAAAAATTCCTAACTGTCAGGGTGGTCAAATATTGGAATAAATTGCCAAGGGAGGTGGTGGAATCTCCCTCTCTGGAGATATTTAAGAACAGGTTAGATAGACATCTGTCAGGGATGGTGTAGGTGGAGCTTGGTCCTGCCTTGAGAGCAGGAGGCTGGACTCGATGACCTCTCGAGGTCCCTTCCAGTCCTATTATTCTATGATTCTATGATCTGTCTGTCCACGCACCCACCTTCTGTGCTACCTCCCAGCCCTGCCCCAGTGTCTGTGTCCCGGACGTTCATTCGCATTTCGTAGCGGAGTCATTGGGGGCTCAGGGTCAGGAAATGCTGGTGCCTCTGCCCAGATTTGTTCTGGGCTCTCGAGCAGGGAAACTAAGACTTGTGCCCCTGGCAGCCTGCTCTGTGCTTCCCCTGCCTTTCCTTCCCCTGCAGGCGCCATCCTGCTCCCCCCGACCTGCCCCCCGCTCCCAGGGACACCAGAGCATGTGACTGGTTCCCCTGGACTGGGTCTTTGACAAGCTCAGGTCACACTGATGACACACGAGGGCACCTTTCCCAGCGGGGGGCAGCCGTGCGGGAGTCTCCCCCCCAAACACTCACCGGGCTCCTGCCCCAGCCGGGGATGAGAAGTCTCTGCCTGGGATCCAGGTGGGGAGCTGCAGGGGCAGGAACCGCACTGGCCGGGGCTCGGAGGCAGGGACATTTATCCTGCCTGCCTGGGAGTCCCAGCGGGGTCGGAGCCAGCAGGGAGCCCTGGGCACAGAGCAGTTTCCAGCTCAGCCGCAGGCAGGGTCAGGCTGGGATCAGGGGATTTGAGTGTTTACAGGAGTGATAGTCCTGACAGCTTCGCCCTCACAAGCCCAAACGCCCAGATGGGATCACAAAGAAATGGATCAACAAACACAACCGGTGCCACAATGGTAGCCCCGTCCCTGCTATCTCCTAAACCTCACGCCCCAGGCCTCCCTGAGGTGCCCATCCCAAAATCCAGTCCCAGGTCCTGCTTGTCCCTGCTCTGCTCAGCCTTGTCTCCATTGGTGCTGGCTCCTCCGTGTGCAGCTCAGTGGTGAAGGGGCCGCCAGCTGCCTAAACCCAGCCAGCCCCGTGTGGGTTGGACTCGCCCTCTAACCCAGCCTGTAGCCTTGGGCGTGGGGATACTTCCTGCTCGACCAGTGACTGAGCTGGGCCCACAGGTCAACCTGTCTCATTCCAGAGCCCACGTCATTAGGAGCAGCCTGTTTGTCTCCTGCGGGGTGTCCCGGGACGCCCTGCTCTGCCATTCTTACGCCCCTGCAGCTTCTTGGCAGGCCGGTTGGGCAGCTGCCCCGCGCTCGTGTTCCACAGAATCCCCCAGCGCAAAGGGTCTTAATTCCCCAAAGTGCAGCGTGTGGCAGAGCCAAGAGCAGCTCCCTGCCATGTCCCCGCCGATATTTCACCGGCCAATCCCCAAAGCTGCCCCCGCGGCTCTCAGCATGGCCACATTGCAGGCCGAAAACTCAAACCCTGGCCAAGTTCTGGGAGAGCCGTGCAGGGTTTGGGGTGAGCTGCTGCAGAGTTGCAGATCCTCCCCGTTCCCACTCACGCCCTGGAGTCTTGGCTGGGAGCCCAGGAGAGGCCGACATGGGCTGGGGGCTAATTTCAGCCCCTGCCGCACAGGCAGGTGGATAGTCCACATGGACCCCATGAGTGTCAGGGCTCCCCCCGGCTGGGCTCCAGGCTGCCCCAGCTAGTGTCTGGGACCTCAGGATAAGGACAAAGGGATGTAGGTCGGGTCCCCCCAGGGAAACATGGGTAGTTTGGGCACAGACAAGGGGGGGTGCCCAGCTCCCTTGGTCCTGGGGCCACCTCCCAGTGGCCATCCATTGTGGGTCTGAGCTCCCATCGTAGCTGCTTTACTCCTCTGTCCACCACTAGGTCGCTCCGGCTCTTACCTATCCCCATCGTCTGGCTGCTTCCCACTCACTGGGCGAGGGGATTTTCTACCTGCCTGGCCCATGGCCAGCACTTCCCTGTCCATCCGGCTGTCTGCAGTGTCCCAAGTCACCGCTCCCCCCCCCCCGCCCCACGGTTATCAGGTGACTGGTTTTTGACTGGATGTACGGTGGGAAAGGGACCTGGGCAGCTCCAGTCAGCACCACTAGCTGGGCTACCAAGAATCCAGATAGCAATGCAGCGGGGTAAGACAGGCTCCCTGCCCTGGAGCCCTGGAAGCGGTTGCCTTTCCCCTTCCCACCTGTGACAGTCACTGAGGGAAGCACTTTACTTTGTTTACAAACATTTTATTTTTCTGCACAAAAAAGTATTTTAATTTTTCTGACCAAACGAGTAGTTTAGTTTTTCAAAAAAACAACGGTGAATTCAAGTGTTCACATTTTTTCACCAACACTTGTCTCTGGGTATGTCTACACTACCACCCTAGTTCGAACTAGGGTGGTTAATGTAGTCATACGAACTTGCAAATGAAGCACGGGATTTGAATTTCCCGGGCTTCATTTGCATGTTGCCGGGCACCGCCATTCCTCGTGGAATGAGGCATACAGATAGTTCGGAATAGGAAGCCTAATCCGAACTATCTAGTTTGTGCCGCGTGTAGCCGCGGGCACGGAGTCCGCACTAGCGGACATTTAAAAATGGCGGTGCCCGGCAACATGCAAATGAAGCCCGGGAAATTCAAATCCCGCGCTTCATTTGCAAGTTCGTATGACTACATTAACCACCCTAGTTCGAACTAGGGTGGTAGTGTAGACATACCCTCAGTTCTCAGTGTGTGATGAATGCGTACAATGTGTGACTGTGGGACCGGGAGGGGTTTTGGGGAGGAAGGCACCAGGAACATGGGGCAATCCCACATTTGGAAGGCCCTGGGGAAAATCATCGGGCTCCTTGGGAGAATTGCTCACTCAGCGCTTCTCAAATCTGCAAGCCCATCTGGTGGGCTTGCCGGGTGGCAGCTGTCTGGGGCTGCTCAAAGTGCCTCCCCTCCATGCCGGGAGGAAGCCCCCCTCCCCTTTCCTCTCCACCAGGTTGTGCAGCACACAGCATGATGCAACCACATCAGGGATGTTATGTTCCTCCATGTCCAGTCGAGTGAGCAGGCATCTAAATCTGCCCTTCAGACCGCCAAAGGCGCACTCCACCTGGAAGCAAGCCCAATTCAGGGGGAGTTAAAGAGTTCCCTGCTCGCATCCAGATGTCCCATGAATGGCTTCATGAGCCAGGGTATAAGGAGGTATGCCATGTCGGCCACAATGCATGTAGGCATGTACACATCCCTGACTGCATAGTTCCCCTCCGGGAAAAATGTCCCAGCCTGCAGCCTGCAGATAGGAGTTCCAGAATATGCGACCATCGTGTGCTCGGCCTGACCACCCAACACAAACCCAGGTGGTCAACCGTGGCCTGCTGTACCATGGAAACTAGCCCCTTCTATTACTATACTGTGCTGCTCGATGGGGTGGTGCGAAGATCGGGATGTGAGTCCCGTCGAGTGCTCCACTGAGTTTGGAAAACCCAGCCCTGCAAATCCGGCCAAGATAATACGCAGGTCTCCGAGGCGGACAGTCCTGTGAAGCAGCTCTGAATTGATGGCCGTCACTACCTGCAGAAAGGGACAAATACAAACACACATAACAGGACATTAGAGGAGTTGTATGAGCTGATGAGGGGTACTCCCCTACCCCTCACCTCCCAGACCCCAAGAGCCCCCCCCTTAGGCAACCTCCCAGTGATCCCCACACCACCACAGGGTGAGTCCAAGCAGGCTTCTACCACTCCCACCCCATCCCCCATGCCATGTGCCCGGTCCTGACTATCCCCCTTATCCACTGGCCCCTGCTCCTGCCCCCATGGACTGTCCCCCAAGAGTGACTTACCTCCATCAAGACAGCCCTGACAGTAGACCTCCCCATGCCAAACTGATGTCCCACAGAGCGGTAGCTGTCGGGGGTGGCCAGCTCCACAGAGCAATAGCAACGCAGTTCTCCCGGGGAATGGCGGTCTGCAAGCGGGTATCCTGGCATTGCAGGGCAGGGGCAATCCAGGCACAGAACTCTTGGAAGGAGGACTTCTGCATCCGGAAGTTTCGGAGTCACTGGTCGTTGTCCCACTGCTGCATAACAAGCCGGTCCCACCACTCAGAACTGGTGTCCAGCCTCCAAACTCGCCTCTCTTGGAATAAGTTCGGGGCAAGGGCAATAGGGTACAGCCTGAATGAGGGGCTCAAAGCTGGACTCTGAATCCCGCTCTGCCACAAACATCATGATGCTCTCATGCACATGCAGCAGAACTTCCATCATCACAGTGTGAGGCCATCGCCTGCCAAGGGACAGCTCAGGGTCCATGGCCAAAAACACCGTGCAAAGGAAAAAGCCAAACCTGAAAATAAACTGCTGTGATATCCGAGGAAGCAGGGCCAACAGAACAAAACCTGCAGCAGCTTTGCTTTCCCTCGAGGAGGTAGGCAAGCCAGAAGCAGGAGCAAGGTAATGGCTGTCCAGAAGGATCCCTTTAAGCATGTGTCTCTGCAAAGAGCATGCAGCAGTGTCTGGACTTTAAAGCTGTTTCTGTGACCTGACAGAAGCACTTACGGGTTGTCGACAGAGCATCCGGAAGCCTGGACGCTCTTTGTCGACAAAGCGAATCGCAATCCAAATGGACTGTGGAAAGAAATGCACTGAAACAAAAGGCAGGAAACTTTAAATGGTGGCAAGATAGGGGTTTCTTTTCCTCTTTCGTCTTGCAGAACACAATTAGCTGTTGGAACTCAGGGCCATAAGCTGAGCAGGATACATCTGAGACTGGAAATTAATACAGATGAGAGTACACAAACGTACAGTAAAGAAGGCTAAATGTTCATTTCTCAGGGCCTAAAACCTTCCTGTTTCCATGGATAAGGCAACCCTAACTGTTGAGGATTAGGAGACTTTCCCTTGCCCGGGATAGCTGTATACACCTCTGCCTTTTAAGCATCCAGAACTGGCTACTAAAAACCGGATACAGCTCCTGTGGAGCATGGCTCTGAGCAAATCTCATATCCCAAGTGAAGCCTCCCTATTTTGGGGAGTGTCATTAAAATAGACAACAAGGCACCAATTAATGGTTCTTGAAGCCACAAAAAGCTACATCCCTGGATTTTCAATGAAACATCTCAGGAGTTGAAAATGTCTGTTCGGATACAGGGAGCTAATGTGTTAACATCCATTTCTTGCCCTCTCTTTGTAGTGTGGAAGAAGCCAACTAGTAAATCGCAAGGCTCTGGACTCAGAACCATCTTCCCTTCTGAGACAACACGCAGACCATTTGTTCCCGCAGCTGCTTGGTTTTCATCCCGTAAACAATGGGGTTTAGCACGGGGGACACGAGCACGTAGAGATCGGCCAGTAGGATGTGAATGTGTTGAGGGACGTTATGGCCAAAGCCGTGTGTTAGGACAACGAAAAAGGCTGGAACATAAAATAAAAGGATGATACAGACATGAGAGCCACAGGTGCTGAGTGCCTTGAACCGGGCATCCTTGGTGGGCAGCTTGAAGACAGCCCTGAGGATCAGAACGTATGACACAACAATGAATGCAACGTCAACTACGATGGTTAAGAGAAGCATTGAAAAGCCATACCAGATATTGATGGTTATGTCTGCACAGGCCAGCCTGGCCACCCCGATTTGCTCACAGTAGGAGTGTGGGATGACGTTGCTTGCGCAGAAGGGAAGCCATTTGATAAGAAAAACAGTGGGGACAACCATACAAAAACTTCTGATGACAATGGCAATGGCTATCTTCCCGATCTTCTTATTGGTGAGGACAGTCGTGTACCTCAGGGGATCACAGATGGCGATGTACCGATCAAACCCCATGGCCAGCAGAAGACTGGACTCAGTGGCAAACCCAAAGCGAAAAAAGAACATCTGGGTGAGGCAGGAACTGAAGGAAATGGCCTTGGGTCCAAACCAGAAGATGGCCAGCATGTTGGGAACTGTGCAGGTGGATAAGAGTAAGTCGGCCACCGCCAGCATGGAGAGGAAAATGAACATGGGCTCGTGCAGCCTGCGCTGGGTGGCGATGAGCAGGAGGAGACCACAGTTCCCCAGAACAGCCGCCGTGTACATCAGCGCGAAGGGGATGGAGATCCAGGGGTGCCAGGGCTCCAGGCCCGGGATGCCGACCAGGACGAAGGTGAGGTGACTAAAGGTTGTGATGTTGGGCGCAGCCATGGGGTGCTGGGCCTGGTTGGAAGCAGAGACAAGGTCAGTGCCTGCTGGGCTCCCGCCCCCTCACACTCACTTCTCACTTCCTGCTCACGCTCTGCGCCCCTGGTGTGAGAGCTGCACTCAGAGCTGTGCAGGGCAGAGCCGGAGTCTGGGAACACAGGACTGGCCCCAGGATCCCAGCGGTGGCCCCAGACATGGCGTGGGTAGAATCTCTCTGCACCTACGGACAGACCTCGTCCATAGAGCCACCTGAGCCCGTTTGGCCCCAGCTCCGCGCTGGGGGCTCCAGTTCACCCAGCGCCTGAATACTTGTCATGTCCAGCGCCCCTGGATCTTCCTGCAGTGCCGCTTGGCTGGTAGGGGGATCCATCCTTTTAACTCTGCACCCAGCCCATGGGCCATCAATGAAAATGAAATTCAGCCTCTCCCCGGTGGGAACTGGGCATCACCGGGCAGAGGAGCCTATGGGCAAATTCTAATCATCGGCTTTACTTGGTAAATTATCACACGATGCCACTCTATATTAGAAAGAGTCGGCCTGTCTGTCTGTTTCTGTCCCTCTCTCTGTCCGTTCGAGTACTCCTCTGAAGCCGTAGGAGCTAGGACCACCCAATGTGCTAGGCAGCTGCGTCTTATCCTCACTTCAAAGCAAGCTGAGGGCTTGGTTGTGCCTAGATCATGAGCTGTGCCTGGAGTAAGACTGGGTCTCAGCACACCACACAGGAAAGAGATAGACACACCTGTCCCCTCTCCCCCTGTCTGGGATTATCCAGAGTCCCCTGTCAGGGTGCAGGTGGGGGGGGCCTGAAGCTCCCCTCCCAGTTCCCATGGGAACACTGCTGGCTGATCCCTCATGCAGGGAGTGAGGGGAAAATGGCGGAGCTGCCATGACAGAGGAGGTAGAAAATGTAACAGGACACTTGGAAACGGCAGAGGTGCTTAATGACTTCTTTGGTTTGGTCTTCACTGAGAAGTCTGATGATGAAGGATGCCTGACGTAGAGAATACTAGTGGGAAGGGGGTAGGATTAGAAGATAACATTTTTAAAAAAGAACAAGTTAAAAATCACTTAGAAAGATTTGATGTCTTCAAGTCAGCAGGGCCTAATGAAATGCATCCTAGAACACTCAAGGTGCTGGTAGAGGGGTTAGCTGAGTGTTTAACTATCATCTCTGAAAAGTCTTGGAAATTGGGAGACTTTCCAGAAGACTGGAAGAGGGTAAATCTATAAAAATGGAAATAATAACAACCTAGGAAGCTACAGACCAGTCAGTCTAATGTCTGTGCCATGGAAGATAATGGAGTAAGTAATCAAGAAATTCATCTGCAAACATCTGGAAGAAAATGAAGTGAGAGGAAATAGCCAGCATGGATTTGTAAAGAACAAATCAAGCCAAACCAATCTGATAGCTTTCTGTGATAGGATAATGAGTCTTGTGGAAAGGGAGAAGCGGTGGCCATGGTATAACTGGACTTTAGTAAGGTATTTGATACGGTCTTGCATGACCTTCTTATCAGTAAACTAGGAAAATACAAATTAGGTGGGGCTACTATAAGATGGGTCCATAACTGGCTGGATAACAATTCTCAGAGAAAAACTTTATAAACAACAAATAGTCTAGTAGCACCTCTAGCAATGCTGAAGGAATTGGGCTTCTTTATTTTGGAAAGGAGAAGACTGAAAGGGGACATGACAGCAGTTTTCAGCTATCTAAAAGGGTGTCACAGGGAGGGGGTCGGGGAACCGTTCTCTTTGGCCTTTGGGGATAGGACAAGAAGCAACGGGCTTAAACTTCAGCAAGGGAGGTTTAGGTTGGACATTAGGAAGAAAAATCTTCCTACCTGTCAGGGTGATTAGACACTGGAATAAGTTGCCTGGTGAGGTTGTGGAATCTCCATCCCTGGAGATATTTAAGAGCAAGTTAGACATCTGTCAGGGATGACCTAGAGGGTGCATGGTTCTGCCGTGAGCTCAGGGTCTGGACATGTTGATCTCTCAAGTTCCCTTCTAGTTCTAGTGTTCTGTGATTCTATAATGATGTGAAGTTGGCTGTAATGGGCTTAAAGTGCAGCAAGGGAGGTTTAGATTGGACATTAGGAAAAAATTCCTAACTGTCTGGGTGGTCAAATATTGGAATAAATTGCCAAGGGAGGTGGTGGAATCTCCCTCTCTGGAGATATTTAAGAACAGGTTAGATAGACATCTGTCAGGGATGGTGTAGGTGGAGCTTGGTCCTGCCTTGAGGGCGGGGGGCTGGACTCGATGACCTCTCGAGGTCCCTTCCAGTCCTATGATTCTATGATTCTGTGATTCTATCACTCACTGTGGCTGGGGAGTGCAGGGGATGGATGGACCAGGACCTGCCCCAATCGGGGCACAGGAATCCCTCCCTAACTCTGCCCACTGGATTGAGGCAGCCATAGAGGGGCGCTTCTTATCAGCCCCAAACTGCTGTGCTGAGAGAAGGCTGGGGTAGCCCTCTTTCCCGGGGCAGCCTGCCCACTGAACTCCTCCTCCCCAGCCCAGGCCAGGGCCATGGACACAGTGCAGCCTGGGCACGTTCATGTTATTCCCAAATTCAAACACTACCAGAGTTGCAGCCTGAGCAAGGCCGGGTCCCCTCCCAGCGCCAGCGGATATGAAACCTCCCGCTCCCCACTGCACCCGGTGGCTGACAACTGGAGCTCCGGGCAATTCCGGAGAAGCGTCATGTTCCTCCACAACTGCCCCTGTTGGAGTTTTCTCCTCTTCCCTGCAACCCAGGTGCGGCTCCTGGGGCGGGGGCAGGCTGGTCAAACTGGACCCTGCTCTGAACCAGGCTGGAAAAGCCCATTGGCGGGAGCCGCATGTTGCTCTTTGCTGTTTTAACTCGCTGCCCCAGACCAGCAGCTGCTCAGTGAGGGCTCCCTGGGGGCACAGCCGGGCCCAGCTCAGAGACACCTGGGAAACATTCCTGGGTAAAAGGAGCCTCCAGCACGAACAACCCCACTTGGGCTCCTAGGCCCTGGAACCTCGGCCGGGTCCGGAAATGTCCGAGTGCCCAGGCAAGGACGTTCCATTGCAAACCCTGCCTGGGAGCCTGGATGCTGTGACCCTGGGGCCTTTCTCCTGGCTGCAGATGCCCTGCCGCTCACCCCAGCCCTTCTCACTGCTTCAGTTGTGTCCCTGGGCAGCCTTTCCCCAGGCCCCCCCGGGCAGGACCAGCTCCCACCAACCCTGACGCAGGCTTTGGGAGCAGAGACGTCGGCTGCTCCATGAGAATTGCACCTTCCCTCCCAGCACAGAGTAACTACAGAGCTTCCGTCTGTCCCTGCCTGTCTGTCCATGCACCCGCCCTCTCTGCCACCTCCAGCCCTGCCCCCGTGTCTGTGTCCCGGACGTTCATTCACATTTCATAGTGGAGTCACTGGGGGCTCAGGGTAGGAAATGCTGGTGCCTCTGCCTGGCCCTGCTCTGGGCTCTCACGCAGGGAAACCAAGACTTGTGCCCAGGGCAGCCCGCTCTGTGTTTCCCCTGCCTTTCCTTCCCCTGCGGGCGCCATCCTCCTCCACCCAACCTGCCCCCGCTCCCAGGGACACCAGGGGCCGTGGCAGTTTCCCCTGGATTGGGTCCTTGGCGAGCTCAGGTCCCACTGATGACACGCGAGGGCACCTTTCTCAGCAGGGGGGCAGCCGTGCGGGAGCCCCCCCCCAAACACTCACCGGGCTCCTGCCCCAGCCGGGGATGAGGAGTCTCTGCCTGGGATCCAGGTGGGGAGCTGCAGGGGCAGGAACCGCACTGGCCGGGGCTCGGAGGCAGGGACATTTATCCTGCCTGCCTGGGAGTCCCAGCAGGGTCGGAGCCAGCAGGGAGCCCTGGGCACAGAGCAGTTTCCAGCTCAGCCGCAGGCAGGGGCAGGCTGGGATCAGGGGATTTGTGTGCCTGTCCCTGCCCTGCTCAGTTTTGTCTCTGATTAGTGCTGGCTCCTCCTCCGTGTGCAGCCCAGTGGTGAATGAGCCACCACGGTCCTCAACCCAGCCAGCTCTCTGTGAAGTGGACTCGTCCTCCAACCCTCCAACTCCAGCCTGTAGCCTGGGGCGTGGGGATACTTCCTGCTCAAAAAGTGCCTGGGCCAGGCCCACAGGCCAGCCTGTCTCGTTCCAGGTCCCGCCTAGTACCGTCTAGACCATCCCTGATATACATTTATCTAACCTGCTCTTAATTATCTCCAGAGATGGAGATTCCACAACCTCCCTGAGCAATTTATTTCAGAGTTTGACCACACTCACAGTTAGGAACGTTTTCTTAATGTCCAACCTAAACTTCCCTTGCTGAAATTTAAGCCCATTGCCTCTTGTTCTATCCTCAGAGGCCAAGATGAACAAGTTTTCTCTCTCCTTCTTATGACACCCTTTTAGATACCTGAAAACCGTATCATGTCCCACCTCAATCTTCTCTTTTCTAAACTAAACAAAGCCAATTCTTTCAGCTTTCCTTCATAGGTCATATTCTCTAAACCTTTAATCATTCTTGTTGCTCTTCTCTGGACCCTCTCCAATTTCTCCACATCTTTCTTGAAATGATGTGACCAGACTGGACACAATACTCCAGCTGAGGCCTAACCAGCGCAGAGTAAAGTAGCCCCATTTAAGTTGTATATGCCTAGTTTATTAATAAGAATATCATGCGAGACCATATCAAATGCCTTACTAAAGTCTAGGTATACCACATCTACTGCTCCTCCCTTATCCACAAGACTCGTTATCCTATCAAAAAAGATATCAGATTGGTTTGACATGATTTGTTCTTTACAAATTCATGCTGGCTGTTCCCTCTCACCTTGCCACCTTCCAAGTGTTTAAACATGATTTCCTTCAATACTTGATCAATTATCTTCCCTGGCACAGAAGTTAAACTAATTGGCCTGTAGTTTCCTGTTTTTTTTCTTATTTCCTTTTTTATAAATGGACACTAAATTTGCCCTTTTCCAGTCTTCTGGAATATCTCCTGTCTCCCATGATATTCCAAAGGTGATAGCTAGAGGCTCAGATACCTCCTCTATCATCTCCTTGAGTATTCTAGGATGCATTTTATCAGGCCCTGGTGACTTCCAGGTTTCTCTCTTTTCTAGGTGTTTTTTAACTTATTCTTTTTTCATTTTATCTTTTAAACCTACCCCCTTCCCACTAGCATTCACTAGTGGTCAAAATGCCTCACTTCAGGTGCAGAAATGAGACTGGCATGCAAATAGGACAGTCACGTTCAGTAAATCACAACTGTTCCCGTGACACCTCACAGGAGTTATCTGGCAGATCACATGCCCATTTTCTCAAAGAATTTGAAGTGTCACATCACAGCGAAATCACTGGACTGTTCCAGACTTTCCCAGTTGTGCGGCGATTCACTGCTGGACAGAAACCATCTGGTGAAAGGAATTCAACATGCATAAGGCCGTGGGACGAATGTGCAGAAGAATGTCACATGCTGGTTCTCTAAAAATGCTGGCAACATGTATGAGTTCCATAAAAATGCAAAACCATGAGTTCAGTCCCCAGTAGTTGCAAATGCCACCTAAAGGAAGCGTGTTTCCCACCCTGGTGCACAATGGCAGGACACGGTGCTCTTGATAAAAGTGCATTGTGGTTAATTTAGTCAACAGAAGTACATATATGAAACATTGTGGTCTGCAAACTCAGTAAAGGCTCCGTGGATATGCAAAGCACCTGGTACAACAGGAAATAGAAGCCTTCGGTTTCCAAAGTTCTCTATCTAAGGGTGTGTCTAGACTACATGCCTCCTTCGACGGAGGCATGTAGATTAGCCAGATCGACAGAGGGAAATGAAGCCGCGATTAAACCTGGTTTCACGAGGCTTACCTGTGCCGATGAAGAAAGGCTTCTTTGTCGGCGCGGCGCGTCCAGACTGCCCCGATCTGCCGACAAACAGCTGATCGGCAGAGCGGGGCAGCCATTTAAATTTAAATGAAGCCGCGATTATTTTAATCGCGGCTTCATTTCCCTCTGCCGATCTGGCTAATCTACATGCCTCCGTCGAAGGAGGCATGTAGTCTAGACACACCCTAAGTGGGGTTCTTTATGCCAGGAGATCTATCCATGCTAGGCAGGAGGAGATTTCATATGTACAATATCAGCAATGGGAAGAGGGCAGGATTAGCAGCACAGCACAAAGCATCAACTATTCTTGCACAGCACAATGAGATGTTGACACTCCCGTGCACAATGTGAGCAGCGTACAAAAGAGACTGGAGAGGAACGGAGAGGAGAGTATACACTTTTATAGCAATGAGAGTGAAGTGTTTATTTAGCAGGGAATGAAAACTTCCTGCTTCCATGGACAAGCCAGCTCTAACTGTGGGGGTTTAGGAAGAATCTTAACCTTGTACAAGATAGCTGTGTAAACCTCCATGGGGTTTCCTCTGAAGCAGCCAGAACTGGCTACTAGAGACAGGATATGGATCAGAAGGACCAGAGCTCTGATCCAGCCTCGCTACTCCTATGTCCCTGGATATCTAATTGCCAAAACCATTCTCTAACCGGAGGGGTGTCTCTGGGGTATGAGATGTGGAAGCAGCACTCCACGGAATGCAGAGATAGTTGATGGCCAGCAAGGTGAGTTAGCTATCCCATCACTTGTAAGCTTCTTTGTGCCTGTCCATCTGTCATAATGTGGGCAGCATAAGAACAAATTTCCCCTGTGGTCTTCATCTCAGACTAGTGAAGCCTCCCTATTTGGGGGTGTCACTAAAGTGGATTTCATTGAGCCTTGGCCCTGGATTTGCAGTGAAACTTCCCTGGGGGTGAAGATAATGGGTTAACGTCCCTGTTTTGGAGCCAAAGGGCCCTCTCCTTGCAGTGTGGAAGAAGCCAGCTAGAAAGTCACATTGCACTGGACTCAGAACCATTTCAGCTTCTGAGACAATATGCAGACTATTTGCTCCTGCAGCTGCTTGGTTTTCATCCCGTAAACAATGGGGTTTAGCGTGGGGGGGACAAGCACGTAGAGATCGGCCAGCAGGATGTGAATGTGTTTAGGGATATTGTGGCCAAAGCGGTGGGTTAGGAAAGTGAAAGAGGCTGGGATGTAAAATAAGAGGATGATGCAGACATGAGAGCCGCAAGTGCTGAGAGTTCTCTGTCGGGCATCTTTGGTGGGCAACTTGAAGACAGCCCTGAGGATCAGCACATAAGACACAACAATAAACAAAACGTCTAATATAAAAATTACAATAGGCACTGCCAAGCCATACCAGACATTGATAGAGATGTCCGCACAGGACAGCCTGGCCACCCCGATGTGCTCACAGTAGGAGTGAGGGATGACGTTGCTTGCACAGAAGGGCAGCCGTTTGAGCAGAAAGACATGGGGAAAAATTATACAAAAACTCCTGATGACGATGGCCATGGCTATTTTCCCGATCTTCTCATTGGTAAGGATAGTCGTGTACCTCAGGGGGTCGCAGACGGCGACGTACCGATCAAACCCCATGGCCAGGAGGACGGTCGACTCGGCGGCAACACCAAAGTGCAAAAAGAACACCTGGGTGAGGCAGGCACTGAAAGAAATGGCCTTGGGTCCAAACCAGAAGATGGCCAGCGTGTTGGGCACGGTGCAGGTGGATAACAGTAAGTCGGCCACCGCCAGCATCGAGAGGAAAATGAACATGGGCTCGTGCAGCCTGCGTTGGGTGGCGATGAGCAGGAGGAGACCACAGTTCCCCAGAACAGCCACCGTGTACATCAGCGCGAAGGGGATGGAGATCCAGGGGTGCCAAGGCTCCAGGCCCGGGATGCCAACCAGGATGAAGGTGAGGTGACTGAACGTTGTGCTGTTGGGCGCGGCCATGGGGCGCTGAGGGCTCCGCTTGGGCACTGCGCCTGGCTGGAAGCAGAGACAAGGTCAGTGCTTGCTGGGCTCTCGCTCCTCTCTCACTCATTTCTCACTTCCCGCTCATGCCTTGCTCTCCTGGCTGTGAGAGCCGCACTCAGAGCTGGGCAGGGCAGAGCTGGAGCCAGTGACAGGGACCTGTCAGGAGCTCAGAGCTCAGAGGTCAATAGTCTACAAACCAGCCATAGAGCAGGCAGGGCCGGGCGGAGAGTCTCAGAGAGCCCAGCCCGTGAAGCCGGCCTCCCTCAGCTCTGGGACACAAAGAGAAGCGAAAAAGGGCCTTTCATCTACTCGACCTCTGTGAGGATTTATTGGTCCAACTCTAGCCCTGCTCCCTTCTTTGCCACTGAGAAACGCTGAACCCCCCGGGGAGCTGCCAAGCCCACGAACACAACGACCACTCGGAGCTGCCTCAGTGCAGAAAGGGGCACTAATGGATTTAGAGCCTGGGGACACAGAACTGGGCCCAGGATCCCAGCAATGGCCGGACCAGCACCAGACACGGCGGGGATAGAATCTCCCTGTGCCTATGGACGGTCCCCAGCCATAGAGGCACCTGAATGCGTTTGGCCCCATCTCCACACTGGTGGCTCCTCTTCACCTGACCCCTGAGTTCTGGTTATGTCCAGCACCCCTGGATCTTCCTGCAGCACTTCTTGGCCAGCAGGGGGATCGAACCCATGGAAATTCATCCCAGCCCATGGAAATTCAGCAAATGCAAATCATTGGCTATTACCACTAAAGTATATTATTGTACGATAGATGTGAGAGATTCTGTCGGTCCATCTGTCTGTCTGGTGAAGAGCTCCTCCAAAATGAGTGGAGATAGCACCACCACATTTGGTAGGCAAATTCCTTTTTCCACAACTTACAGCAAGTTCAGAGGTTTGCTGTGTGAAGAAAAAAGGAAGTGCCTGAGATGGGATTGCTCCTCTGAACACCCAACAGAAAAGCAACAGACTCACTTGCAAAGGTGCCTCCACCTCTCGATCAGGAAGGGTCACGCTCCAAACCTCGCCCCCTGAGTCTCCCTTTGTGGAGGGCAGGCGAAGCTTAAGCTGCCCCCGGTCACGTATGGGACCACTGCTGGAGGTGCCGCTTTGTGAGGGGAGACTGGAGAGTGCACATTTTGCTCCACTCCTCACTCTGGCTAGGGAAATCAGGGTGCACATGAACCTGGCCTTGCCCCAGTGGGGTACATGCCCAGCTTTCCTAGGTGTGCCTCCTGGAGCTGCAGTGGCCATGGAAATGAGATCACCTGGCCCCAAATTGTGGCGGGGAAAAAGGGTTGGAGAAGCCCTCTTTCCTGGGGCAGCCTGCACATTGAACAGCCCCTCTTCGGCTCAAAGGAAGCCTGGGCATGTTCATGTTATTACAAAAACCCCACAAGTTCCCTGAGTGTCACCCCTGAGCAAGGCTGGATCCCCTCCCAGCATCAGAGGGAGGCCCCTGTAGAGAGACAAAACCTCCCGCTCCCCACTGCCACCAGTGGCTGATGACTGCAGTTCCAGGCGATCCTGGAGACGTGTCACGTTCTCCCACATCTGCCCCTACTGGAATTTCCTGCCCTCCTCTGTAACCTGGTCCTGCTCAAAGGTGCAGGGGGTGGCTTGAGAAACCGGATCTTAATCCGTCCCAGGCTGGAAAGCCCAATTGGCGGGAGCCGCACGTTGCTCTTTGCTGTTTTAACTCGCTGCCCCAGGCTAGCAGCTTCTCAGCGAGGGCTCCGCGGGGCCACAGCCAGGGCCAGCTCGGAGACGCCCGGGAGACTCTCCAGGGTAACTGCTGAGCAGGAGCCTCCAGCACAAAGGCATGATTGACGCAACCCCCCTCCCCCTCCCATGGGCTCCTCTAGGTCCTGGAACGTCTGCCGGGTACGGAAATTGCTGAGTGCCCCGGGCAGGGATGTTCCATTGCAAACCCTGCTGGGCGCCTCCCTGCCTGGGCACCTGGAAGCCGAGGCCCTGGGTCCTTTCTCTTGGATGCAGATGCCCTGCCGCTCACCCCAGCCCTTCTCACTGCTTCAGTTGTGTCCCTGGGCAGCCTTTGCCCAGACCCCTCCGAGCAGACCCAGCACCAGGCAGCCCTCACGCAGGGTTTGGGAGGGGAGACGTCGGCTGCTCCATGAGAATTGCACCTTCCCTCCCAGCACAGAGTAACTACAGAGCGTCCGTCTGTCCCTGCCCGTCTGTCCATGCACCCGTCCTCTCTGCCACCTCCAGCCCTGCCCCAGTCTCTGTGTCCTGGACGTTCATTCGCGTTTCGTAACGGAGTCATTGGGGGCTCAGGGTAGGAAATGCTGGTGCCTCTACCTGTCTCTGCTGTGGGATCTCTGGCTGGGAAACCAAGATTTGTGTCCGTGGCCTCTCACTCTGTGGGGAATGTCTTCCTGGACTCATTTCCCCCAGCAGCCATAGGGGAGAGGGCCAGTGCGGTTCATTGCAGGCAGGACTCAGGCTCTGTGCCCCTGGCAGCTCGCTCTGTGCTTCCCCTGCCTTTCCTTCCCCTGCGGACACCATCCTGCTCCCCCCGACCTACCCTCACTCCCAAGGACACCAGAGGTCGTGGGGGGTTCCCCTAAACTGGGTCCTTGGCAAGCTCATGTCCCACTGATGACATGGGAGGGCACCTTTCCCAGCGGGGGGCAGCCATGTGGGAGCCCCCCCCAAACACTCACCGGGTTGCTGCCCCAGCCGGGGATCAGGAGTCTCTGCCTGGGATCCAGGTGGGGAGCTGAAGGGGCAGGAAATGCACTGGCCGGGGCTCGGAGTCAGGGACATTTATCCTGCCTGCCTGGGAGTCCCAGAGGGGTCGGATCCAGCAGGGAGCCCTGGGCACAGAGCAGTTTCCAGCTCAGCCGCAGGCAGGGGCAGGGGCAGGGGCAGGGGCAGGCTGGGATCAGGGGATTTGTATGTTTACATCAGTGATCATCCTGATGGCTTTGCCCTCATAGGCCCAAACACCCAGGCTGCGTGTTCTCTGCAGGGAGCCGGGCAGCCCTGATGCGTCCCCCTGGGATCACAAACCAATAGATCAACAAACACAAACGGTTCCTCAATTTTACAGTATTTAAATTTAAGTATTTAAATTTCAGAATAACTGAAATGGACTCACAGACATTAGAAGTTGGGACCGGCAGTAAGGTGCGTTACAGCAGGTGAGAGCCTTAAAGCACTGACCCTAATTAGAGAACCCCAGGGTTGGAAGAGACCTGAGGAGTCATCGAATGCAACCCCCTGCTAAAAACAGGCTCAATCCCAGTTTAATCCTCCCAGCCAGGGCTTTGTCCCGCCGGGACTTAAAAGCTGTAGTGATGAAATTCGACCCCTTCCCTGCCAATGTAGACACAGCCTAATATGCCTCTAAGCTCTCTTGGTCAAAAGGAGACACTGGGCCTATAATTCAAAGAGTCGCTTTCCTCATTTTAGCCCGAGCGGACGGAAGCCCTGTGTCAGATCCGTGGCCAATGGCGTTTTCGAGTGACAGTGTTATGCTGAAACAAAACACACGAGATCTTTTATAGGGGAAAAGACAGCACACCGTATTTATTAAGAATACAACAGTAACATATGCTTTTCAGTCACTCACACACACAAACGCCATACGCACAGTTCCACCAGATGATGTTGTAGTTACCAGTTCAGAGTCTGGATCAATGTAGTGGCCAGCCATATCGATCACAGAGTGGGAGCCGGGCTTTGTCGGTCACGATCTGATCCTCTCCTGGAGTTGGTGGCAAGACGAACCCAAAGTTCCATAGCAAAGCGCCCCGCTTTTATAGTCCTTTTCTTTGTTGAAGTCTATGGATTCTGCTGAGCCTGTCTGTGTCCGGTGTGTTATCTTTTTGATGTTAATCATTCCCCGAACATTTCCAAGAGGCTCATCCTTTAATCAATTGTCTTTTGGGGTGCTCGCTCCACTTTAGAGTCTTCAGTCTGTCAAGCTGATCAATTCCTGAGCATATCTACGCACTGATGGATCCTCTGACGTCGACAAGTCTGTTTTCACCCATTCTTTGCCTCTCCTTTCTTGGCCATCTGGCTCTGAGGATAACTTTCCCACCTCTATCTCCACACATACATAACACTTTCACACATAAACAAGCTCTACAAGGACCTTCTAAGAAAGCAGAAACAACAGCATTTTATATTGAGCAAAGCCAAAAGACATTGTCAATTATGCCTTAAACAAAATTATTCACACTGAAATTCGGGCCTTCAGCACTCCTCTACTTTCATTAATATAGATACACTATGAGATCCTGTCTCTTTACTTAGTAAACGTACTAAACTTACCAAATATATACAAATATAATTGAAAGGCTTAATTAATAAAATATGAATGTGTAACCTTAACGTTACTACATTATTAAGCCAAAAAATCTTACTCCAACAACAGACCCACAAGTGATGTCAGAGAAATGTTCTGTGTTGAGAGAGCCTGGTAAAGCCGAGCCCTGCTCAGCTCCGCTCAGGGTGGTCACCACGGATCCTTCCTCTCCTGGCCACGAGGGGAGACAAGTTTTGGTTTTCCTGCCCGAGAGCCCAGCAGAGCCGGGCAGAGGCACCAGCATTTCCTACCCTGAGTCCCCAAATGACTCCGCTACAAAATGTGAATCAATGTCCAGGACACAGCCACTGGGGGCAGGGCCCCCCAGACCTCTCTAAGCTGCCTGGCCTGAAATCGAGCCCCAGGTTCTGTCTGTTCCTGCCCTCCTCAGCCTTATCTCTGATTAGTGGTGGCTCCTCCTCCACCTGCATGGGCCGCCATGCGCCTTAACCCAGCTGGCCCCATGTGGGGTGGACTTGCCCTCTAGCCCTCCAACTCCAGCCAGTAGCCTTGGTTGTGGGGATACTTGCTGCTCGACAAGTGCCTGGGCCAGGCCCACAGGCCAGTCTGTCTCTTGTGGGGTGACCCTGGATGCCCTGCTCTGCCATTCTAACTCCCCTGCAGCTTCTTGTTAGGCCAGCTGGGCAGCTCCCGTGCTCATATTCAACAGAATCCCACAGCATGAGGGGTCTTAATTCCCCAAAGTTGGGGGGTGTCCAGCCTGTGGTGGAGCCAAGCGCAGCTCCCTGCCAGTGTAACCACACACCTCGGCTATGTCTACCCTGGCGAGTTCTTGTGCCAGAAATATGCAAATGAGGCTAAGCGTGGAATATCGCCGAGCCTCATTTGCCTACCAAATGAGCCGCCATTTTTGCAAAAGAGGCTCTTGCAGCAGAAGGAGCTATCTACACTGCCCCTTCTTGTGCAAGAAAACAGAATAGTTTTCGTTATAAGTATTTCCGGTAAAAGAGTGTCTACATTGGCAGGCTGCTTTTCCGGAAAAGCCCTTTTTCCGGAAAAGCATCTGTGGCCAATGTAGACACGCTTTTCCGGAAAAGAGCCCCGATCGTCATTTTCGCGATCAGGGCTTTTTTCCAGAAAAGACTACTGTGCTGTCTACACTGGTCCTTTTCCGGAACAGTGTTCCAGAATAAGGACTTATGCCTGAGCGGGAGCAGCGTAGCTTTTCTGGAATAGCGGCTGATTTTGTACAGTACAGCGTCGTTGCTTTTCCAGAAATTCAAGGGCCAGTGTAGACAGCTCGCAGCTTATTCCGGAAAAGCGGCTGATTTTCCGGAATAAGTGGCCCAGTGTAGACACAGCCTAGATGTGTGGGTTACAGGGGAAACTATGTGCAAGCGGGTTGCCGTGTGCAAGGGCAGTTTTGTGTGAGGGGGTTGCCGTATGCAAGGGGGCAGGCTTGTGGTCTCTTTACCACCTCCCCACACACTGCTGTTCTCTCTACCCTCAATGCTCACACACACTGATGGTCTCTCTACCCCTTTTTCCCCAACACACACTCCTGGTCACTCTACCTCCCCACCCCACCCCACACATACACTGCTGGTCTCTCTGTTCCCCACCACACACACATACTGGTGATTTCTTTACCCCCAACCCTACAGACAATGCTGGTCTATCTACTCTCTCTCCCCCTCCCGCCATACTGCTTGTTTCTCTACCCCACTCACCCGCATACATTTCTCGCTTCTCTACTCCCACTCCCCCCCACGCGCTGCTGGCATCTCTACCACACACCCTCATGAAATGATGTTCTTTCTACCCACCATGCCCACACACACTAAGCTGGTTTCTCTATCCCACAACACACACACACACTCATGATCTCTCTAGCCCCCTACACTGCCCACCCACCTTCCACACATTGCTAGTCTTCCTACACCCCACACTCACACACACACTGCTGATTTCTCTACTTTCCTCCCCCCCCACACACACACTGCTGATCTGTCTACCTCCCCACAGTGCTGGTCTTTCTATCACCCCCCAAACACACACTCACCAGGTCCCAGGCTCCCCCTTGTACCTTCTTCCCCCAGCCACCCCTACAGTCAGAGAACCCCACTGGTACATTTCTCAGGGGGAGCGGGCAGGGGGCCATACCCAAACTTCCCACTGGACCGTGTTGGTTCCCATGACACATGGGCTGGGCAGGTACCTCAGGAGAGACTGGCAGGTTAGCAAGAGCTTCCAGACCTGAATTACCCCGAAGGAAAGTACAGAAGGCGGTGGGAGACCTGGTGTTAATGTGAGCTCTGCGCGATTTGGAGCAGGGGTTTCACCCTAAGTCTCATGTGAGCGGCCGGAGCGCTGGGCTGGGGGGTTCTCTGTGTCCCACAAGGTCTGTGTGTTGTGGGCACATCCCCACTGACCAGGGGGCAGGTCACTCGGCCGTTGTCCAGGCCCTGGGCTGGGATGCAGTGCAGTGAGGCAGGAGGCCTGTGTGAGTCCAGCATCCATTGCGTAAGAACACTAGACTGTGCTGGCACTCGGCCCATAATGGAGCCCAGGGCCACTGGCACCAGCATCCAAATGGGAAATAAATGGTGATAAATTTGGGAGTCCAAAGGTGAGTCTCGCGAT
The DNA here is from genome assembly GCF_052426305.1 of Pelodiscus sinensis. Classification (NCBI taxonomy): domain Eukaryota; kingdom Metazoa; phylum Chordata; order Testudines; family Trionychidae; genus Pelodiscus; species Pelodiscus sinensis. The sequence goes on along the minus strand of NC_143052.1, from coordinate 353,385,439 downwards.
GGATGTGTGGGAGACGCTGGACACAAACAAAGTCCTGGTCCTCGCCCGGGCAATGGTAGCCCTGCAGTAGGGGGGAAGGCACGTCAGGAGGAGAACACCCCACACAGATCACTCCCCAACCAGCACGGCCTCTATTCCTTCCTCGGGGGGGCAAAGGAAGGGCGTGACTTTTGCCTTTCCAACGGCTGCCACTGCCCACTCACCAGAGTACAGTCCACTTAGCCAGAGGCAGGGAGGGGAAGAAATCTCCCCAATCCTGTTCCGTGACTGCCAGTGTCTCCCAGAGAGGGTGTGTCTAGACTACAGGGGTGATTAGAAAACAGTGGCCTTTTTTCGAAAAAACGTCCCCTGAGTCTAGACTGCTACCACGTTCTTTCGAAAGAAAATCCAAAGAATGGGGCAGTTTTTTTGCCTGCGGAAAACCTCGTTTTTCGAGAAATAAAACCTTTTTTCGAAAGTGCTCTTTCAAAAAAAGTCCTCTGTAATACAAACTGTGCTTTTTCGAATGAGAGCATCCAGACGGATTGGGTGTTCTCTTTCAAAAAAACGGATTGCTTTTTTGTATGTACTGAACATAAGAACATAAGAACATAAGAACATAAGAACGGCCATACTGGGTCAGACCAAAGGTCCATCTAGCCCAGTATCCTGTCTTCCCACAGTGGCCAGCACCAGGTGCCCCAGAGAGGGTGGACCGAAGACAATGATCAAGCGATTTGTCTCCTGCCATCCCTCTCCAGCCTCTGATTATAGTCTATTGGTTATAGTCTAGATGCCCTCTTTCGAAAGAGACTTGCAGTCTAGATGTAGCCTGACTGGAAATGACCCGTGCTTAGAGACAGAAGATCCATGTACCCCAGAATCTCCTTCATGCCGTTATTTTCTTTTGTGTCCCAGGTACCTGTGACCAGGGTGGGCTCATGGGCATTAGCAAACCCACCCTGACACAGCAGAGCTGTAGCTGGACTGTCCACGCTTTGGGGTTTGCGGTAGATCCTATCCGGCTGACTGGGGGAAGGAGCTTTATAGATGGCCCCTATGAGCACCGTTGGGAGTGTGATGGGTTGGGCCCCCTTGGGATATTGTGTAATGTGCTGACATAACACTGAGCAGCCTTTTCTGTCAGCCTGAGCGTGCTTTTGTCCTGTCTTGCTGAACCAGGCTCTTCAGCCTCCTCCAGCAACACATCGGTAGCCGCACCCAACTGCGGAATGAGACAGACTCTGAAATAAGCTCGGGGATGTCTCAGCTGAAGGGACCTGCCACAGCTCCCCGGTGCCCATCTCCCTCAGAGTGCAGAGCCAAAATTTTATGAAACTCGTCTTAAAGAAGTAGCTAGTAGAAGGAAGCAGATTTCTAAGACACTCAAACAGCGCACACAAATTAAACTTGATTCACTAAAGAAACTGGTTACAAACGACGACTCTGCTTCCTGGATCTTGTTTTAAGTACATAAGAACATAAGAACGGCCATACTGGGTCAGACCAAAGGTCCATCTAGCCCAGTATCCTGTCTACCGACAGTGGCCAGCACCAGGTGCCCCAGAGAGGGTGGACCGAAGACAATGATCAAGCGCTTTGTCTCCTGCCATCCCTCTCCAGCCTCTGACAAACAGAGGCCAAGGACACCATTTTATCCCCTGTAGATTCCTTCACAGGCCAGGTATCTTTCTAACCCTGGTGTCAGGGCTTTTCTCCACTCTGGCATTTTGAATGGAGACAATGGGAGCCCACAAGAGACTTTAAAAATACTTTGCCACTAAATACTTCCCCAAGGTGAAAGATTCCTCAGCCTTGGATTGATATCGCTGCCACCACCCAAACACGAAACGCTTGTAAGAAACCAGGAAGGTGCACGTGGCAATTCCTTCCTATAAGTGACCCTCAAGCTATTTTACGCTTCCTCTGGTGCAGGCTTGAAAACCCTGTGTGGCGGCGCGTTGGGGTTTTCCCGTCTCCTGCACACCCGTAGTGTCACGGACAGACTCCACCAGCCAGCAGAATAGAGGGAGTTTATTGCTTCTCCAGGATACAGCACAGCACAGATGTAATCTGGTTCCAGGAACTGGGGCTAGGAGGCCTCAGAGCCCCCCCTTGAGATGGGGGGTGGCTGGGCCCTACAATCCCAGCCCCCTCCCTAGCTCCTTCTCCCCTGCTTCCCAGACAGAAACCAACTAACTCACATCCAGCTCTGCCTCCAGCCAGGGCTCCACTCCCCTTCTTCGCATTGTTCCGCTCCCAGGAGGATACCGGTCGGACAGGTTCAGAGCTTCCTTTGCATAATGACTCATTCCCTGCCCTGCTGGGCCACGCTACAGCCAGCAGCCAGTGGCGGTCACTCACAACCCACTGCCCAGCATAGCAACCAGCAAGGTACCACCCACTATGTCACACCCTGTTATTGCGATCAGCTGAAAAGGGAAATGTATATTTCTCTGACTGGTTTGGCTGTGCTGTCTTAGGCAGCTGCACACAGAACCTCCTGCCTTCTAGGATGCAGCAACCAACTCATTTCCCAAAAAGGGTGATTTTTACTTAAGAAAGAACAGGAAAAATAGAGAAAACTCCTTGGATGAAATATGGCTTGGTTGCATGGCAATACAGAACAACTGGAAAAAAGCATTAAAAACATAGGGAATTGTTTTCCAGGGAGTCAGCCCAGGAAGTTACAGTGAAAGAGGGTAATTATATGTGCTCAGCACAGAGAAGACAATGACACCTGAAAATAGAGAAAAACATCTGATCACATTTGACAAAACAGTCCCTGTTCTACTCATATAGCTATCGTTTCTAGAATGAGTCTTTCTCTAAGCATGGACGCCACTGGAGTCTCGATGTGTGGGTCCTCAGCTCCTCACCGGTTCTTCTGGGGTATCTGCTCTGGACAAAAAAGATGAAGAGGAAGGGCTACAGATTACCATTAATCAGCCCACACTGTGTTTTCATTGGATATCCGGGCCCCATGACATCCTACTTCATACTCCCTAGTATGTCTGGGGACTCTCTAGGACTCATGGTCTATGCTTTTAAACAGTTTTCTCTGTTCTTCCCTGTAGACCGCAGTTCCAGTCCTTTTCTTCCCAGCTGTTCTCAACTATCTCTTTGGATGGGACGCATAAAAGACCCAAACTGAAGCCCTTGATTGCTTCCACTGCCGCCTTAAATAGGTTTTCCATAAAGCAGGAGCCCTTTGTTCGATGGCCCCACCTCACCATCCAAGAGGGAGGATCGTATCAGGAGGCCAGGTCACCTAACTCTAGTATCTCAGTGTCCACGAATAAGCGGCAGAATGGAGCATGCACATGGATGCCCGGCCTTTTCACAGTTCTTTGTCCTCACTGATGGCCAGCAAGCCCCATTTGGCTTTTCCATTGTTGCACCTAATGTGTTAGCAGTGGGTGTCAACCAAAGAAGCACAGCTCCACTCCAGATACATGGTCAAAATGCCTCACTTCAAATGCAGAAATGAGACAGGCATGCAAATAGGACAGTCACATTCAGTAAATCACAACCTTTCCCGTGACACCTCACATGAGTTACCTGGCATTCAGCATATCTCAGTTCTGTCGCAGGCAGATCACATGCCCATTTTCTAAAAGAATTTGGAGTGTCACATCACAACAAAATCACTGGACTGTTCCAGACTTTCCCAGTTGTGCGGCGATTCGCTGCTGTACAGAAACCATCTGGCGAAGAGAATTCCATGTGCACAAGGCGGTGGGACGACTGTGCAGAAGAATGTCACGTACTAGTACTCTTACAATGCTGGCAACATATATGAGCTCAATTTAAATGCAAAACCACTAGTTCAGTCCGCAGTAGTCGCAGATGCAATCTAAACGAACTGTGTTTCCCATCCTGGTACTTCATGGCAGGACATAGCACTCTTGATAAAAGTGGGTTGTGGTTAAATTAGTTAACAGACGGACATACATGAAACATTGCGGTCTGCAAACTCAGTAAAGGCTCCCCGGACGTGCCAAGTACCTGGTACAACAGGCAATAGAAGCTTTCACTTCCAAAGTTCTCTATCTAGGTGGGGTTCTTTATGCCAGGCGATCTAGGAGGAGATTTATGCCAGGCGAGCTAGGCAGCAGGAGATTTCACATGTACAATACTAGCACTGGGAAGAGGGCAGGATTAGCAGCACAGCGCAAAGCATCAACTGTTCTTACATAGCATAATGAGATGTTGGAACTCCCGTGCACAATGTGAGCAGGGTACAGAAGAGAGTGGAGATGAACGGAGAGGAGAGTATACACTTTTATAGCAATGAGGGTGAAGTGCTTATTTAGCAGGGATTGAAAACTTCCTGCTTCCACGGACAAGCCAACTCTAACTGTGGGGGTTTAGGAAGAATCTTTCCCTTGAGTGGGACAGCTGTGTAAACCTCCATGGGGTTTCCTCTGAAGCAGCCAGAACTGGCTACTAGAGACAGGATATGGATCAGACGGACCAGTGCTCTGATCCAGCCGGGTTACTCCTATGTCCCTAGATATCTAATGGCCAAAACCATTCTCTAACCGAAGGGGTGTCTCTGGGGTGTGTGATATGGCAGCAGCACTCCATGGAATGCAGAGATAGTTGATGGCCAGCAAGGTGAGTTACCTTGCCCATCACGTGTTAGCGTCTTTATGCCTGTCCATTTGGCATAAAGTGGGCAGCGTAAGAACAAAACTCCCCTGTGGCCTTCATCTCAGACTAATGAAGCCTCCTTAATTTGCTGGGTGCACTAAAGAGGATCGCATTGAGCCTTGGCCCTGGATTTGCAGTGAAACTTCCCTGGGGGGTGAAAATGTCTGTTTTACTACATGGAGTTAATGGGTTAACATCTCTGTTTTGGAGCCAAGAGGCCCTCTCTTTGCCATGTGGAAGAAGCCAGCTAGGGAGTCACATTGCACTGGAGTCAGAACTATTTCCTCTTCCGAGACAATAAGCAGCCTATTTGCTCCCTCAGCTGCTTGGTTTTCATCCCGTAAACAATGGGGTTTAGCATGGGGGGGACGAGCACGTAGAGATCGGCCAGCAGGATGTGAAAGTGCTTAGGGATATTGTGGCCAAAGCGGTGGGTTAGGAAAGTGAAGAAGGCTGGGATATAAAATAAGAGGATGATACAGACATGAGAGCCGCAAGTGCTGAGAGTTCTCTGTCGGGCATCTTTGGTGGGTAGCTTGAAGACAGCCCTGAGAATCAGCACATAAGACACAACAATAAACACAACATCTAATATAAAGGCTACAATAGGCACTGCCAAGCCATACCAGATATTGATAGAGATGTCCGCACAGGCCAGCCTGGCCACCCCAATGTGCTCACAGTAGGAGTGAGGGATGATGTTGCTTGCACAGAAGGGCAGCCGTTTGAGCAGAAAGACATCGGGAACAATTATACAAAAACTTCTGATGACGATGGCCATGGCTATTTTCCCAATCTTCTTTTTGGTGAGGATAGTCGTGTACCTCAGGGGGTCACAGACGGCAACATACCTATCGAACCCCATGGCCAGCAGGATGGTCGACTCGGCGGCAACCCCAAAGTGCAAAAAGAACACCTGGGTGAGGCAGGAAGTGAAGGAAATGTCCTTGGGTCCAAACCAGAAGATGGCCAGCGTGTTGGGCACGGTGGACGTGCATAACAGTAAATCAGACACCGCCAGCATGGAGAGGAAAATGAACATGGGCTCGTGCAGCCTGCGCTGGGTGGAGATGAGCAGGAGGAGACCACAGTTCCCCAGAACAGCCACCGTGTACATCAGTGTGAAGGGGATGGAGATCCAGGGGTGCCAAGGCTCCAGGCCTGGGATGCCAACCAGGATGAAGTTGAGGTGACTGAACGTTGTGCTGTTGGGTGTGTCCATGGGACGCTGAGGGCTCCGCTTGGGTGCCGGGCCTGGCTGGAAGCAGACAAGGTCAGTGCTTGCTGGGCTCTCCCCCCTCTCACACTTAATTCTGACTTCCCGCTCTCTCCCTGCTCTCCTGGCTTTGAGAGTGAGCTCAGAGTTGTGCAGGGCAGAGCCGGAGCCCATGACAGAGACCTGTTAGGAACTGGGAGGTGACCACTCTGCAAACCAGCCACTGAGCAAGCAGGGCTGGGCAGAGAGTTTCAGAGAGCCCAGCCCATAAAGCCGGCGTCCCTCAGCTTCAATAAACATCCAGAAAAAACAATGCTGAATGGACCGTTCAGTTACTCTAGCTCCGTGAGGTTTTACTGCCCCAGCTCTGGCCCTGCTCCCTGCTTTGCCCCTGAGAGACGCTGAACCCTTCAGGGGGCTGCCGAGCCCATGAACACAGCGGCCACTCAGATCTGCCTAGTGCAGAAAGGGGCACTAATGGATTCGGGGTATGGGGACACAGAACTGGGCCCAGGTTCCCAGCAGTGGCCCTACCAGCTACAGAGACGGTGAGGATAGAATCTCCCTGCCACCCGAGCATGTTTGGCCCCAGCTCTGCACTGAGGGATCCTGTTCACCCGACCCCTGAGTCCTGGTAATGTCCAGTGCCCCTGGAGCTTCTCACAGCGCTGCTTGGCCGGCAGGGAGGATCCATCCTGATAACCCTGCGCCCAGCCCATGGAAATTCAGAAAATGCAAATCATTGACTGTTACCACTAAAGTATACAACTGTTCGATAGATTTGGGAGAGCCTCTCTGTCCATCTGTCTGTCTGGTGAAGAGCTCCTCTGAAATGAGTGGAGCCAGCACCACCAGATTTGATAGGCAGCTTCCTTTTTCCACAACTTACAGCAAGGTCAGAGTTTTTCTGTGTGGAGAAAACGGAAAGTGTTCGAGATGGGATTGCTCCTCTGAACACCCAACAGAAAAGCAACAGACTCACTTGCAAAGGTGCTTCCACCTCTCATTCAGGATGGGTCCCGCTCCAAGCCTCACCTCCCCAGGCTCCCTTTGCGGAGGGCAGGTGAGGCTGAAGCTGCCCCCAGTCCATGCGGGATCACTGCTGTAGGTGCCGCTTTGTGAGGGGAGAGAGGAGAGTGCACATTTTGCTCCACTCCACACTTTCGCTAGGGAAATCAGGGCGCACATGAACCGGGACTTGCCCCAGTGGGGGAAATGCCCGGATCGCCCAGCAATGCCACCTGTAGCTTCAGTGGCCATGGAAATGAGATCACCCTGGCCCCAAGCTGTGGTGGGGAGAAAGGGTTGGAGTAGCCCTCTCTCCTGGGGTAGCCTGCACACTCTGAATCCCCCCTCTTCAGCTCAGCGCAGGGCAATGGCTCAAAGGAATCCTGGGCATGTTCAGCTCCAAGTGTCAGCTCGGAGGAAGGCCTGGTCCCCTCCCAGAGCTGAAGAGAGACAAAACCTGCAGCTCCCATCTGCAACCGGTGGCTCATGACTGCAGCTGCAGGCGATCTCGGAAAAGTGTCACGCTCCCCCACATCTGCCCCTACTGGAATTTCCTGCCCTTTCCTGTAACCCTGGTGCTGCCCACAGGTGCAGGGGGAGGCTCGACAAACCTGACCGTAATCCAGCTCAGTCTGGGAAGGCCCGTTGGCAGGAGCTGCACGTTGCTCTTTGCTGTTTTCTCTCGCTGCCCGAGGCCAGCAGCTTGTCAGTGAGGGCTCCCTGGGGCCACAGCCCGGCCCAGCTCGGAGACGCCCGGGAGACTCTCCAGGGTAAGAGCTGAGCAGGAGCCTCCAGCACGAACGACCCCCCATGAGCTCTTCTGGGTCCTGGAATATCCGCTGGATCCAGAAATGTCCGAGTGCCCCTGATAGGCAAACCCTGCCTGGGTGCTGGGCACCTCCCTTCCTGGGCGCCTGGAAGCCAAGTCCGTGGGGCCTTTCTCCCGGCTGCAGATGTCCTAACGCTCATCCCAGCCCTTCTCACTGCTTCAGTTGTCTCCCTGGGCAGTCTTTCCCTAGACCCCTCCGGGCAGGTGCAGTCCCCTGCAGCCCTCACGCAGGGTTTGGGAGCGGAGACATTGGCTGCTCCACGAGAATTGCACCTTCCCACCCAGCACAGAGTAACTACAGAGCGTCCGTCTGTCCCTGCCCGTCTGTCCATGCACCCGCCCTCTCTGCCACCTCCAGCCCTGCCCCCGTGTCTGTGTCCTGGACGTTCATTCGCATTTCGTAGCGGAGACATTGGGGGCTCAGGGTAGGAAATGCTGGTGCCTCTGCCTGGCTCTGCTCTGGGCTCTCTGGCTGGGAAACTGAGACTTGTGTTCATGGCTGTTCTCTGTTTGCTTTCCCTGCCTTTCCTTCCCCTGTGGGCGCCATCCTACTCCACCCAACCTGTCCCCCACTCCCAGGGGCACCAGGGGTCGTGGGGGGTTCCCCTGGACTGGGTCAAATCGCACTGATAACATGCAAGGGCACCTTTCTCAGCAGGGGGGCAGCCATTCAGAAAGCCCCCCCCAAAACACTCACCGGGCTCCTGCCCCAGCCAGGGATGAGGAGTCTCTGTTGGGATCCAGGTGGGGAGCTGCAGGGGCAGGAACCGCACTGGCCGGGGCTCGGAGGCAGGGACATTTATCCTGCCTGCCTGGGAGTCCCAGTGGGGTCGGAGCCAGCAGGGAGCCCTGGGCACAGAGCAGTTTCCAGCTCAGCCACAGGCAGGGGTAGGCTGGGACCAGAGGATTTGTGTGTTTACATCAATTATGTTGGCTTCACTCTCGAAAGCCCAAAAGCCCAGGCTGCGTGTTCTGTGCAGGGAGCCGGGCAGCCCTGATCAACAGACACAAATGGTCCCTCAATTTTACAGTATTTAAATTTAAGTATTTAAGTTTCAAAATCACTGAAATGGACTCACAGACATTGGAAGTTGGGGTCGGCAGTAAGGTGCGTTACAGCAGGTGAGCGCTTTAAAGCACTGACTCTAGTTACAGCATCTCAGGGTTGGAGGAAACCTGAGGAGTCATCAAATGCAACCCCCTGCTAAAAACAGGCTCAATCCCAGTTTAATCCTCCCAGCCAGGGCTTTGTCCCGCCGGGACTTAATAGCTGTAGTGATGAAATTCGATTCCTTCCCTAGGGAACCCCTTTCAATGCTTCACCATCCTCCTCCGGAAATAATTTGTCGTATCATCCAACTTAGACCTCCCCCACTGCAACTCGATGCCATTGCTCTTTGTTCTGCCATTCCTCACCACTGAGAACAGCCTCTCTCCATCCTCTTTGGATCGTCCTGTCAGGAAGTTGAAGGCTGCCATCAAATCCGCGCCTCAATCTTCTCTTCTGAAGTCTAAACAAATCCATCCCTTAGCCTCTCCTCATAGGTCGATGTGCTCCAGCCCCTTAATCATTTCCATTGCCTTCCAGTGGACCCTCCATATGCTTTCCATAGTGGGGAGCCCACAAATGGATGCAATACTCCAGGGCTGTGTCTAGACTGGCAAGTTTTTCCGCAAAAGCACCTGCTTTTGCGGAAAAACTTGCCAGCTGTCTACACTGGCCGCTTGAATTTCCCCAAGAACACTGACGATCTCATGTAAAAAATCATTTTCTTGCGGAAATACTATGCTGCTCCCGTTCAGGCAAAAGTCCCTTTTGCTCAAAGCTTTTGCACAAAAGGGCCAGTGTAGACGGTTCAGATTTGTTTTGCACAAAAAAGCCTCGATCAGAAAATGGCGATCGGGGCTTTTTTGCGCAAAAGCGCGTCTAGATTGGCCACGGACGCTTTTCCGCAAAAATGCTTTTGTGGAAAAGCGTCCGTGCCAATCTAGACCCTCTTTTCCGCAAATGCTTTTAACGGAAAACTTTTCCGTTAAAAGCATTTGCAGAAAATCATGCCAGTCTAGATATAGTCCAGATGTGGCCTCACCAGAGCTGAATAAAGGGGAATTATCACCTCTCTGGTTCTGCCAACAACGCTCCTTCCAATACACCCTGAGGCTACATCTACATTGGCATGATCAGTGGTGAATGGGCTGCCAAGTGCCTTAACCCAGCTGGCCCCAGGTGGACTCACCCTCTTGCCCTCCAACTCCAGCCAGTAGCATTGGTCGTGGGGTTATTTACTGTTGGACAAGTGCCTAGGCTGGGCCCTCAGGCAAGACTGTCTCCTTCCAGGTCCCGTGTCATGAAGGGAAGCCTGTTTGTCTCCTCCAAGGTGCTTTGCCCCCTGCCCCTCCTTAAGTCACTCCAGTCCTTCCCCATCCCCATAGCCTGGCTGCTTCCCACTAACTAGGCGAGGGGATTGGCCACCTGCCTGTCCCTTGGCCAGCACTGCCCTGTCTACCTGGCCGTCTGCAGTGTTCCTGAGTCACTGGTCCCTGCACTGTTGCCAGGTGACTAGCTTTCAACTGGACGCACAGGGGGAAAGGGACGTGGACAGCGCCAGTCAGCACCACTAGCTGGGCCACCAAGAATGTAGCCAGTAATGCACCGGGGTAAGGCAGGCCCCCTGCCCTGGCTCTCTGGCTCTAGAAGCGTCAGGTGTGTCCAGGTCCTAGACACAGGGGCTCTGTGCGCTGCCCCCACCCTGGGGTGATGCTGCAGCTCCCATTGACAAGGCCCTTCAGCCAATAAGAGCTGCAGGGCCGGTGCCTGCGGTTGAGGGCAGCACATGGAGCCCCCCCCCGGCTGCCCCTGCACCTGGTAGCCAGAGGGACGGGGCGGCTGCTTCTTGTGAGCCCTGACCAGAGCCTGCGCCTGCCACCCTGCCTCACTCAAAGCCCCCACTTGAACCCCAAACCCCTCAGCCCCCTCCACCTCAGAGCCTGCACCCCTGAACCCCTCAGCCCCAGCCCAGAGCCTGCACCCCAAACCTGCCTCATCCAGAGCCCCTCCCACCCCCTGAACTCCTCAGCCCCAGTCCAGAGCCTGCACCCCAAACCTGCCTCAGTCAGAGCCCATCCCACCCCCTGAACTCCTCAGCCCCAGTCCAGAGCCTGCACCCCAAACCTGCCTCAGTCAGAGCCCATCCCACCCCCTGAACCCCTCGGCCCCAGCCACAACCCAGGGTCCTGATCTCTGGCCCTCCCCAGTGCCCTGAGCCAGCCTCTGCCCTGTAACCATGAGCCAGTCAGTGATGGGGGAGAGCAAGTGATAGGGGGCAGGGAGGGAGGAGGGAGGACACAGGGAGCAGTGGGCAGGGGCGGGGTCTCTGGAAAGGGGCGGGGTCTGGGTGGGGCAAGGGTGTTTGGTTTTCTGAATCCAAAAAGTTGAGACTCCTCCGACTGCCCCTGGGCTTCTCACCAAGGCGCTCGCTGGGGGCATTAGAGCTCAGACCCGGCAGTCCAGGGAGAACAGGCTGCAGGGAACACGCCTGGGCCAGCTGGAAGGAGAACAGAGCAGAAAGGACCTGACACGCCCTCACCACCCCAGACAGCCGGCACCAGCCACCGCTCAAGACAGGGTGGGCTGAGGCCCTGAGACAAACAGTAGCCGCTGGAGGGGGCGGCAGATTGTCTGATCCGGGGTAGGGGGGCTGAGAGCCAGCGCCTGAGCACAGACGGGCACTGGGGGCCCCTCACAGCTAAGAGGGCCGCCTGCCCTAGACACATAGATGGAGAGCACCCTTTTTGGTGTCCTTTTCTAGACAGGTACAAAAAACTTACATCACTTCTTTAAGTACAGGGTTGCCACCCTCTGTTGCCTAGATACCACCCTCACCTTATGGAAGGGGGACTTACTTACTTTCCTTCATGCTGTCAATTCTGACCCGGTCCTGTGCATTAATTTTTAGGGAGTCTTTGTACCAGGATATTCCTTAAGATGTTCCGTTACTCCCCTTTGCTTACAGTCTGTACCCAGTGCCTCCCTGTGTCCTTCCATTTTCTGCCTAACTTACACAATTACACAGTTATCAGCAGGGCCTCTTTCTTGGCTCCTGTTCCTGGACCAAAGCCTTGCTCACTAGATTGCAGGCCTGTTGCTGTTTTCATGTTACAGGTCTCTATTTAGGCCTGCTGACTCCATGTTACTGACCCTCAACTTACCACACACTGATGTTCTCTCTACCTCCCATGCCCACACACACTAAGGGTATGTCTACACTAGAAAGTTAGTTCGAACTAACGGACGTTAGTTCGAACTAACTTTCCTATGCGCTACACTAGCGCTCCGCTAGTTCGAATTTGAATCGAACTAGCGGAGCGCTTAGTTCGAACTAGGTAAACCTCATTTTACGAGGACTAACGCCTAGTTCGAACTAGCCAGTTCGAACTAAGGGCTGTGTAGCCCTTTAGTTCGAACTAGTGGGAGGCTAGCCCTCCCCAGGTTTCCCTGGTGGCCACTCTGGCCAACACCAGGGAAACTCTATGCCCCCCTCCCGGCCCCGGACCCCTTAAAGGGGCACGGGCTGGCTACGGTGCCCGTGCCAGGTGCAAGCCTGCCAGCACCCAGCTAGCAGACCCTGCACCTGGCACGGCACAGAGCCACCCACCCGATGCCCCCCAGCCCACCCCCTCTTGCCGGGACCAGGCTGGCGGCTCCCGGGAGCTTGCCCTGGACCGCAAGAGGCGGGCACCTTCCTGGGCTAGTGCGGACATCGTGGACCTCGTCCACGATCTCCGCACTAGGCACAGGAAAGTGGCCGTCTAGGGCAGGAGAGCTGCCAGCCTGGCCACCCAGGACCAGGTGTGCATGAAAATCAAGGGGGTCCACTGAGACCCCCGACACTGAGCCCTGAGCTTACAATGGCCGTACTGGGTCAGACCAAAGGTCCATCTAGCCCAGTAGCCTGTCTGCCAACAGCGGCCAACCCTAGGGACCCTGGAGGGGATGGACCGAAGACAATGACCAAGCCATTTGTCTCGTGCCATCCCTCTCCAGCCTTCCACAAACTTTGGGCAGGGATACCACTCCTACCCTCTGGCTAATAGGACTCCATGGACCCAACCTCCATGACTTGATCTCACTTCCCTTTCAACTCTGTTCTAGTTCTAGCCTTCACAGCCTCCTGCAGCAAGGAGTTCCACAGGTTAACTATTTGCTTTGTCAAGAACAACAACTTTCTCTTACTAGTTTCAAGCCTGCTACCCATTCCTTTCCTTTGGTGTCCTCTAGTCCTTCTTTATGGGAACTCAGGAAGAACTTTTCTGAATGCACCCTCTCCACCCAACCCCTGCTTTTAGAGACCTCTATCCTGTCCCCCCTCCGTCTCCTCTTTTCTAAGCTGAACAGTCCCAGTCTCTGTAGCCTCTCTTCATCTGGGACCTGTTCCCAACCCCTGATCATGTTAGTTGCCCTCCCCTCTCCCAGCCTTTCTCTTCCCCTCTCCCACCTCCTTTTCCCAGTCTCCCCCAGTTTTGTTCAATAAAGACAGAGTCAATGTTGGAAGAAACGTTATCTTTATTTTGTACATCAATAAGAAGGGGGGCTAGGGAAGGGCAAGTGGAAGGAGGTGAGGGAGGAATGGGGTACGAGCCCCCGATGGGGAGGACTGGGCTGGCTCTGCGGGCTTCTGGGGGTGGAAGCTCTCCTGCAGCCCCCCAATTACTCCCTCTCCCCAGATGGCAGCCTGCGGCAAGTGCAGCCGGGCTGATGGCCGAGTGGTGTGATGTGCCCAGTGTGGGCACTCAGGGCACTCCAAGCCAGAACTTCTTTGCAAGCGGGGCACCCCTTAGAACTGTGTGTCCGGGGTGGGGGTCGGGACCCTTTAAGCGCAGCCCTCGGCTAGCCTGAGACAGCATCTCCATGCTCTAAGTCCTCCTTTTATGCCCTGCCGGCACTGCTTCCGGCCATCATTAAGCCCTGTTCAGAGTCCACTCAATGTGGACTTACTAGTTCGAACTAGCAAAACGCTAGTTCGAACTAGTTTTTAGTTCTAGATGCGTTAGTTCGAACTAGCTTAGTTCGAATTAACTAATTCGAACTAAGTTAGTTCGAACTAGCGCTGTAGTGTAGACGTACCCTAAGATGGTTTCTCTACTTCCCCCCCACACATACACTGCTGGTTTCTCTATCCCCCAACACACACACACACACATGATCTCTTTAGCCTCCTACACTGCTTATCGCTCTACCTCCCACCTTCCACACATTGCTAGTCTCTCTACTCCCCATGCTCACACCCACTCTGTTGATTTCTCTACCTCCCCCCCCCCCCCACAAACACACACTTCTGGTCTCTCTACCTTCCCACAATGCTAGTCTTTCTATCGCCCCCCAAACACACACTCACCAGATCCCAGGGTCCCCCTTGTGCCTCCCCGCCCCAGTTACCCCTACAGTCAGAGAAGTTCTCTCACTGGTACGTTTCTCAGGGGGAGCGGGCAGGGGGCCATACACAAATTTCCCACTGGAACGTGTTGGTTCCCATGACACATGGGCTGGGCAGGTACCTCAGGACAGAGTGGCAGGTTAGCAAGAGCTTCCAGGCCTGAATTACCCAGCAGGAAAGTACAGAAGGCGGTGGGAGACCTGTTAATGTGAGCTCTGTGTGACTTGGAGCAGGGGTTTCACCCTAAGTCTCATGTGAGCGGACGGAGCGCTGGGCTGGGGGGTTCTTTGTGTCCCACAAGGTCAGTGTGTTGAATGCGCATCCCCACTGACCCAGGGGCAGGTCACTCGGCCGTTGTCCGGGCCCTGGGCTGAGATGCGGTGCAGTGAGGCAGGAGGCCTGTGCGAGTCCAGCATCCATCGCTTAAGGACACTAGACTGTGCTGGTGCTCAGCCCATAGTGGAGTCCAGAGCCATGGGCACCGGCATCCAAATAGGAAATAAATGGTGATAAAATTGGGAGTCCAAACGTGACTGGTGATGGATGAGCGGGAGAGGTTGGACACAAACAAGGTCCTTGCCCTCCCCTGGGCAATGGTAGCCTTGCAGAAGGGGGGGAAGGCCCACCAGGAGAACACCCCCGCGCAGATCACTCCCCAACCAGCATGGCTCTATTCCTTCCTCAGGAAGGACAAAGAAAGGGGGCGACTTTTGACTTTCCAGCGGCTGCCACTGCCCACTCACCAGAGAACTGACCACAGAGCCAGAGGCAGGGAGGGAAAGAAATCTTTCCACTCCTGCTCCGTGGCTGCCAGTGTCTCCCACTGAGGGTGTGTCTAGACTACAGGGATTGTTCGAAAACAGTGGCCTTTTTTGAAACAAACTTCCCCGGAGTTTAGACTGCTACCGCGGTTTTTTTTAAGTAAATTGAAAGAATGGGGGAGTTTTTTCGAATGCGGAAAACCTCTTTTTAGGAGGAATAACACCTTTTTTTGAAAGTGTTCTTTTGGAAGAAAGGTGCTATGTAATGCAAGCCGCGCTGTTTCAATAGAGAGCATCCTGACTGCCTGGGTGCTCGCTTTCAAAAAAAAAAACAGCTTGCATTTTCAAAAGTACTGGTTACATAGAACATAAGAACATAAGAACGGCCGTACTGGGTCAGACCAAAGGTCCATCTAGCCCAGTATCCTGTCTACCGACAGTGGCCAGCACCAGGTGCCCCAGAGAGGGTGGACCGAAGACAATGTTCAAGCGATTTGTCTCCTGCCATCCCTCTCCAGCCTCTGACAAACAGAGGCCAAGGACACCATTTTATCCCCTGGCTAATAGCCTTTTATGGACCTAACCTCCATGAATTTATCCAGCTTCTCTTTAAACTCTATTATAGTCCTATAGTTATAGTCTAGATGCTCTTTTTTGAAAGAGACTTGCAGTCTAGACGTAGCCTGACTGTCAATGACCCGTCCTTAGAGACAGAAGATCCATGGACCCCAGAATCTCCTTCATGCCGTTATTTTCTTTTGTGTCCCAGGTACCTGTGACCAGGGTGGGCTCATGGGCATTAGCAAACTCATCCTGACACATCAGAGCTGTAGCTGGACTGCCCATGCTTTGGGGTTTGGAGCAGACCCCATCCTGTTGACTGAGGGAAAGAACTTTATAGATGGTCCCGATGAACACCGTTGGGAGTGTGATGGGTTGGGCCCCCGTGGGATATTCTGAAATGTGCTGACATACCACTAAGCTGCCTTTTCTGTCTGCCTGAGCATACTTTAGTCTTGTCTTGCTGAACCAGGCTCTTCAGCCTTCTCCAGCAACACTCCGGTAGGGCCGTACCCAGCTGTGGAATGAGATGGACACTGAAATCAGAAATATGTTTATTAATTACAAAAGATGGATTTCAAGTACTTAAAGAGGTAGCTAGTAGCAAGGCACTTTAACACATACGAGGTATCAGTTTTACATCTTTCCTCAGTTTTACTAGCAATTAGCACATCATCAACATACTGAACTAACACAGAACTGCAGGGAAGAGAGATAGAATTAAGGTCAGCTTTTTAAAAACTGAGAAAACAGAGTAGGGCTTTTACAATAACTTTACAAAAACATGTCCAGGTTAATTGATGACTCTGAAAGGAAAAGGCAAAGAGAAATTGGGAATTCTTATGCACTGGAATAGAAGAGAAGGCAGAACATAAATCTATTACAGAAAACCAGGTTAGGTACTACTGGAAATCTAGGGATTACAAACTTATTAATGGCTCTTAGGTCTTCTACAAATCTATAGATTTGCTTTTTCACAGGTAGTATAGGTGTATCACATGGTGAAGTTGTATAAACAAGTATCCCTTGTTCAAAGAGGGAAGAGATTACAGGCTTAATGCCCTCTTGTGCCTCCCTAGACAATAGATACAGGGCTACCCTTGGAAAAGGCTTGTTGTGTCTGTATGTTATTTGCACTGGTGTTGCAGAGGCTAGCAACCCCACTTCATTCACATGGGCTTCCCACAATGTCTCTGGGACATCTGAGAGGTCCAGGTGGGGTGTATATCCTGAGGTCTCATCAGATTCCTCTGAGAGTAGTAATGCCATCAAATTTGAAGCCTGATAGGGCGGAAGGTCAACAAATATCCCTTCCTCTCTACAGAGAAGGTTTGCACCCAATTTACACAACAAGTCACGTCCCATAAGGTTTACAGGAGAACAGGGAGATAACAGGAAAGAATGTTCAGCTGTCAAGGGTCCAAAGGGGGTGGGGGTGCAGATGGCATATCTGGGGAATCAAACTGTTTCTTTAGAGTAGCCAATTCTTGCTGCAGCTATTTCAATAGAATTCCTTTTTGGCTAGCCATAATGCTCTGATTCTTTTTTTTACTGCCACATCCTCCCAGAGGCACCAATATTCCATCTGGTTAGGATGTTTTTCCTCGAGGAAAACTCTAAAATAAGAAAGCTTTTGTAAGTCAAAGTTCTAGTTGCCATTTATTCTGGGAATTCCCCTGAGTATAGCCATTCCAAATGCTCAATAATTCCTTACGTCTCCTTAGTTTCAAACCAGCAGGCAATACCTAGCTGACTGATCATCTGAGACAAGGGAGTCCCAGGCTGTGAGAAACCTTTTCCCTCAGTCGGAGACAGACTTGAGGGAACAATCTCACCCATGTTAGCACTGTCCTATCCAAGAACAGCACAGGAGCCCAACAATACTACCCTCTCCAAGGATAGCACAGGCATCCAGCAACACTACCCTCTCCAAGGATAGTACAGGCGTCCAGCAACACTACCCTCTCCAAGGATAGTGTGGGAGTCCACACAAACTGTCAGCTTCACTCACACTCCTTATGTGCCGGGGGAAACCGCCCTTGCTTTCAGCAGCTGTGCAGTGACACTGACAGCACTGGTGCGGCTGCGGTCCCCCTCCGGACTTCACTCACTCAAAACCATGCGCTTGGACTCGCCACCAATCAGTCAGCAACAATAACAACAACAACAAAATCCAACCCCTATTTAGCTATACCCAGTGTTTTCGTTTTAAATTTCCCTCAAGCCTCTTAACAAAAAAATTTAAGTAAAAGATGACTCTTACCGCCAGCCGGTCCAGCTGGTGACGAGAACAGCGAGGCGGACTGGGGGATTTTAAATGGATCCCTTACCCTCCAGATGCGCGCTGTAGTCCATTCCCATTCCCCGTCATCAGCCTTTCCAACTGGAGTTCCAAGCCATCCCACTTCTGACACCAAATTGAAGGGGAAATCTCGCTCCCCTGGGGTACAGAGCCCCCAGAAGGGTCCGAGGCCGGAGGTCAAATCAGTGAGGCAGGAGAGAAACCTAGAAGGGAAAACTTTATGATACATGCATGCAGGCTGTCACTTCCAAGAGTGAAAGCAGCAGCAATGAGAGACAGATTCAGGTATCCTATATACAGAATGCTTAGACAGTTCAGTTGTTGATTGTTCTTCTTTAACATATCAAAGTCTCAGCAGAAGTACTCTGAGACTTCTGTTCCCCCCAGGAGTGCTAGAAGTAAGTTTTTACAGTACACAAAGCCATATGAGAATGTGGAGTGGAGAAGTCTACAAGGCAAACTGTGACAAAGATAAGGGTTTACATGACAAATTGTGACAGACTAGGAGTATCCATGAAGTTGAGATAGGCATTGTAAGGGTCTTTGATTAGAGTTAATTTGATTCTCTCTGTTACAGGGAGAGAGGCCTGGAAAACTTTTTAACCCTTACAGCAGTTTTCTTTTAGAGAGTTTTGATTTCCTGCACAGTCCCCCCTTTAGACACAATTGGAGTTATTTGATTTTTTCTCCCACATTACCATGTAAGATAGTACAAAAGACATTTCCCTTTGCTTGGGAAGTTGCGAAACTTTCCTGAGAGTATCCTGGAGATTTTTGCCCTTGAATGCATTCCTGAATAAAGCTGGTTGCTTAAGAAGGGTTCCTGAAATTGATATGCTAGGGGTTTTGGACCCCCATCCGAACCCTCGGATTAAAATTCTCCGTCACTATTCTAGGATGCATTTCATCAGGCCCTGGTGACTTGAAAGCATTTAACCTTTCTAGATGACTTTTTAACGTGTTCTTTTTTTATTTTATCTTCTAAACCTAACCCTTTCCCATTAGTATTCACTATGATATGTAGTCAAAATGCCTCACTTCAAATGCAGAAATGAGACAGGCATACAAATAGGACTGTCACGTTCAGTAAATCACAACCTTTCCCGTGACACTTTACATGAGTTACCTGGCATACAGCATATCTCATTTCTGTCACAGGCAGATCATATGCCCATTTTCTCAAAGAATTTGGAGTGTCACATCACAGCAAAATGGCTGAAATGTTCCAGGCTTTCCCAGTTCTGCGGCAATCCGCTGCTGTACAAAAACCATCTGGCGAACAGAATTCCATGTGTGTAAGACAGTGGATGACTGTGCAGAAGAATGTCATGTACTGGTACTCTTACAATGCTGGCAACATGTATGAGCTCAATTTCAATGCAAAACCACTAGTTCAGTCCACGGTAGTCCCAGATGCTGCCGAAAGGAACCGTGTTTCCCATAGTAGTACAACATGGAAGGACACAGAGCTCTTGATAAAAGTGGGTTGTGGTTAATTTAGTCAACAGAGGCACATACATGAAACATTGTGGTCTGCAAACTCAGTAAAGGCTCCCCGGACATGACAAGTACCTGGTACAACAAGTAATAGAAGCCTTACGTTTCCAACGTTCTCTATCTAGGTGGGGTTCTTTATGCCAGGCGATCTATCCATGCTAGGCAGGAGGAGATTTCACATGTAAAATATCAGCACTGGGAAGAGGGCAGGATTAGCAGCACAGCGCAAAGCATCAACTATTCTTGCACAGCACAATGAGATGTTGGAACTCCCGGGCACAATGTGAGCAGGGTACAGAAGAGAGTGGAGATGAACGGAGAGGAGAGTATACACTTTTATAGCAATGAGGGTTAAGTGTATATGTAGCAGGGAATGAAACCTTCCTGCTTCCATGGACAAGCCAGCTCTAAATGTGGGGGTTTAGGAAGAATCTTTCCCTTGAGTGGGATACCTGTGTAAAACCTCCATGGGGTTTACTGGCTACTAGAGACAGGATATGGATCAGAAGGACCAGAGCTCTGATCCAGCCTGGCTACTCCTATGTCCCTAGATATCTAACGGCCAAAACCATTCTCTAACCGAAGGGGTGTCTCTGGTTTATGTGATGTGGCAGCAGCACTCCATGGAATGCAGAGATAGTTGATGGCCAGCAAGGTGAGTTAGCTTGCACATCATGCATAAGCTTCTTTATGCCTGTCCATCTGGCATAAAATGGGCAGCATAAGGACAAAATTCCCCTGTGGCCTTCCTCTCAGACTAATGAAGCCTCCTTAATTTGCTGGGTGCACTAAAGTGGATTTCGTTAAGCCTTGGCCCTGGATTTGCAGTGAAACTTCCCTGGGAGCAAAAATGTCTGTTTTACTACATAGAGTTAATGGGTTAACATCCCTGTTTTGGAGCCAAGGGGCCCTCTCTTTGCCATGTGGAAGAAGCCAGCTAGTAAGTCACATTGCACTGGAGTCAGCACCATTTCCACTTCAGAGACAACAGGTAACCTATTTGCTTCTGCAGCTGCTTGGTTTTCATCCCGTAAACAATGGGGTTTAGCATGGGGGGGACGAGCACGTAGAGATCGGCCAGCAGGATGTGAATGTGTTTAGGGATATTGTGGCCAAAGCGGTGGGTTAGGAAAGTGAAAAAGGCAGGGATGTAAAATAAGAGGATGATACAGACGTGGGAGCCGCAAGTGCTGAGAGGTTTGTGTCGGGCGTCTTTGGTGGGCAACTTGAAGACAGCCCTGAGGATCAGCACATAAGACACAATAATAAATAGAACGTCTAGTATAAAAGTTACAATAGGCACTGCCAAGCCATACCATATATTGAGAGAGATGTCCGCACAGGCCAGCCTGGCCACCCCTATGTGCTCACAGTAGGAGTGAGGGATGACGTTGCTTGCACAGAAAGGCAGCCGTTTGATCAGAAAGACTTGGGGAACAATTATACAAAAGCTTCTGATGACAATGGCTGTGGCTATTTTCCCGATCTTCTTTTTGGTGAGGACAGTCGTGTACCTCAGGGGGTTGCAGATAGCGACGTATCGATCGAACCCCATAGCCAGCAAGATGGCGGACTCGGCGGCAACCCCAAAGTGTAAAAAGAAGAGTTGGGTGAGGCAGGAACTGAAGGAAATGGCTTTGGGTCCAAACCAGAAGATGGCCAGTATGTTGGGCACCGTAGATGTAGATAATATTAAATCGGCCACCGCCAGCATGGAGAGGAAAATGAACATGGGCTCATGCAGCCTGCGCTGGGTGGCGATGAGCAGGAGGAGACCACAGTTCCCCAGAACAGCCGCCGTGTACATCAGCGCGAAGGGGATGGAGATCCAGGGGTGCCAGGGCTCCAGGCCCGGGATACCGACCAGGACGAAGGTGAGGTGACTGAACGTTGTGCTGTTGGGTGCAGCCATGGGCCGCTTAGGGCTCCGTTTGGGCGCCGGGCCCGGCTGGAAGCAGAGACAAGGTCAGTGCTTGCTGGGATCCCGCTACCTCCTACTCACTTCTCACTTCCCACTCACTCCCTGCATCCCTGCTTCGAGAGCTGCACTCAGAGCTGCGTAGGGCAGAGCTGGAGCCGGTGACAGGGACCTATCAGGAACTTCGAGCTCAGAGGTGACCACTCGACAAACCAGCCACAGAGCAGGCAGGGCCGGGTGGAGAGTCTCAGAGAGCCCAGCCCGTGAAGCCGGCCTCCCTCAGCTCTGGAACACATCCGGATGCTGTTATGGACCTTTCAGTTACTCGAGCACCGGGATAATTTATTGCTCCATTTCTGGCCCTGCTCCCTACTTTGCCATGGAGAGATGCTGAACCCCCCGAGGAGCTGCAGAGCCCACGAACACAGCGGCCACTCAGAGGTGCCTCAGTGCAGAAAGGGGCACTAATGGATTCAGAGCCTGGGGACACAGGACTGGGCCCAGGATCCCAGCGGTGGCTGGCCTGGCCCCAGACACGGCTGGGATAGAATCTCCCTGCGCCCTCGGACAGTCCCCGGCCATAGAGCCACCCGAGTGCATTTGGCCCCACCTCCGCGCTGGGCGCTCCTGTTCACTGGACCTCTGGGTCCTTGTCATGTCCATCACCCATTGATCTTTCTGCAGCTCTGCTTGGCCAGCAGCAGGATCTATCCTGCTAACCCTTCGCACAGCCCGTGGAAATTTAGCAAATGTGAATCATTGGCTGTTCCCCCTAAAGTATAATATTGTATGATATATTTCAGAGGGTGTGTCTGTCCATCTGTCTGTCTGGCAAAGAGCTCCTCCAAAATGAGTGGAGCCAGCACCACCAGATATGGTAGGCAGATTCCTTTTCCCATTACTTACAGCAAGGTCAATGGTTTCCTATGTGGAGAAAACAGGAAGTGCCCGAGAAGGGATTGTTCCTCTGAACACCAAACAGAAAAGCAACAGACTCACTTGAAAAGGCGCCTCCACCTCTCGTTCAGGACAGGTCCTGCTCCAAGACTCACAGCCCCACACTTCCTTTGCCGTGGGCAGGCGAGGCTGAAGCTATACCTCCTCCACATGGGATCACTGCTGGAAGTACCGCTCTGTGACGGGAGGATGGAGAGTACATGTTTTGCTCCCGTCCTCATTTTGGCTGAGTAAATCAGGACGCACATGATCCTGGACTTGCCTCTGTGGGGGACATGCCCGGCTCTCCCAGCTGTGCCTGTTGGATCTGCAGCTGCCATGAAAATGAGATCACCTGGCCCCAAGCTGTGGTGGGGAGAGAGGGTTGGAGTAGCCCTCTCTCCAACGCAGCCTGCACACTGAACACTCCCTCCGCAGCTCAGCCTAGAGCAATGGCTCAAAGGAACCCCGGCCATGTTCATGTTATTACACCCCCCCCCCCGGCAAAGTTCCCTGTGTGTCAGCCCCAAGGAAGGCCGGGTCCCCTCCCAGCGCCAGAGGGAGGCCCCTGAAGAGAGACAAAACCTCCCACTCCCCGTTGCAACCGATGGCTGATGACTGCGTGTCACATTCACTCACATATGCCCCTGCTGGTGTTTCCTGCTCTTCCTTGTAGCCCTGGTGCTGCTCCCGGGTGCAGGGGCAGGCTGGTCAAAATGGACCCTACTCGGACCCAGGCTGGATAGCCCCGTTAGAAGGAGCCGCACGTTGCACTTTCCTGTTTTAACTCGCTGCCCAAGACCAGCAGCTAGTCAGTGAGGGCTCCCTGGGGGCACAGCCGGGCCCAGCTCGGACACACCTGGGAGACTCTCCAGGGTAACAGCTGAGCAGGAACCTCCGGCACAAATGCTCCTCGCCCCCCATGGGCTCCTCCATCCACCAGGTCTGGAAATGGCCGAGTGCCCCAGGCAGGGACGTTCTATTGCAAACCCTGCCTGGGCACCAGGCATCTCCCTGCTTATGTACCTGGACGCCAAGTCCCTGGGGCCTTTCTCCTGCCTGCAGAAGCCCTGCCGCTCACCCCAGCCCTTCTCACTGCTTCAGTTGTGTCCCTGGGCAGCCTTTTCCCAGACCCCCAAGGCAGGCCCAGCTCCTGGCAGTCTTGATGCAGGATTTGGGAGTGGAGACCTCGGTTGCTCCATGAGAATTGCACTTTCCCTCCCAGCACAGAGTAACTACAGAGCTTCCGTCTGTCTCTGCCCGTCTGTCCATGCACCCGCTCTCTCTGCCCCCTCCAGCCCTGCCCCCGTGTCTGTGTCCCGGACGTTCATTCGCATTTCGTAGCGGAGACATTGGGGGCTCAGGGTCAGGAAATGCTGGTGCCTCTGCCCGGCCCTGGACTGGGTCAAATCCCACTGATAACATGCAAGGGCACCTTTCTCAGCAGGGGGACAGCCATTCAGAAAGCCCCCCCAAAAACACTCACTGGGCTCCTGCCCCAGCTGGGGATGAGGAGTCTCTGCCTGGGATCCAGGTGGGGAGCTGCAGGGTCAGGAACTGCACTGGCCGGGGCTCGGAGGCAGGGACATTTATCCTGCCTGCCTGGGAGTCCCAGCGGGGTCGGAGCCAGCAGGGAGCCCTGGGCACAGAGCAGTTTCCAGCTCAGCCGCAGGCAGGGGCAGGCTGGGATCAGGGGATTTGTGTGCCTGTCCCTGCCCTGCTCAGCTTTGTCTCTGATTAGTGCCAACTCCTCCTCCGTGTGCAGCCCAGTGGTGAATGGGTCACCACAGTCCTGAACCCAGCCAGCCTGTGGGGTGGACTCACCCTCTAAGCCTCCAACTCCAGCCTGTAGTCTTGGGTGTGGGGATACTTCCTGCTCGACAAATGCCTGGGCCAGGCCCACAGGCCAGCCTGTCGCCTTCCAGGTCCCGCATCATGAGGGGCAGCCTGTTTGTCTCCTGCGGGGTGTCCCGGGACGCCCTGCTCTGCCATTCTAACGCCCCTGCAGCTTCCTGTTATGCAGGTTGGGCAGCTGCCCCGCGCTTGTGTTCAATGGAATCCCCCAGCGTGAAGGGTCTTAATTCCCCAAAGTTGGGGGGTGTCCAACCTGTGGTGTAGCCAAGCGCCGCTCCCTGCCAGTGTAACCCACACACCTAGTGTGGTTACCATGCAGTGGCACCTAGACCATGCGACAGTTAAGATCAAGAGACCTCTACAGCGTGGGCTGGGAGCCAGCTGGCTTTTAGCTCAGAGGCTAGCAGCTCCTGTACTCTGCTTCAGAGGGCCCAGGTTCAAATCCACCTGGTGGTGGTTACACCTGAACACCCCCCCCCTCCAAGATAATCAACCCACCGCTCTCCAAAACTGCTGTTAGCGTGGCTACGTTGGGGGTTGAAGACTCAGCCCCTGGCCAGAGCCAAGTTCTGGGAGAGCCGAGCTGGGATGAGCTGTCACAGAGTTCCACATCCTCCCCCTTCCCACCCACCCCCTGAGACCAGCTGAGAGTCTGACACGGGCTGGGGGCTGATTTCATTGCACTGACCCACAGGCAGGTGGAGGCTCCATGTAGACCCCACGACTGCGCAGGCACCCTGGCTGGGCTTCAGGCTGCCCTGGCCAGTGGCTGGGACCTCAGGGTGAGGACAAAGGGATACAGGAGGGTCCCCCCAGGAAAATGTGGATGGGTTGGGGGTATCTACTTCCAGACAAGGGGAGGGCCCCAGCTCCCTCGGTCCTGCCCCATCACCCAGCACCCTTCCATTGCGGGTCTGAGCTCCCATCATAGCTGCTTTGCCTCCTGTCCAACCCTAGGTCGCTCCAGCCCTTCCCCATCCCCATCTCCTGGCTGCTGCTCACTAACTGGGCAAGGGGATGGGCCACCTGCCTGGACCCTGGTCAGCACTTCCCTGTCCACCTGGCCATCTGCAGTGTCTCCCAGTCACCCTTCCCTCTCCCAGTCACCGTTTCCCCACGGTTGCCAGGTTGCCAGGTGACTGGTTTCTGAGCGGACATATGGTGAGAGAGGGACCTGGACAGCTCCAGTCAGCACTACTAGCTGGGCCACCAAGAGTGCAGCCAGCCATGCAGCGGGGTAAGACAGGCCCCATGCCCTGGCTCTCTGGCCCTGGAAGTGGCTGGCACGTCCCGGTCCAAGACACAGGCTCCGTGTGCTGCCCCCACCCTGGGGTGGGGCTGCAGCTCCCATTGACGAGGCCCTTCAGCCAATAAGAGCTGCAGGGACAGTGCCTTTAATTGAGGGCAGCCCATGGAGCTCCCTGGCCAGCACCCATCAGGGAGAGGGACAGGATGGCTACTTCCTGCATGCCCTGACCAGAGCCTGCGCCTGCAACCCTGCCTCACTCCAAGCCCCCACTTGAACCCCAAAGCTCTCAGCACAGCCCTTCCCACCCCTTGAACCTCTCAGCCCTTGTCCAGAGTCTACACCCCAAAGCCCACCTCAGCCCGAGTCAAATAGCAGCTGCTCAAGGAGGAGGCAGATCGACCAATCCCAGTCGGGGGGGCTCTGCGCCAGCACCTCAGAGCATGAAAGGGGGCACCTCACAGCCAGGGGGGCCGCCTGTCATACACTCCTAGATGCTTGAACCCTGTGCTGCCCCATGCTCTTCCCCCGCTCCATCCCTTCCTCCAATCTCATGCCTGCCCCATCGCTCCTCCTCCACTCTACCCAAGGCCACATTCCACTTCTGCCAAAACTGCCCCCTGTCCCAGCTCCTCCTGCCCCTCGGCCTGCCAAAAGTTACCTCCCATTTCACCCCAACTCCTCCCACCTCTTCCCCCTCTGCTCTGACCCTCCCCTACCCCTGCCTGCCCCCACTCCTTCCCCACCTCCTCCCAATGCTTCCTGCCTCAGGGCTGCTGATGGGGCTGAGTGTTGTCACAGAGTGGCAAGGCCCTCGCCCCTTAGGACAAGGGGTTAGGCCCTGAGGCCTGGCAAAGGGGGCTCAACTCCACGTGTGTATCTGTTCCCACGGCTCAGGGGCAATAACCAGAGCTTGTCCCTAGGAGAGAGGGTGGCCAGTCAATAAACACACCCCCTTCCCTCAGGGCAGTGAAGCCCAGTGGCCAGAGTCAATGACACTCCTCCCTTTGCCGAAGACAATGGGGCCTAGTGGTCAGAGTCAGTAATACCCCTCCTTTTGTTAGTCAGGGACTTGGTCTCCTCAGCCTCTTCACCTGCCCCGTATCTCTGTCACCGGTTGTCAGTTCAGTATAACGCAGGGTGGCTGGTACAAGAACAACTTTATTTAATACTATACAACCCAAATCCGGTTGTCACAGTGAAACAGTTGCAAGAAGCCAGAACCAACACACAGGGAACTGAACTCGGGCACTACAAGTAAGAGGGGATCACGGTGCCATGTTCTCCGTGTTCACAGCAGCGGTCGGCAGATGTCTCAGGACAGGGAAAAAGGGAACCCAATAAAGCCGGTTGGTGTTGTAGGGCTCAGGCAGGTGGAAGGTTTTCTCGCATCTTCCCTCAGGTCTGCTCTCCTTGATGTGTCATCCTGTGTGCAGTTTTCAAAGAGGAAAGCGAATGATAGAAGTGTTTGTGGTATGTTTGTGGTGTGTGTGAGAGTGTGTGTGTGTGTAGTGTGTGTGGAGGGTGAGAGTGTTTGTGGTTTATGAGTCTGTTTCCGGAATGTGTGTGTGATATATCAGTATGGGTGTGGTAAGCGTGGGTGTGACGTGTGTGTTGTATCTGGTGTGTGGTGTGTGTGTATACATGTGTGGTGAGTGTGTGTGTGTGTGTTTGTGTGTGGTGAATGTGTGTGTGTTGCTTGTGAGGTGTGTGTTATATGCGGTGACATCATCTGATCGCAATCATCTGATCGCATTTGAGAAAACAGTCCCTGTTCTGCTCATATACCTGTACTTTCTAGACTTAGTCTTTCCCTAAGGCTATGTCTAGACTGCAAGCCTCTTTCGAAAGAGAGCGTCTAGACTGCACGCGGAATTTCGAAAAAGCAAGCCGCTTTTTCGAAAGAAAGCACCCAGTGAGTCTGGATGCTCTCTTTCTAACAAGCCTGTTTGCTTTCAAGAACGCCTTCTTTCGAAAGAGCACTTTCGAAAGAAGGCGTTCTTCCTTGTGGAATTAGGTTTACAACCGTCGAAAGAAAAGCCGCATTCTTTCGATTTAATTTAAGGCTACTTTTTTCGAAAAAAACCCTGAGTCTGGACACAGCCTAAGGGTGGACACCACTGGATTCTCAATTTGTGGGTCCCCAGCTCCTCACCGTTTCTTCTGGGGTCTCTCTCTGGACACACAAGATGAAGAGGAAGATTACCATTCATCAGCCCACACTGTGTTTTCATTGGATCTCCTGGCCCCCTGCCATTCTACTTCAACTAAAGTGCTGGAATATTCAGACAATTGAATTTCTCCCTCTCAGTTCTCATATTTTTCCCTATAGCCCTCAGTTCCAATCCTTTTCTTCCCAGCTCTTCTCAACTCTCGCTTTGGATGGGAGGCAGAAGAGACCCAAACTGAAGACCTTGATTTCTTCCACTGCTGCCTTAAATCGGTTTTCCATAAGGCAGGAGCCCTTTGTTTGATGGCCCCCACATCACCGAAGAAAAGTGAAGCCATCCAAGAGGGATGATCGTATCAGCTTATACCCAAAGTAGCACAGCTGAACTACAAATAGAATCATAGAATCAGAGAATACTAGGACTGGAAGGGACCTTGAGAGGTCATCGAGTCCAGTCCCCTGCCCTCATGGCAGGACCAAATACTGTCTAGACCATCCCTGATAGACATTTATCTAACCTACTCTTAAATATCTCCCATGCTGGAGATTCCACAACCTCCCTGAGCAATTAAAACAGTACTTGACCACCCTGACAGTTAGGAATTTTTTCCTAATGTCCAACCTAAACCTCCATTTCTGCAGTTTAAGCTCATTGCTTCTTGTTCTGTCCTCAGAGGCCAAGATGAACAAGTTTTCTCCCTCCTCCTAATGACACCCTTTTAGATACCTGAAAACGGCTATCATGTCCCCCCTCAGTCTTCTCTCTTCTAAACTAAACAAACCCAATTCTTGCAGCCTTCCTTCATAGGTTATGTTCTCTAGACTTTTCATCATTCTTGTTGCTCTTCTCTGGACTCTCTCCAATTTCTCCACATCTTTCTTGAAATGTGGTGCCCAGAAATGGATACAATACTCCAACTGAGGCCTAACCAGCGCAGAGTAAAGTGGAAGAATGACTTCTCGTGTCTTGTGTCTTGCTCACAATACACCTCTTAATGCTGTTTTTGCAACAGCATCACACTGCTGACTCATATTCAGCTTGTGGTCCAGTATAACTCCTAGATCCCTTTCTGCCATACTCCTTCCTAGACAGTCGCTTCCCATTCTGTATGTTTGAAACTGATTGTCCCTTCCTCAGTGGAGCACTTTGCATTTGTCTTTATTAAACCTCATCCTGTTTATTCAGACCATTTCTCCAACTTATCCCGATCATTTTGAATTATGACCCTATCCTCCAGAGCAGTCGCAACCCCTGTCAGCTTGGTATCATCTGCAAACTTAATAAGCATATTTTCTATGCCAATATAAAAATTGTTGATGAAGATATTGAAGGGACCTGGTCCCAAAACAGACCCCTGCTGAATCCCACTTGTTATTCCTTTTCAGCAGTATTGAGAACCATTAATAACTACTCTCTGAGTACGATTATCCACCCAGTTATACACCCACCTTATAGTAGCCCCATCTAAGTTGTATTTGCCTAGTTTATTGATGAGAATATCATGCGAGACCTTATCAAATGCCTTACTAAAGTCTAGTTATACCACACCCACCGCTCCTCCCTTATCCAAAAGACTCATTATCCTATCAAAAAAGCTATCAGATTGGTTTGACATGATTTCTTCTTTACAAACTAATGCTGGCTGTTCCCTATCAGCTTGCCACCTTCCAAGTGTTTACAGATGATTTCCTTAATTACTTACTCCATTATCTTCCCTGGCACAGAAGTTAAACTAACAAGTCTGTAGTTTCGTGGGTTGTTCTTATTTCCCTTTTTATAAATGGGCACTAGATTTGCCCTTTCCCAGTCTTCTGGAATCTCTCCTGTCTGCCTTGATTTTCCAAAGATGATAGCTAGAGGCTCAGCTACCTCCTTTATCAGCTCCTTGGGTATTTAAGGATAAATTTAATTTGTTAGTATGACCTCTGTGAGACCTGGATTTTAAGCCTGGTCTTTGGAAACGGGTTCATGCTTGGCCATAGGTGAAACTGGTATAAACCTGTTTTACTGTTATGAACCTGTTGTTAGGCCAAAGAAGGGAATGTGATGGGGTAAGTAATGATTGGAGGGGATTTGGTGCAGAGGGCATGACCTGTGTATGTGTGTAACTATAGGTGGTCAGTAGGAAAGGGGTGATTACCATGTAAGATAGTACAAAAGACATTTCCCTTTGCTTGGGAAGTTGTGAAACTTTCCTGAGAGTATCCTGGAGATTTTTGCCCTTGAATGCATTCCTGAATAAAGCTGGTTGCTTAAGAAGGGTTCCTGAAATTGATATGCTAGGGGTTTTGGACCCCCATCCGAACCCTCGGATTAACATTCTCCGTCACTATTCTAGGATGCATTTCATCAGGCCCTGGTGACTTGCAAGCATTTAACCTTTCTAGATGACTTTTTAACGTGTTCTTTTTTTATTTTATCTTCTAAACCTAACCCCTTCCCATTAGTAGTCACTATGATATGTAGTCAAAATGCCTCACTTCAAATGCAGAAATGAGACAGGCATACAAATAGGACTGTCACGTTCAGTAAATCACAACCTTTCCCATGACACTTCACATGAGTTACCTGGCATACAGCATATCTCATTTCTGTCACAGGCAGATCATATGCCCATTTTCTCAAAGAATTTGGAGTGTCACATCACAGCAAAATGGCTGAAATATTCCAGGCTTTCCCAGTTCTGCGGCAATCCGCTGCTGTACAAAAACCATCTGGCGAACAGAATTCCATGTGTGTAAGACAGTGGATGACTGTGCAGAAGAATGTCATGTACTGGTACTCTTACAATGCTGGCAACATGTATGAGCTCAATTTCAATGCAAAACCACTAGTTCAGTCCACGGTAGTCCCAGATGCTGCCGAAAGGAGCCGTGTTTCCCATAGTAGTACAACATGGAAGGACACAGAGCTCTTGATAAAAGAGGGTTGTGGTTAATTTAGTCAACAGAGGCACATACATGAAACATTGTGGTCTGCAAACTCAGTAAAGGCTCCCCGGACATGACAAGTACCTGGTACAACAAGTAATAGAAGCCTTACGTTTCCAAAGTTCTCTATCTAGGTGGGGTTCTTTATGCCAGGCGATCTATCCATGCTAGGCAGGAGGAGATTTCACATGTAAAATATCAGCACTGGGAAGAGGGCAGGATTAGCAGCACAGCGCAAAGCATCAACTATTCTTGCACAGCACAATGAGATGTTGGAACTCCCGGGCACAATGTGAGCAGGGTACAGAAGAGAGTGGAGATGAATGGAGAGGAGAGTATACACTTTTATAGCAATGAGGGTTAAGTGTATATGTAGCAGGGAATGAAACCTTCCTGCTTCCACAGACAAGCCAGCTCTAACTGTGGGGGTTTAGGAAGAATCTTTCCCTTGAGTGGGATACCTGTGTAAAACCTCCATGGGGTCTACTGGCTACTAGAGACAGGATACGGATCAGATGGACCAGAGCTCTTATCCAGCCTGGCTACTCCTATGAGCCTAGATATCTAATGGCCAAAATCATTCTCTAACCGGAGGAGTGTCTCTGGTTTATGTGATGTGGCAGCAGCACTCCATGGAATGCAGAGATAGTTGATGGCCAGCAAGGTGAGTTAGCTTGCACATCATGCATAAGCTTCTTAATGCCTGTCCATCTGGCATAAAATGGGCAGCATAAGGACAAAACTCCCCTGTGGCCTTCCTCTCAGACTAATGAAGCCTCCTTAATTTGCTGGGTGCACTAAAGTGGATTTCGTTAAGCCTTGGCCCTGGATTTGCAGGGAAACTTCCCTGGGAGCAAAAATGTCTGTTTTACTACATGGAGTTAATTGGTTAACGTCCCTGTTTTGGAGCCAAGGGGCCCTCTCTTTGCCATGTGGAAGAAGCCAGATAGTAAGTCACATTGCACTGGATTCAGCACCATTTCCACTTCAGAGACAACAGGTAACCTATTTGCTTCTGCAGCTGCTTGGTTTTCATCCCGTAAAGAATGGGGTTTAGCATGGGGGGGACGACCACGTAGAGATCGGCCAGCAGGATGTGAATGTGTTTAGGGATATTGGGGCCAAAGCGGTGGGCTAGGAAAGTGAAAAAGGCAGGGATGTAAAATAAGAGAATGATACAGACGTGGGAGCCGCAAGTGCTGAGAGGTTTGTGTCGGGCGTCTTTGGTGGGTAGCTTGAAGACAGCCCTGAGGATCAGCACATAAGACACAGCGATAAACACAACATCGAGCATAAGGGTTACAATAGGCACTGCAAAGCCATACCAGATATTGAGAGAGATGTCCGCACAGGCCAGCCTGGCCACCGCGATGTGCTCACAGTAGGAGTGCTGGATGACGTTGCTTGCGCAGAAGGGCAGCCGTTTGATCATAAAGACTTGGGGAACAATTATACAAAAACTTCTGACGACAATGGCCGTGGCTATTTTCCCGATCTTCTCGTTGGTGAGGACAGTCGTGTACCTCAGGGGATCGCAGACGGCGACGTACCGATCGAACCCCATGGCCAGCAGGACGGCTGACTCAGCAACAAACACAAAGTGCACAAAGAACACCTGGGTGAGGCAGGCACTGAAGGAAATGGCCTTGGGTCCAAACCAGAAGATGGCCAGCGTGCTGGGCACGGTGCAGGTGGATATCAGTAAGTCGGCCACCGCCAGCATGGAGAGGAAAATGAACATGGGCTCGTGCAGCCTGTTCTGGGTGGCGATGAGCAGGAGGAGACCACAGTTCCCCAGAACAGCCGCCGTGTACATCAGCGAGAAAGGGATGGAGATCCAGGGGTGCCAGGGCTCCAGGCCCAGGATGCCGACCAGGACGAAGCTGAGGTGACTGAACGTTGTGCTGTTGGGCGCGGCCATGGGGTGCTGAGGGCTCCGCTTGGGTGCTGGTCCCGGCTGGAAGCAGAGACAAGGTCAGTGCCTGCTGGGATCCCGCTACCTCACACTCACTTCTCACTTCCCACTCACTCCCTGCATCCCGGCTGCGAGAGCTGCACTCAGAGCTGCGCAGGGCAGAGCTGGAGCCAGTGACAGGGACCTGTCAGGAGCTTCGAGCTCAGAGGTGACCACTCGACAAACCAGCCACAGAGCAGGCAGGGCCAGGCGGAGAGTCTCAGAGAGCACAGCCCGTGAAGCCGGCCTCCCTCAGATCTGGAACACATCCGGAAGCTATTATGGACCTTTTAGTTACTCGAGCACCAGGATAATTTATTGCTCCATTTCTGGCCCTGCTCCCTACTTTGCCATGGAGAGATGCTGAGCCCCCCGGGGAGCTGCAGAGCCCACGAACACAGCGGCCACTCAGAGGTGCCTCGGTGCAGAAAGGGAAACTAATGAATTCAGAGCCTGGGGACACAGGACTGGTCCCAGGATCCCAGCGGTGGCCGGACCGGCCCCAGACACAACAGGGATAGAATCTCCCTGCGCCTACGGACAGTCCCCGGCCATAGAGCCATCCGAGCGCGTTTGGCCCCACCTCCGCACTGGTCGCTCCTGTTCACTGGACCTCTGGGTCCTTGTCATGTCCATCACCCATTGATCTTTCTGCAGCTCTGCTTGGCCAGCAGCAGGATCGATCCTGCTAACCCTGCGCACAGCCCGTGGAAATTTAGCAAATGTGAATCATTGGCTGTTCCCCCTAAAGTATAATATTGTATGATATATTTCAGAGGGTGTGTCTGTCCATCTGTCTGTCTGGCAAAGAGCTCCTCCAAAATGAGTGGAGCCAGCACCACCACATTTGGTAGGCAGATTCCTTTTCCCACTACTTACAGCAAGGTCAACCGTTTCCTGTGTGGAGAAAACAGGAAGTGCCCGAGAAGGGATTGTTCCTCTGAACACCAAACAGAAAAGCAACAGACTCACTTGAAAAGGCGCCTCCACCTCTCGTTCAGGACGGGTCCCGCTCCAAGACTCACAGCCCCACACTTCCTTTGCCGTGGGCAGGCGAGGCTGAAGCTATACCTCCTCCACATGGGATCACTGCTGGAAGTACCGCTCTGTGAGGGGAGGACGGAGAGTACACGTTTTGCTCCCGTCCTCATTTTGGCTGAGTAAATCAGGACGCACATGAACCTGGACTTGCCTCTGTGGGGGACATGCCCGGCTCTCCCAGCTGTGCCTGTTGGATCTGCAGCTGCCATGAAAATGAGATCACCTGGCCCCAAGCTGTGGTGGGGAGAGAGGGTTGGAGTAGCCCTCTCTCCTACGCAGCCTGCACACTGAACACTCCCTCCGCAGCTCAGCCTAGAGCAATGGCTCAAAGGAACCCCGGCCATGTTCATGTTATTACACCCCCCCCCCCCGGCAAAGTTCCCTGTGTGTCAGCCCTAAGGAAGGCCGGGTCCGGGTCCCCTCCCAGCACCAGAGGGAGGCCCCTGAAGAGAGACAAAACCTCCCGCTCCCCGTTGCAACCGATGGCTGATGACTGCGTGTCACATTCACTCACATATGCCCCTGCTGGTGTTTCCTGCTCTTCCCTGTAGCCCTGGTGCTGCTCCCGAGTGCAGGGGCAGGCTGGTCAAAATGGACCCTACTCGGACCCAGGCTGGATAGCCCCGTTAGAAGGAGCCGCACGTTGCACTTTGCTGTTTTAACTCGCTGCCCCAGGCCAGCAGCTAGTCAGTGAGGGCTCCCTGGGGGCACAGCCGGGCCCAGCTCGGACACACCTGGGAGACTCTCCAGGGTAACAGCTGAGCAGGAACCTCCAGCACAAATGCCCCTCGCCCCCCATGGGCTCCTCCATCCACCAGGTCTGGAAATGGCCGAGTGCCCCAGGCAGGGACGTTCTATTGCAAACCCTGCCTGGGCACCAGGCGTCTCCCTGCTTATGTACCTGGACGCCAAGTCCCTGGGGCCTTTCTCCTGGCTGCAGAAGCCCTGCCGCTCACCCCAGCCCTTCTCACTGCTTCAGTTGTGTCCCTGGGCAGCCTTTTCCCAGACCCCCAAGGCAGGCCCAGCTCCTGGCAGTCCTGATGCAGGATTTGGGAGCAGAGACCTCGGTTGCTCCACGAGAATTGCACCTTCCCTCCCAGCACAGAGTAACTACAGAGCTTCCGTCTGTCCCTGCCCGTCTGTCCATGCACCCGCCCTCTCTGCCCCCTCCAGCCCTGCCCCCGTGTCTGTGTCCATTCGCATTTCGTAGCGGAGTCATTGGGGCTCAGGGTAGGAAATGCTGGTGCCTCTGCCCGGCCCTGCTCTGGGCTCTCAGGAAGGGAAACCGAGACTTGTGCCCCTGGCAACCTGCTCTGTGCTTCCCCTGCCTTTCCTTCCCCTGCGGGTGCCATCCAGCTCCTCCTGATCTGCCCCCCGTTCCCAGGGACACCAGGGATCATGGAGAGTTCTCCTGGGCTGGGTCCGTGGCGAGCTCAGGTACCACTGATGACACGAGAGGGCACCTTTCTCAGCAGGGGAGCAGCCATGCAGGCCTCCCCCCCCCCAAACACTCACTGGGCTCCTGCCCCAGCCGGGGATGAGGAGTCTCTGCTGGGATCCAGGTGGGGAGCTGCAGGGGCAGGAACCGCACTGGCCGGGGCTCGGAGGCAGGGACATTTATCCTGCCTGCCTGGGAGTCCCAGCGGGGTCAGAGCCAGCAGGGAGCCCTGGGCACAGAGCAGTTTCCAGCTCAGCCGCAGGCAGGGGCAGGCTGGGATCAGGGGATTTGTGTGCCTGTCCCTGCCCTGCTCAGCTTTGTCTCTGATTAGTGCCGGCTCCTACTCCGTGTGCAGCCCAGTGGTGAATGGGTCACCACAGTCCTGAACCCAGCCAGCCTGTGGGGTGGACTCACCCTCTAAGCCTCCAACTCCAGCCAGTAGTCCTGGGCGTGGGGATACTTCCTGCTCGACAAATGCCTGGGCCAGGCCCACAGGGCAGCCTGTCGCCTTCCAGGTCCCGCGTCATGGGGGGCAGCCTGTTTGTCTCCTGCGGGGTGTCCCGGGACGCCCTGCTCTGCCATTCTAACTCCCCTGCAGCTTCTTGGTAGGCCAATTGGGCAGCTGCCCCGCGCTCGTGTTCAATGGAATCCCCCAGCATGAAGGGTCTTAATTCCCCAAAGTTGGGGGGTGTCCAACCTGTGGTGTAGCCAAGCGCAGCTCCCTGCCAGTGTAACCCACACACCTAGTGTGGTTACCATGCAGTGGCACCTAGACCATGCGACAGTTAAGATCAAGAGACCTCTACAGCGTGGGCTGGGAGCCAGCTGGCTTTTAGCTCAGAGGGTAAAGGCTCCTATACTCTGCTTCAGAGGGCCCAGGTTCAAATCCACCTGGTGGTGGTTACACCTGAACACCCCCCCCCCCTCCAAGATAATCAACCCACCGCTCTCCAAAACTGCTGTTAGCGTGGCTACGTTGGGGGTTGAAGACTCAGCCCCTGGCCAGAGCCAAGTTCTGGGAGAGCCGTGCAGGGAGCTGGGATGAGCTGTCACAGAGTTCCACATCCTCCCCCTTCCCACCCACCCCCTGAGACCAGCTGAGAGTCTGACACGGGCTGGGGGCTGATTTCATTGCACTGACCCACAGGCAGGTGGAGGCTCCATGTAGACCCCCCAATGCGCAGGCCCCCTGGCTGGGCTTCAGGCTGCCCTGGCCAGTGGCTGGGACCTCAGGGTGAGGACAAAGGGATACAGGAGGGTCCCCCCAGGAAAATGTGGATGGGTTGGGGGTATCTACTTCCAGACAAGGGGAGGGCCCCAGCTCCCTCGGTCCTGCCCCATCACCCAGCACCCTTCCATTGCGGGTCTGAGCTCCCATCATAGCTGCTTTGCCTCCTGTCCAACCCTAGGTCGCTCCAGCCCTTCCCCATCCCCATCTCCTGGCTGCTGCTCACTAACTGGGCAAGGGGATGGGCCACCTGCCTGGACCCTGGTCAGCACTTCCCTGTCCACCTGGCCATCTGCAGTGTCTCCCAGTCACCCTTCCCTCTCCCAGTCACCGTTCCCCCACGGTTGCCAGGTTGCCAGGTGACTGGTTTCTGAGCGGACATATGGTGAGAGAGGGACCTGGACAGCTCCAGTCAGCACCACTAGCTGGGCCACCAAGAGTGCAGCCAGCCATGCAGCGGGGGTAAGACAGGCCCCATGCCCTGGCTCTCTGGCCCTGGAAGTGGCTGGCACGTCCCGGTCCAAGACACAGGCTCCGTGTGCTGCCCCCACCCTGGGGTGGGGCTGCAGCTCCCATTGACGAGGCCCTTCAGCCAATAAGAGCTGCAGGGACAGTGCCTTTAATTGAGGGCAGCCCATGGAGCTCCCTGGCCACCACCCCAGCACCCATCAGGGAGAGGGACAAGATGGCACTGACCAGAGCCTGTGCCTGCAACCCTGCCTCACTCAAAGCCCCCACTTAAACCCCAAAGCTCTCAGCACAGCCCTTCCCACCCCTTGAACCTCTCAGCCCTTTGGGGTCTACACCCCAAAGCCCACCTCAGCCCGAGTCAAATAGCAGCTGCTCAAGGAGGTGGCAGATCGACCAATCCCAGTCAGGGGGGGCTCTGCGCCAGCACCTCAGAGCATGAAAGGGGGCACCTCACAGCCAGGGGGGCCGCCTGTCATACACTCCTAGATGCTTGAACCCTGTGCTGCCCCATGCTCTTCCCCCGCTCCATCCCTTCCTCCAATCTCATGCCTGCCCCATCGCTCTTCCTCCACTCTACCCAAGGCCACATTCCACTTCTGCCAAAACTGCCCCCTGTCCCAGCTCCTCCTGCCCCTCGGCCTGCCAAAAGTTACCTCCCCCTTCACCCCAACTCCTCCCACCTCTTCTCCCTCTGCTCTGACCCTCCCCTACCCCTGCCTGCCCCCACTCCTTCCCCACCTCCTCCCAATGCTTCCTGCCCCAGGGCTGCGGATGGGGCTGAGTGTTGTCACAGAGTGGCAAGGCCCTCACCCCTTAGGAAAAGGGGTTAGGCCCTGAGGCCTGGCAAAGGGGGCTCAACTCCACGTGTGTATCTGTTCTCATGGCTCAGGGGCAATAACCAGAGCTTGTCCCTAGGAGAGAGGGTGGCCAGTCAATAAACACACCCCCTTCCCTCAGGGCAGTGAAGCCCAGTGGCCAGAGTCAATGACACTCCTCCCTTTGCCGAAGACAATGGGGCCTAGTGGTCAGAGTCAGTAATACCCCTCCTTTTGTTAGTCAGGGACTTGGTCTCCTCAGCCTCTTCACCTGCCCCGTATCTCTGTCACCGGTTGTCAGTTCAGTATAACGCAGGGTGGCTGGTACAAGAACAACTTTATTTAATACTATACAACCCAAATCCGGTTGTCACAGTGAAACAGTTGCAAGAAGCCAGAACCAACATACAGGGAACTGAACTCGGGCACTACAAGTAAGAGGGGATCACGGTGCCATGTTCTCCGTGTTCACAGCAGCGGTCGGCAGATGTCTCAGGACAGGGAAAAAGGGAACCCAATAAAGCCGGTTGGTGTTGTAGGGCTCAGGCAGGTGGAAGGTTTTCTCGCATCTTCCCTCAGATCTGCTCTCCTTGACGTGTCGTCCTGTGTGCAGTTTTCAAAGAGGAAATCGAGTGATAGAAGTGTTTGTGGTATGTTTGTGGTGTGTGTGAGAGTGTGTGTGTGTGTGTGTGTATAGTGTGTGTGGAGGGTGAGAGTGTTTGTGGTTTATGAGTCTGTTTCCGGAATGTGTGTGTGATATATCAGTGTGGGTGTGGTAGGCGTGGGTGTGACGTGTGTGTTGTATCTGGTGTGTGGTGTGTGTGTATACATGTGTGGTGAGTGTGTGGGGTGTGTGTGAGTGTGTGTGTGTTTGTGTGTGGTGAATGTGTGTGTGTTGCTTGTGAGGTGTGTGTTATATGCGGTGTTTGGTGTGTGAGCGTGCGTGTGGTGAGTGTGTGTGTAGGGGTGGTGAGTGAACAAGAGAGATGTGACTACCTGGCCGTACTGCTGTTCCCTGTGCTCGGTGCCAGCTACTATCACGGGACGTGGGAACAGGGGGTTGCTCCGCCCCTGGGGATTTTCCCAGATTCTCTGACTGGAGAGTCCCACCTTGGGGGTGGGCAGCCACCTGGCTCCTGCCTCTGGGGCCTGTGGGGCCGAGCGTCGCCCCGGCTGCCTGACGGGCTGTGGATGGGCTGTTGCTCCAGCACCGCAGAGTCGTGCAGAGCCCAGAGGGGAGGCTGAGCCCCCCACAGGTGCCCTTAGTGCTGGGCAGATCAGGGCTGGGCCACCACACTTCCCCGACTCTCCCCTCTCCCCTCTCCCACTCCTGCCAGGTCTGGGATGGGGACAGGGAGGCTGCCACCGCCCCACCAAGAGAAGATCAAAATGGTGGACAAAACCCTGGCTCCCCTCCCCCAACACCTGCCCTCAGGGCAGTGGGGCCCAGTGGCCAGAGTCAGTCACACCCCCTTGAGGTTAATAGGAGTGGGGTAGCAAGAGCAGGACCCAGGGCCCTGTCAGCGGTGTGGGGGGGTGGGGAGAGTCACCACTAGCCCAGCAGGGAATTTGCCTGACACAGGCCAAGCTCTTGGGGTAACTCGCCACCTTCCTCCTGCTGGACCCACCACAGCCGCATTCTCTGCCACCTTCCCCCGGCCTGGGGGCTTCTCCAGCTGCTCCCCCCTGACTGGCCCCGCAAGTCGGTCCAGCCACAGCTCTTCCCCCCTGCACCCAACAGCCCCCACTGAGTTGACCCCCCCGGCTGTTGTAGCCACCTCCCACTGGAGCCTGCCCATAGGGCTGCAGGGGCCCAGGAGTAATCCCCCATTGGGCCCGGGTCAGGGCTGGTGCACCTGTCACAGCGCCCACTTTTCTCTCTCTGTGGGTGCTGCAGCTACAGGGCCCCCATGGAGCTGCCCCCTGCGCTCACAGTACCCTGGTGAACGGGCTGTGGCCCTGCCCCCTGCAAGCAGGATCAACCACATGCGAGGGGGGGAGATAACCACCACCAGGCAGATTTGAACCCAGGATCTCTGAAGTGCAGTGTAGGAGGCTCTAGAGCTGGCTCTTGGTTTAGGCTGTAGAGTTCCCTTGCTCTTATCTCTCACTGTCAGTGGTCTAAGTGCCCCTCCGTGGGACAGAGAACCACACTAGGGTGTGTCTACACTGGCAAGTTATTCCGGAAAATCAGCCACTTTTCCGTAAAAACTTGCCAACTGTCTACACTGGCCTCTTGAATTTCCGGAGAAGCACTGACGATCTAATGTAAAATCATCAGTGCTTTTCCGGAAAAGCTATGCTGCTCCCGTTTGGGCAAAGTCTTTTTCCAGAAAACTGTTCCAGAAAAGAGCCAGTGTAGACAGCACAGTAGTGTTTTCCGCAAAAAAGCCCCGATCACAAAATTGACGATCGGGGCTTTTTTGCGGAAAAGCTCGTCTAGATTGGCCACGGACACTTTTCCGCAAAAAATGCTTTTCTGGAAAAGCATCCTGCCAATCTAGACACACTTTTCCGAAAATGCTTTTAACTGAAAACTTTTCTGTTAAAAGCATTTCCGGAAAATCGTGCCAGTGTAGACATAGCCTAGGTGTGTGGGTTACAAGGGCAACAATGTGCAAGGGGGTTGCCGTGTGCAAGGGCATGTTTGTGTGAGGGGTTTGCTGTATTTGAGGGTGCAGGTTTGTGGTCTCTCTACCACCTCCCACCACACTGCTGGTCTCTCTACCCTTCACTCTGCCCCCAAAACTGTTTTCTGTCTCCCTCCCCATCCCACACATACACTGCTGGTCTGTCTGTCCCCCACCACGCACACATACTGCTGATATCTCTACCCCCACCCTACAGACAATGCTGGTCTCTCTACCCGCCCTCCTCTCCTCCATACTGCTTGTCTCTCTATCCCACCCACCTGCAAACATTTCTGGTCTCTCTACTCCCACTCCCCCACACACATCTCTACCACACACCCACATGCAATGATGTTTTCTCTAGCCCCCATGCCCACACACACTAAACTGGTTTCTTTACCTCCCCCAACACATAAACGCACACACAGACACACACACACACTCATGATCTCTCTAGCCCCCCATAGTGCTCATCGCTCTACCCTCCACCTCCCACACACTGCTACTTTCCACTCCTGCTCCGTGGCTGCTAGTGTCTCCCAGTGAGTGCGTGTCTAGACTACAGGGATTGTTTGAAAAAAAAGGACTTTTTTCTAAAAAACTTCCCCTGAGTCCAGACTGTGGCTGTGTTCTTTTGAAAGTAAATCGAAAGAATGCGGCAATATTTTCCACTGCTGTAAACCTCATTTTACGAGGAATAACACTTTTTTTTGAAAGTGCCCTTTTGAAAAAAGATGCTATGTAATGCAAACTGTGCTTTTTCGAAAGTGAACATCCAGACTGCCTGGGTGCTCTCTCTGAAAAAAACAGCTTGCTTTTTCGAAAGTACTGGTTATAGTCTATATGCTTTTTTCAAAAGAGGCTTGCAGTCTAGATGTAGCCTCACTGTAAATGACCCGTCCTTAGAGACAGAGGATCCATGTAGCCCAGAAACTACTTCATGCCTCAGTTTTAACCATTATTTTCTTTTCTGTCCCAGATACCTGTGACTAGTGTGGGCTCATGGGCATTAGAAAACCCATCCTGCCACATCAGAGCTGTAGCTGGACTGCCCAGGTTTTGGAGTTTGGGGCAGACCCCATCCTGTTGACTGAGGGAAGGAACTTTACAGTTGGCCCCTATGAACACCATTGGGAGTGCGATGGGTTGGGCCCCCTTAGAATATTGTGTAATGTGCTGACATACTACTGACCTGCCCTTTGTATCAACCTGAGCACACTTTAATCCTGTTTTGCTGAACCAGGCTCTTCAGCCTCCTCCAGCAATGCACCAGTAGGGCGGCACCCAACTGCAGAATGAAACAGACACCAAGATTGGCTTGGGGATGTCTCAGCTGAAGAGACCTGCCACAGCTCCCAGATGCCCATCTCCCTTGAAGTGCAGAGCCAAAATAATATGAAATTTGTCCCACCCTCAATGTGGAGAGAGTCATGCACAACCCCTTGACACCCCAGGTAGAAATTCCATAAACTGGGCAATAGTATAAATCAGAAATCAGTTTATTAATTACAACAGGTGGATTTTAATTTCTTAAATAGAAGAAAGCAGATTTCTAAGACACTCAAACAGCGCACACATATTAAGCTTGATTCACTAAAGAAACTGGTTACAAACAACAACTCAGCTTCCTGGATCTTGTTTTAGGTAGATTCCTTCACAGGCCAGGCATTTTTCCAGCCTGGGTGTCAGGGCGTTTCTCCACTCTGGCATTTTGAATGGAGAAAACGGGAGCCCGCAAGAGACTTTAAAAATACTTTGCCATTAAATACTTTTCCAAGGTGAAAGATTCCTCAGCCTTGGATTGATATAGCTGCTAGCACTCAAATGCAAAACTCTTGTAAGATACCAGGAAGGTGCATGTGGTAATTCCTTCCTATAATTGACACTCAAGCTATTTTACACTTTCTCTGGAGAGGGTTTGAATACCCTGCCATTGTGATCAGCTGAAAAGGGAACTTTATATTTCTCTGACTAGTTTGGCTATGTAGTCTTAGGCAGCTGTACACAGAACCTCCTGCCTTCTAGGACACAACAACCAACTCATTTCCCAAAAAGGGTGATTTTTACTTCAGAAAGAACAAGAAAAATAGAGAAAACTCAGCAGATGAAATATTGCTTGGCTGCGCAGCATTACAGAGCAATTGGAAAAAAGTATTAAAAACACCGAGAATTGTTTTCTAGGGAGTCAGCCTGAAAAGTTACAGTGAAGGGGGTAATTATATGTGCTCAGCACAGAGAAGACAAAGACACCTGAAAATACAGAAAATCATCGGATCACATTTGACAAAACAGTCCTTGTTCTACTCATATATCTGTAGTTTCTAGACTTTCCCGAAGCATGGATACTACTAGATTCTCAATGGGTGCGTCCCTAGCTCCTCACCAGTTCTTCTGGGGTCTCTGCTCTGGATACACAAGATGAAGAGGAAGGGCTACAGATTGCCATTCATCAGCCCACAGTGTTTTCATTGGATCTCCTGGCCTCTTGTCACTCCACTTCTTGCTCCCTCAGTATGTCTGGGGACTCTCTAGGTCTCACAGTCTATGCTTTAAATTACTTCAAGTGAGGAAATTAGTCTTAAGTCTTAATAGATAACTATTTGGAAAAGAGTTTAAAAAACCAAAAGGACTGGAATGTTCAGACAATGGAGTTTACCCCTGTATGACGGACCGGGCCGTATCAGGGCACCGCTGAGGGCATCAAAGTCAGGGCTCCTTAAAGCCTCCAGACTGGAGACCTTCCCAAATAGGCCACAAACCAGTACCTCAGAACACTTCAGCTGCCTGCCTGGCCAGCTTGAAGCCTCACGAGCAAAACCCCTCCGACACCCCAGCTCTCTCCGTGCCCCAGACGACCCCAGCCCTCGTACACAGGTGAGGGGTTTTAGGACCGAATCTCACCTTCCCCGAATGAGTTCTGTCCGGTTCCAAGAAACCAGCCACAGTTCCCAGGTCAATATACACTCTGGACCTTACCCACAAATCACGCTGAGCCAATCCTTTAGCATCTACCATCTAAAGGTTTATTACTAAAAGAATGGAAAGCATGAGAGTAATGTTGTTAAGGTATCATACATTACATACATCGAATCTCCCATTTCTCGATGCAGGCTCACAACAGAGATGTTATAACTGCTGGCTTAAATGTCCTTGGTGTACATCCTATGTCAGGATGGGTCCACAGTTGTTCCCAGCTCGTAATTTCCTGCAAGGCCTTCAGAAGTCAATTGTTCCCTGGAGCTTTGCTCATTAGCATGTCCATGGGCAAACATTCCCTGCCCATTGCTCTGCCTCAGACAGAGAATCTTTCAGCATCAACACAGAGTACATATTTATAACTTCACACACAGACATTATACAATTAAATTAATAGCATATATAGAATCAGTAGAAAGTAAGATTTCATTTGATGCCCCCTTTGTACCAACGTTTTGGGAACCCCCCCCCCCATGGGTGCAGCAGTGATCTGGCTGCTCCCCTCAAATCTAGTAACGTCACACCCTCTCAGTTCTCTCTATTTTTCCCTGTACCCCTTCAGTTTCAGTCCTTTTCTTCCCAGCTCTTCTCAATTATCTCTTTGGATGGGACGCAGAAGAGACCCAAACTGAAGACCTTGATTGCTTCCACTGCTGCCTTAAATAGGTTTTCCATAAGCCAGGAGCCTTTAATTTGATGGCCCGCACCTCGCCCTACAAAAATGAAGCCATTAAAGAGAGAGGATAGTATCAGGAGGCAGGTCACCTGACTCTAGTATCTCAGTGTCCATAAGTAAGTGGCGGAGTGGAGCATGCACATGGAGGCCCGGCCTTTTCACAGTCCATTGTCCTCACTGATGCCCCACCACCACCATCTGGCTTTTCCATTGTTGCTCCTGACGTGTAAGCAGTGGGTGTCACTCAAACTAGCACAGCTGAACTATAGATATGTGGTCAAAGTGCCTCATTTCAGATGCAGAAATGAGACAGGCATGCAAATAGGACTGTCACGTTCTGTAAATCTCAACCTTTCCCGTGACACCTCACATGAGTTATCTGGCATACAGCATATTTCAGTTCTGTCGCAGGCACATCACATGCCCATTTTCTGAAAGAATTTGAAGTATCAAATCACAGCGAAATGGCTGGACTATTCGAGGCTTTCCCAGTTGTGCAGCGATTCGATGCTGTATAGAAACCATCTGGCGAACAGAATTATGTATGCATAAGGCGGTGGGACGATTGTACAGAAGAATGTGACGTACAACATACATGAGCTCATTTTAAAACCACTAGTTCAGTCCACAGTAGTCCCAGATGCCATCTAAACGAACTGTGTTTCCCATCCTGGTGCACCATAGCAGGACACAGTGCTCTTGATAAAATTGGGTTGTGGTTAATTTAGTCAACAGAGGCACATACATGACCTGGTACAACAGGCAATAGAAGCCTTCAGTTTCCAAAGTTCTCTATCTAGGAGCGGTTCTTTATGCCAGGCGATCTATCCATGCTAGGCAGGAGGAGATT
Organism: Pelodiscus sinensis; assembly: GCF_052426305.1. NCBI lineage: Eukaryota > Metazoa > Chordata > Testudines > Trionychidae > Pelodiscus > Pelodiscus sinensis. Next base: position 353,341,062 of record NC_143052.1, on the reverse strand, counting down.
TCACATGTACAATATCAGCACTGGGAAGAGGGCAGGATTAGTAGCAGAGCGCACAGCATCAACTGTTCTTACATAGCACAATGAGATGTGACCAGGATGCGAAAGAGACTGGAGATGAATGGAGAGGAGAGTATACACTTTTATAGCAATGAGGGTGAAGTGTTTATTTAGCAGGGACTGAAACCTTCCTGCTTCCACGGACAAGCCAGCTCTAACTGTGTGGGTTAGGAAGAATCTTTCCCTTGCACAGGATAGCTGTGTAAACCTCCATGGGGTTTCCTCTAATGCAGCCAGAACTGGCTACTAGAGACAGGATACGGATCAGATGGACCAGAGCTCTGATACAGCCTGGCTAGTCCTATGTTCCTAGATAATGGCCAAAACCATTCTCTAACCGGAGGGGTGTCTTTGGAGTATGTGATGTAGAAGCAGCTCTCCATGGAATGCAGAGATAGTTGATGGCCAGCAAGTTAAGTTAGCTTACCTATCACTTGCCCATCTTTGTGCCTGTTTGTCCGGCATAAAGTGAGCAGATTAAGACTAAACCTCTCCTGTGGTCTTCATCTCAGACTAGAGAAGCCTCCCTATTTGGGGGTGTCACTAAAGTGGATTGCATTGAGATTTGGCCCTGGATTTGCAGGGAAACTTCCCTGGTGGTGAAAATGTCTGTTTTACTACATGGAGTTAATGGGTTAATGTCCTTGTCTTGGAGCCAAAGGGCCCTCTCCTTGCAGTGTGGAAGAAGCCAGCTAGTAAGTCACATTGCACTGGACTCAGAACCATTTCCCCTTCAGAGACAACAGGCAGCCTATTTGCTCCTGCAGCTGCTTGGTTTTCATCCCGTAAAGAATGGGGTTTAACATGGGAGAGATGAGCACGTAGAGATTGGCAAGCAGAATGTGAATGGGTTTAGGGATATTGTGGCCAAAGCGGTGGGTTAGGAAAGTGAAACAGGCTAGGGTGTAAAATAAGAGGATGATACAGACGTGGGAGCCGCAAGTGCTGAGAGGTTTGTGTCGGGCATCTTTGGTGGGCAGCTTGAAGACAGCCCTGAGGATCAGCACATAAGACACAACAATAAACACAACATCTAGTATAAAAATTACAATAGGCACTGCCAAGCCATACCAGATATTGAGAGAGATGTCTGCACAGGCCAGCCTGGCCACCCCTATGTGCTCACAGTAGGAATGCGGGATGACATTGCTTGCGCAGAAGGGCAGCCGTTTGAGGAGAAAGACATCAGGAACAATTATACAAAAACTTCTGATGACAATAGCCATGGCTATTTTCCCGATCTTCTCGTTGGTGAGGACAGTCGTGTACCTCAGGGGGTCACAGATGGCAACGTACCGATCGAACCCCATGGCCAGCAGGATGGCGGACTCGATGGCAACCCCAAAGTGCACAAAGAACACTTGGGTGAGGCAGGCACTGAAGGAAATGGCTTTGGGTCCAAACCAGAAGATGGCCAGCGTGTTGGGCACGGTAGATGTAGATAAAATTAAATCGGCCACTGCCAGCATGGAGAGGAAAATGAACATGGGCTCGTGCAGCCTACGCTGGGTGGCGATGAGCAGGAGGAGACCACAGTTCCCCAGAACAGCCGCCGTGTACATCAGCGCGAAGGGGATGGAGATCCAGGGGTGCCAGGGCTACAGGCCCGGGATCCCAACTAGGACGAAGCTGAGGTGACTGAACGTTGTGCTGTTGGGCGCGGCCATGGAGCGCTGAGGGCTGCGCTTGTGCCCCGGGTCTGACTGGAAGCAGAGACAAGGTCAGTGCCTGCTGGGCTACTGCCTCCTCACACTCACTTCTCACTTCCCGCTCACACCCTGTGCCCCTGACTGTGACAGCCGCACTCAGAGATGGGCAGGGCTGAGCTGGAGCCGGTGACAGGGACCTTTCAGGAGCTCAGATCTCTGAGGTGACCACTCTACAAACCAGCCACAGAGCAGGCAGGGCTGGGCAGAGAGTCTCAGAGAGCCCAACCCATGTAGCTGGCCTCCCTCAGCTCTGGGACACACCCGGAAACAACAAGGGACCTTTCAGCTACTGAAGCTCAATGAGGATTTATTACCTCCGGTCTGGCCCTGCTCCCTGATTTGCCGTACAGAGATGCTGAACGCACTGGGGAGCTGCCGAGCCCACGAACACAGCGGCCACTCAGAGGTGCCTCAGTGCAGAATGGGACACTAATGGATTCGGAGCCTGGGGACACAGGACCGGGTCCAGGATCCCAGCAGTGGCCGGACCGGCCCCAGACACGGTGGGGATAGAATCTCTCTGTTCCTACGGACAGTGCCCGGCCATAGAGCTACCCAAGCGTGTTTGGCGCTAACTGTGCACTAGGGGCTCCTGTTCACCCGACCCCTGAGTCTTTGTCCCGTCCAAACCACCCTTGATCTTCCTGCAGCGCTGTTTGGCCGGCAGGGAGGATCCATCCTGCTAACTCCATGCCCAGCCCATGGAAATTCAGGAAATATGAATCATTGTCTGTGACCACTAAAATATAATATTGCACTCAGCCCATGGGCCATACACCACCCCAATTGGTAGGCAGCTTCCTTTTTCCACAACTTACAGAAGGCTCAGAGGTTTTCTGTGAGAGAAAACGGGAAGTGCCTGAGATGGGATTGCTCCTCTGAACACCCAACAGAAAAGCAATAGACTCACTTGCGAAGGCGTCTCCACCTCGCATTCAGGACGGGTCCCGCTCCAAGACTCACAGCCCCAGGCTCCCTTTGCGGATGGCAGGCGAGGCTGAAGCTTACTCCGGTCCATACGGGATCACTGCTGGAGGTGCCGCTTTGTGAGGGGAGAGAGGACAGTGCACATTTTGCTCCACTCCTCACTCTGGCTAGGGAAATCAGGGTGCACATGAACCTGGCCTTGCCCCTGTGGGGGACATGCCTGGCTCTCCCAGCTGTTCCTGCTGGATCTGCAGCGGCCATGGAAATGAGATCACCTGGCCCCAAGCTGTGGTGGAGAGAGAGTGTTGGAGTAGCCCTCTCTCCTACGCAGCCTGCATACTGAACCACCCCTCTTCGGCTCAGCTTAGGGCAATGGCTCAAAGGAAGCCCAGGCATGTTCATATTATTACAAAAACCCAAAAAGTTCCTTGAGTGTCCCAAGCAAGACCTGGTCCCCTCCCAGTGCCAGAGGGAGGTCCTGAAGAGAGACAAAAACTCCTGCTCCCCACTGCAACCGGTTGCTGACGACTGGAGCTCCGGGTGATCCCGGAGAAGTGTCACGTTCTCCCACATCTACCCCTGCTGGAGTTTCCTGCTCTTCCCTGCATCCCTGGTGTTCCTCCCGGGCACAATGGTCAGACTGGTCAAAATGGAACCTGCTCCAGCCCAGGCTGCAAAGGCCCATCGCGGGGAACCCCACTTTGCTCTTTGCTGTTTTATCTCGCCGCCCCAGGCCAACAGCTTCTCAGTGAGGGCTCCCTGGGGCCACAGCTCGGAGATACCCGGGAGATTCTCCAGGGTAACAGTTGAGCAGTAGTCTCCAGCAAAAGCGACCCCCACGGGCTCCATCTGGCCCTGGAACATCCACCTATTCTGGAAATGGCTGAGTGCCTCAGGAAGACACTTTCCATTGCAAACCATGTCACGGTGCCAGGTACCTCCCTGCCTGGCCGCCTGGAAGCCCAGTTCCTGGGGCCTTTCTCTTGGTTGGAGATGCACTACCGCTCACATCAACTCTTCTCACTGTTTCAGTTGTGTCCCTGGGCAGCCTTTCGCCAGACCCCTCTGGAAAGGCCCAGTCCCCTGCTGCTCTGACGCAGAGTTTTGGAGTGGAGACATCGGCTGATCCATGAGAATTGCACCTTCCCTCCCAGCACAGAGTAACTACAGAGCTTCTGTCAGTCTCCTCCCATCTGTCCATGCACCTGCCCTCACTGCTCTCTCCAGCCCTGTCCCCGGTGTCTGCGTCCAGGACATTCATTCACATTTCGTAGAGGAGTCATTTGGGGGCACAGGGTAAGGAAATGCTGGTGCCTCTATCAGGCTTTGCTTTGGGCTCTCGGGCAGGGAAACTAAGACTTCTGCTGAAAGCCATTTGATCTGTGCTTTCCCTGCCTTTCCTTCCCCTGTAGGCACCATCCTGCTCCACCCGACCTGCCCCCCTCTCCCAGGGACACCAGGGCCCGTGGAGGGTTCCCCCGGACTGGGTCCTTGGCGAGCTCAGGTCCCACTGATGACACATGAGGGCACATTTCTCAGCAGGGGGGCAGCCGTGTGGGAGCCCCCGCCAAACACTCACCGGGCTACTGAGCCAGCCAGGGATGAGGAGTCTCTGCCTCGGATACAGGTGGGGAGCTGCAGGGGCAGGAACCGCACTGGCCAGGGCTCGGAGGCAGGGACATTTATCCTGCCTGCCTGGGAGTCCCAGCGGGGTCAGAGCCAGCAGGGAGCCCTGGGCACAGAGCAGTTTCCAGCTCAGCCGCAGACAGGGGCAGGCTGGGGTCAGGGGATTTGCAGGGATCTGGGTAGCCCCGACGCACCCACCTGTAATGACAAACTAATAGATCAACAAAGACAAACCATCCCTCTAATTTTACAGAAATAATTCAGTTTCAGAATCACTGAAATGGACTCACCGACCTTGGAAGGTGGGGCCGTCAGTAAGGTGGGTTACAACAGGCGAGAGCCTTAAAGTGCTGACCCTAGTTACAGAATCCCAGGGTAGTAGGAGAGTCAGGAATCATTGAATGCAACTCCCTGATAAAACCAGGCCCAATCCCAGTTTAATCCTCCCAGACAGGGCTTTGTCCATCTCCTAAAACCTGTAGTGATGGCGTTCGACCCCTTCCCTAGGAAACCCCCGTCAATGCTTCACCACCCTTCTTGGGAAATATTTTGTTCTAATATCCAACTTAGACCTCTCTGACTGCAACTTATTGCCACTGCTTTTTCTTCTACCATCCCTCACTTTTGAGAGCAGCCTCTCTATCCTAGTCATTCTGCCTCTCTACTCTGCACTAGTTAGGCCTCCGCTGGAGTACTGTGTCCAGTTCTGGGCGCCACATTTCAAGAAAGATGTGGAGAAATTGGAAAGGGTAGAGAGAAGAGCGACAAGAATGATTAAAGGTTTAGAGAACATGACCTATGAAGCCAGGCTTCATGAACTGGGCCTGTTTAGTTTGGAAAAAAGAAGATTAAGGGGGGACATGATAGCGGTTTTCAAATATCTAAAAGGGTGTCACAAGGAGGAAGGAGAAAATTTGTTCCTCTTGGTTTCTGAGGACAGGACAAGGAGTAATGGGCTTAAAGTGCAGCAGGGGAGATTTAGATTGGACATTAGGAAAAAAATCCTAACTGTCATGGTGGTCAAATATTGGAATAAATTGCCAAGGGAGATGGTGGAATCTCCCTCTCTGGAGATATTTAAGAACAGGTTAGATAGACATCTGTCAGGGATGGTGTAGACGGAGCTTGGTCCTTCCTTGAGGGCGGGGGGCTGGACTCGATGACCTCTCGAGGTCCCTTCCAGTCCTATTATTCTATGATTCTATGATTCTTTGTAACCTCCCGTCAGGAAGTTGAAGTGTGCTATCAAATCCCCGCTCACTCTTTTCTTCTGAAGACTAAACAAATCCATCCCTCAGCCTCTCTTCATAGGTCATGTGCTCCAGCCCCCTAATCATTTCCATTGCCCTCCACTGGACCCCCTCCAATACGTCCATATGCTTTCTATAGTGCGGGGGAGAGGGGGCAGAAATGGATGCAATACTCCAGATGTGGCCTTACCAGAGCTGACTAAAGAGGAATAACCACATCTCTAGTCATGCCAGCTATGCTCCTTCTAATACACACCAATATGCCTCTACGCTCTCTTGCTCAAAAGGAGACACTAGGCCTGTAGTTCAAAGAGTCACTTTTCTCGCTTTCGTCCGAGGGGACGGAAGCCCCATGTCAGATCCAAAGTCTGGCAAACGGCGTTTTCGAGTGACAGTGTTATGCTTAAACAAAACACACGAGATCTTTTATAGGGGAAAAGACAGCACACCGTATTTATTGCGAATGCAACAGCAGCATATGCATTTCAGTCACTCACACACACAAATGCCATACACACAGTGCCACCAAATGATGTTATAGTTACCAGTTCAGAGTCTGGATCAAGGTAGTGGCCAGCCACATCGATCACGGAGGGGGAGCCGGGTTTTGTCGGTTGTGATCCAATCCTTTCCTGGAGTTGGTGGCAAGACGAACCCAAAGTTCCATAGCAAAGCACCCCGCTTTTATAGTCCTTTTCTCTGTTGATGTCTATGAATACCGCTGAGCCGGTCTGTGTCTGTTGTGTCATCTTTTTTATGTTAATCATTCCCAAAACATTTCCAAGAGGCTCATCCTCTAATCAATTGTCTTTCGGGGATGCTCACTCCACTTTAGAGTCTTCAGTCTGCCAATCTGATCAATTCTTGAGCATAGCTACGCACTGATGGATCCTCTGACACCGACAAGTCTGTTTTCACCAACTCTTCGCCTCTCCTTTCTTGGGCATCTGGCTCTGAGGATAACTTTCCCACCTCTATCTCCACACATACATAACACTTTCACACATAAACAATCTCTACAAGGACCTTCTAAGAAAGCAGAAACAACAGCATTTTATATTGAGCAAAGCCAAAAGACATTGTAAATAATGCCTTAACCAAAACTATTCACACTGAAACTCGGGCCTTCAGCACTCCTCTACTCTCATTGACATAGATACACCATGAGATCCTGTCTCTTTACTTAGTAAACTTATTTAACTTACCAAATATATACAAATATAACTAAAAGGCCTAATTCATAAAACATGAAATGTGTAACCTTAACGTTATTACATTATTAAGCCGAAAATACAAATATAAAAAGATATAAAGCCCTTTCTCAAACAACAGATCCACAAGTGATCTCAGAGAAATGTTCTGTGTCAAGAGAGCCTGGTAAGGCCGGGCCCTGCTCAGCTCCGCTCAGGGTGGTCTCCACGGATCCTTCCTCTCCTGGCCAGGATGGGAGACAAGTTTTGGTTTCCCTGCCCGAGAGCCCAGAGCAGAGGTTTCCTGACTGTAAGTCCCCAAAAGACTCCGTTATGAAATGTGAATCAATGTTCAGGACACAGCCACTGGAGGCAGGGCCCCCCAGGCCTCTCCAAGCTGCCTGGCCCGAAATCCAGCTCCAGGTTTTGTCTGTCCCTGCCCTGCTCAGCCTTGTCTCTGATGAGTGCCGGCTCCTCCTCCACGTGCAGCCCAGTGGTGAATGGGCCGCCAGGTGCCTTAACCCAGCTTCCCCCATGTGGGGTGGACTCGCTCTCTAAGCCTCCAACTCCAGCCAGTAGCCTTGGGCGTGGGGATACCTCCTACTCGACAAGTGCCTGGGCCAGGCCCACAGGCCTGCCTGTCTCGTTCCAGGGCCCGTGTCATGAGGGGCCTCCTGTTTGTCTCCTGCGGGGTGTCCCGTGACACCCGGCTCTTCTATTCTAATGCCCCTGCAGCTTCTTTTTAGGCCAGTTGGGCAGCTACCCTATGCCCGTGTTCAATGGAATCCCCCAGCGTGAAGGGTCTTAATTCCCCAAAGTTGTGGGGTGTCCAACCTGTGGTGGAGCCAAGCGCAGCTCCTTGCCAGTGTAACCCACACACCTAGTGTGGTTACCATGCAGTGGCACCTAGACTAGGCAACAGTTAAGATCAAGATACCTCTACATCATGGGCTGGGAGCTAGCTAGCTTTTAGCTCAAAGTGTAGAGGCACCTATACTCTGCTTCAGAGGTCCCAGGTTCAAATCTACCTGTTGGCGCTTACACCAGAACCCCCCTCTCCAAGATATTCAACCCACCACTCCCCGAAGTTGCCCATGCTGCTCTTAGCATCACTACATTGTGGGTCAAAGACTCAGTGCCTGGCCAGGGCAAGTTCTGGGAGAGGCACGCAGGGAGCTGAGATGAGGTGTCACAGAGTTCCAGCTCCTCCACCTTCCCACCCACCCCCTGAGACCTGGCTGGGAGCCCAGTTGATACTGACACGGGCTGGGGGCTGATTTCAGTGCACTGACCAACAGGCAAGGGGAAGGTTGATGTGGATCCCATGACTGCACAGGCCCTCAGGGTGGACTCCAGGTTACCCCGGCCAGTGGCTGGGACCTCAGGATGAGGACAAAGGGATGCAGGAAGGTCCCCCCAGGGAAACATGGGTGGGATAGGTATCTACTTCCAGACAAGAGGAGGGCCCTGGCTCCCTTGGTCCTGGGGCCACCTCGTAGCACCCTTCTGAAAAAAATGGTGGCTCATTCAGTATGCAAATGAGGCTCGGTGATATTCCACACTTAGCCTTATTTGCATATTACTCGCGCAAGAAGCCGTGAGTGTAGACGTTGTGTAGATTATAGATTACAGCGGCAACTATGTGCATTGGGGTGCCACGTGACAGGGGGCAGGTTTGTGGGGCAGGTTTGTGGTCTCTCTACCACCTCCCCACACACATTGCTGGTCTCTACTTCCCATGCCCAAACACACTGCTGGCTTCTCTACCCCCACACCCACACACACTCAGCTGATTTCTCTACCTCCCCCCGCCCACAAACACACACTACTGGTCTCTCTGCCTCCCCACAGCACTGATCTTTCTATCTTTCTATCAACCCCCAAACACACAGTCACTGGGTCCCAGGGTCCCAGGGTCCCACTTGTATATCACCGCCCAGTCACCCATACAGTTGCAGAAGCTCGTTCACTGGTACGTTTCTCTGGGGGAGCAGGCAGGGGGCCAAACCCGAACTTCCCACTAGAACGTGTTGGTTCCCACAGCACATGGGCTGGGCAGGTGCCTCAAGACATAGCTGTGGGTTAGGGACAGGTCCCAGGCCTGAATTACCCAGCAGGAAAGTACAGAAGGTGGTGGGAGACCTGGTGCTTAGTCTGATCTCTGCGCCATTTAGAGCAGGGGTTTTACCCTGGATCCCATGTGAGCGGCCAGACTGCTGGGCTGGGGGGTTCTCTCTGCCCTAAAAGGTCAGTGTGTTGTGGACGTATCCCCACTGACCCCAGGCCAGGTCATTTGGCCGTTGTCCGGGCCCTGGGCTGGGACGCAGTGGAGTGAGGCAGGAGGCCTGAGTGAGCCCAGCATCCATCGCATAAGGACACTGGACTGAGCTGGAGCTCACGCATAATGGAGACCAGGGCCACAGGCACCGGCATCCAAATGGAAAATAAATGGTGATAAAATTGGGAATCCAAAGGTGACTCTCGCGATGGATGTGTGGGAGACGCTGGACTCAGACATGGCCCTGGCGCTGCCCCGGGCGATGATGGGCCTGCAGAAGGGGGGGAAGGTCCGTCAGGAGGAGAACACCCCCACAAAGGTCACTCCCCAACCAACATGGCCTCTATTCTTTCCTGAGAGGGGGCAAAGAAAGGGGGTGACTTTTGATTTTCCAACAGCTGCGACTGCCCACTCACCAGAGTTCAGCCCACAGAGCCAGAAACAGGGAGGGGAAGAAATCTTTCCATTCCTGTTCCGTGGCTGCCAGTGTCTCCAAGTCAGGGTGTGTCTAGACTACAGGGATTGTTCAAAAAAAGTGACCTTGTTTCAAAAAAACTTCCCCTGTTGCCAAGTTCTTTCAAAAGTAAATTGAAAGAACGGGGCAGTTTTCTCCACTGCAGTATCCTCCTTATACCAAGAATAACACCTTTTTTCAAAAGTGCTCATTCGAAAAAAAGTGCTATGTAATGCAAACTCTGCTTTTTCAAAAGAGAGGTTCCAGACTGCTTAGGTGCTCTCTTTCAAAAAAGCAGCTTCCTTTTTTGAAAATGCTGGATATAGTCTAGACACCCTCTTTCGAAAGAGGCTTGCAGTCTAGACGTAGCATGACTGTAAATGACCCATCCTTAGAGACAGCGGATCCATATAGCCCAGAATCTCCTTCATGCCTCAGTTTTATTACCATTATTTTCTTTTGTGGCCCAGGTACCTGTGACCAGGGTGGGCTCATGGACATTAGCAAACCCATCCTGAAACATTAGAGCTGTAGTTGGACTTCTAATTCTTTTGCGCTGATTTGCTGAACCAGGCCCTTGCGCCTCCTCCAGCAACACATTGCTACGGCCACACCCAAATGCGGAATGAGACAGACACTGAAATCGGCTCGGGGATGTCTCAGCTGAAGGGACCTTCCACAGCTTTCTTGGAGGGCAGAGTCAAAATTATATAAAACTCATTCCACCCTCAATGTGGAGAGAGCCATGCACAACCCCTTGCTACCCCACTTACAAATTCCATAACTGGGCAATAGTATACATTGAAAATATGTTTATTAATTACAAAAGGTGGATTTTAAGTGCTTAAAGAAGTAGCTAATAGAAGAAATCTAAGACACTCAAACAGAACATACAAATTAAGCTTGATTCACTAAAGAAACTGGTTACAAAGAACGATTATGCTTCCGGGATCTTGCCTTAAGTAGATTCCTGCACAGGCCAGGTATCTTTCCAGCCCTGGTGTCAGGGTGTTTCTCCACTCTAGCATTTTGAATGGAGAAAATGGGAGCCCACAAGAGACTTTAAAAATACTTTGCCATTAATAATTCCCCAAGGTGAAAGAATCTTCACCCTTGGATTGCTATCGCTGCATACACCCAAACGCAAATCTCTTGTAAGAAACCAGGAATGTGCACGTTGCAATTCTTTCCTATAAGTGACACTCAAGCTGTATAACGCTCCCTCTGAAGAGGGCTTGAAAACCTTGTTATTGCGATCAGCTGAAAAGGGAACTTTCTATTTCTCTGACTGGCTTGTATATGCAGTCTTAGGCAGCTGCACATGGAACCTCCCATCTTCTAGGACACAGCAAACAACTCATTTCCTCAAAAGGGTGATTTTTACTTGAGAAAGAAAAAGAAAAATAGAGAAAATATTTTGGATGAAATATTGCTTGGTTTCATGGCATTACTAAGCAACTTGAAAGAAGTATTAAAAACACAGGGAATTTCTTTACAGGGAGTCAGTCCGAAAAGTTACAGTGAAAGGGGGTAATTATATATTCTCAGCACAGAGAAGGCAAAGACACCTGAAAATAAAGAAAATCCTCTGATCACATTTGACAGAACAGTCACTATTCTACCGATTTGGCTGTAGTGTCTATACTGAGTCTTTCCCTAAGCATGGACACCACTGGATTCTCGATGTGTGGGTCCCTAGCTCCTCATTGATTCTTTTAGGGTCTCTGCTCTGGACACAAAATGAAGTGGAAGGGCTGCAGCTTCCCAGTCATCAGCCCAGACTGGGTTTTCATTGGATCTCCTGGCCCGCTGCCACTCCACTTCATTCTCCCTTAGTATGTCTGAGGACTCTCTAGTACTCGGTTTATGCTTTTAAACAGTTCTAGAGAGGCAATTAGTCTTAGAACTTATTAGTTAACTATTAGGACTTCAATCTCTGTCTCTGGATCCACCTCAAAGGCTTCTGTTTTTCTTGTGATGGTCTTTTGTGTGGCAGTATGGGCAATACGTGTGAGGCCGCGGTCAAAAGGACCTGCTACATGACATGGTGCTCTTGATAAAAGTGTATTGTGGTTAATTTAGTTAACAGGGGCACATACATGCAACATTGTAAAGGCTCCATGAATGTGCCAAGTACCTGCTACAACAGGCAATAGAAGCTTTGGGTTTCCAAAGTTCTCTATCTAGGTGCGGTTCTTTATCCCAGGCGATCTATCCATGCTAGGCAGGAGGAGATTTCACATTTACAATATCAGCACTGGGAAGAGGGCAGGATTAGCAGCACAGCGCAAAGCATCAACTATTCTTACACAGCCCAATGAGAGGTACAAAAGAGAGTGGAGATGAACGGAGAGGAGAGTATACACTTTTATAGCAATGAGGGTGAAGTGTTTATTTAGCAGGGACTGAAAACTTCCTGCTTCCACGGACAAGCCAGCTCTACCTGTAGGGGTTTAGGAAGAATCTTTCCCTTGAGCGGGATAGTTGTGTAAACCTCCATGGGGTTTACTGGCTAATAGAGACAGGATATGGATCAGTCGGACCAGAGCTCTGATCAAGCCTGGCTAGTCCTATGTCCCTAGATATCTAATCGCCAAAACCATTCTGTAACGGGAGGGGTATCTCTGGAGTATGTAATGTGGCAGCAGCACTCCATGGAATGCAGAGATTGTTGATGACCAGCAAGATGAGTTAGCTAGCCATCACTTACCCATTACTTGTTAGATTCTTTGTGCCTGTCCATCTGTCATTAACTAGGAAGCATGAGAACAAAACTCCCCTGTGGCCTTCATCTCAGACTAGTGAAGCCTCCCTATTTGGGGGTGTCACTAAAGGGGATCGCATTCAGTCTTGGCCCTGGATTTGCAGGGAAACTTCCCTGGGGGTGAAAATGTCTGTTTTACTACATAGAGGTAATAGGTTAACGTCCCTGTTTTGGAGCGAAGAGGCCCTGTCTTTGCCATGTGGAAGAAGCCAGCTAGTAAGTCACATTGCACTAGATTCAGAACCATTTTCACTTCCGAGACAATAGGCAGCCTATTTGTTCCCGCAGCTGCTTGGTTTTCATCCCGTAAACAATGGGGTTTAGCATGGGGGGGACGAGCACGTAGAGATCGGCCAGCAGGATGTGAATGTGTTTAGGGATATTGTGACCAAAGCGGTGGGTTAGGAAAGTGAAAAAGGCAGGGGTGTAAAATAAGAGGATGATACAGACGTGGGAGCCGCAAGTGCTGAGAGTTCTGTGTCGGGCATCTTTGGTGGGCAGCTTGAAGACAGCCCTGAGGATCAGTACATAAGACACAGCAATAAACAGAACGTCTAATATAAAAGCTACAATAGGCACTGCCAAGCCATACCAGATATTGAGAGAGATGTCCGCACAGGCCAGCCTGGCCACCCCGATGTGCTCACAGTAGGAATGCGGGATGACGTTGCTTGCGCAGAAGGGGAGCCGTTTGAGTAGAAAGACATCGGGAACAATTATACAAAAACTTCTGATGATGATGACCGTGGCTATTTTCCCGATCTTCTCATTGGTGAGGTTAGTCGTGTACCTCAGGGGGTCGCAGACGGCGATGTACCTATCAAACCCCATGGCCACTAGGACACCTGACTCAACAGCAACACCAAAATGCAAAAAGAACACCTGGATGAGACAGGAAGTGAAGGAAATGTCCTTGGGTCCAAACCAGAAGATGGCCAGTGTGTTGGGCACGGTGCTGGTGGATAACAGTAAGTCGGCCATGGCCAGCATGGAGAGGAAAATGAACATGGGCTCATGCAGCCTGCGCTGGGTGGCGATGAGCAGGAGGAGACCACAGTTCCCCAGAACAGCCGCCGTGTACATCAGCGCGAAGGGGATGGAGATCCAGGGATGCCAGGGCTCCAGGCCCGGGATGCCTACCAGGACGAAGATGAGGTGACTGAAAGTTGTGCTGTTGGGTGCGGCCATGTGGCGCTGAGGGCTCCGCTTGGGCACTAGGCCAAGCTGGAAATAGAAACAAGGTCAGTGATTGCTGGGCTCCCACCCCCTCACACTCACTTCTCACATCCCGCTCACCCTCTTCATGCTTGGGGTGAGAACTGCACTCATAGTTGTACAGGGCAGAACAGGAGCTGGTGACAGGGACCTGTCAGGAGCTTAGAGCTCAGACAAACCAGCCACAGAGCAGGCAGGGCCAGGTGGAGAGTCTCAGAAAGCCCAGCCCGTGAAGCCAGCCTTCATCAGCTCTGGGACGCATCCGGAAGCTATTAAGGAACATTCAGTTACTCGAGCTCCAGGATAATTTATTTCCCCAGCTCTGGCCCTGCTCTCCCAGCTCTGCCTGCTGGAACTGCAGCGGCCATGGAAATGAGATCACCTGGCCCCAAACTGTGGTGGAGAGAGAGGGTTGGAGTAGCCCTCTCTCCTGGGGCAGCTTGCACACTGGACCACCCCTCTTCGGCTCAGCTTAGGGCAATTGCTCAAAGGAAGCCCAGGCATGTTCATATTATTACAAAACCCAAAAAGTTCCTTGAGTGTCGGCCCCAAGCAAGACCTGGTCCCCTCCCAGCGCCAGAGGGAGGCCCCTGAAGAGAGACAAAAACTCCTGCTCCCCACTGCAACCGGTTGCGGATGACTGGAGCTCCAGGTGATCCTAGAGAAGTGTCACGTTCCCCCACATCTACCCCTGCTGGAGTTTCCAGCCCTTCCCTGCATCCCTGGTGTTCCTCCCAGGCACAGTGGTCAGACTGGTCAAACTGGAACCTGCTTCGGCCCAGGCTGCAAAGGCCCGTTGTGGGGAGCCCCACGTTGCTCTTTGCTGTTTTAACTCACCGCCCCAGGCCAGCAGCTTCTCAGTGATGTCTCCCTGGGGCCACAGCTCGGAGACACCCGGGAGATTCTCCAGGGTAACAGCTGAGCATTAGTCTCCAGCAAAAGCGACCACCCACGGGCTCCATCTGGCCCTGGAACATCCACCAGGTCTGGAAATGGCTGAGTGCCTCAGGCAGACACTTTCCGTGGCAAACCCTGACTAGGTGCCAGGTACCTCCCTGCCTGGCCGCCTGGAAGCCCAGTTCCTGGGGCCTTTCTCTTGGTTGCAGATGCCCTACCACTCACATCATCACTTCTCACTTTTTCAGTTGTGTCCCTAGGCAGCCTTTCGCCAGACCCATCCGGGAAGGCCCAGTCCCCTGCAGCCCTGACACAGGGCTTGGGAGCAGAGACCTCGGTTGCTCCATGAGAATTGCACCTTCCCTCCCAGCACAGAGTAACTACAGAGCTTCCGGCTGTTCCTGCCCGTCTGTCCATGCACCCGCCCTCTCTGCCACCTCCAGCCCTGTCCCTGGTGTCTGCGTTCACGACATTCATTCACATTTTCTAGCGGAGTCATTTGGAGACTCAGGTTAAGGAAATACTGTTGCCTCTATCCAGCTCTGCTCTGCGCTCTCGGGCAGAGAAACTAAGACTTCTGCTGAAAGCCATTCAATCTGTGCTTTCCCAGCCTTTCCTTCCCCTGTAGGCACCATCCTGCTCCACCCGACCTGCCCCCTGCTCCCAGGGACACCAGGGGTTGTGGGGGGGTTCCCCTGGACTAAATCCTGGGCGAGCTCAGGTCCCACTGATTACACACAAGAGAACCTTTCTCAGCATGGGGGCAGCCATGCGGGAGCCCCCCCCCAAACACTCACCAGGTTCCTGCCCCAGCCGGGGATGAAGAGTCTCTGCCTGGGATCCAGGTGGGGAGCTGCAGGGGCAGGAACCGCACTGGCCGGGGCTCGGAGGCAGGGACATTTATCCTGCCTGCCTGGGAGTCCCAGCGGGGTCGGAGCCAGCAGGGAGCCCTGGGCACAGAGCAGTTTCCAGCTCAGCCGCAGGCAGGGGCAGGCTGGGGTCAGGGGAATTGTGTTTACTGGAGTGATAAGCCTGATGGCTTAACCCTCACAAGGCCAAACTTCCAGGATCTGTGTTCTATTCAGGGAGCTGGGTAGTCCCAACGTGCTCACCTGTGATGAAAACTAATAGATCAACAAAGACAAACAGTCCCTCTAATTTTACAGAAATAGTTCAGTTTCAGAATCACTGAAATGGACTCACCGACATTGGAAGGTGGGGCCGTCAGTAAGGTGGGTTACAGCAGGCGAGAGCCTTAAAGTGCTGACCCTAGTTACAGAATCCCAGGGTAGTAGGAGAGCTCAGGAATCATTGAATGCAACTCCCTGATAAAACCAGGCCCAATCCTAGTTTAATCCTCCCAGACAGGGCTTTGTCCATCTCCTAAAACCTGTCGTGATGGCGTTCGACCCCTTCCCTAGGAAACCCCTGTCAATGCTTCACCACCCTTCTTGGGAAATATTTTGTTTTAATATCCAACTTAGACCTCCCTGACTGCAACTTATCACCATTGCTCTTTCTTCTACCATCCCTCAGTTCTGAGAACAGCCTCTCTCCATCCTCTTTGTAACCTCCCATCAGGAAGTTGAAGGCTGCTCTCAAATCCCCGCTCACTCTTCTCGTCTGAAGACTAAACAAATCCATCCCTCAGCCTCTCTTCATAGGTCATGTGCTCCAGCCCCCTAATCATTTCCATTGCCCTCCACTGGACCCCCTCCAATACGTCCATATGCTCTCTATATTGTGTGTGGGGGGGGAGAGAACTGGATGCGATACTCCAGATGTGGCCTTACCAGAGCTGACTAAAGGGGAATAATCACTTCTCTAGACATGCCAGCTATGCTCCTTCTAATACACCCCGATATGCCTCTATGCTCTCTTGCTATGTCTACATTGGCACCCCTTTCCGGAAAAGGGATGCTAATGTAGCACATCGGAATTGCAAATTCCGCGGGGGATTTAAATATCCCCCGCAGCATTTGCATTTACATGGCTGCCACTTTTTTCCGGCTTGGGGATAAGCCGGAGAAAAGTGCCAGTCTAGATGCGATTCTCCGGAAAATAAGCCCTTTCCCAGAGGATCTCTTATTCCTACTTGAAAGGATTTTGCGGAAAAACTTGCCAGCTGTTTACACTGGCCTCTTGAATTTCTGGAAAAGCACTGACGATCTCCTGTAAAATCATCAGTGCTTTTCCGGAAATACTATGCTGCTCCCGTTCGGGCAAAAGTCTTTTTCCGAAAGACTTTTGAACAAAAGGGCCATGTGTAAACAGAATAGTATTGTTTTCTGCAAAAAAGCCCCGATTGCGAAAATGGCGATCGGGGCCTTTTTGCGGAAAACCGCGTCTAGATTGGCCACGGACGCTTTTACGGAAAAGCATCCTGCCCATCTAGAAGTGCATTTCCGAAAATGCTTTTAGCGGAAAAGTTTTCCGCTAAAAGCATTTTCGGAAATTCATGCCAGTGTAGACATAGCCTAGGCCTATTGTTCAAAGAGTCACTGTTCTCGCTTTCACCCAAGGGGACGGAAGCCCCATGTCATATCCAAAGTCTGGCAAATGGCGTTTTTGAGTGACAGTGTTATGCTTAAACAAAACATGTGAGATCTTTTATAGGATAAAAGACAGCACACCATATTTATTGAGAATACAACAGCAGAATATGCATTTCAGTCACTCACACACACAATGCCATACACACAGTGCCACCAAATGATGTTATAGTTACCAGTTCAGAGTTGGATCAATGCCGGGCTTTGTTGGTTGTGATCAGATCCTTTCCTGGAGCTGGTGGCAAGACGAACCCAAAGTTCCATAGCAAAGCACCCCGCTTTTATAGTCCTTTTCTCTGTTGAAGTCTATGAATTCCACTGAGCCAGTCTGTGTCTGTTGTGTCATCTTTTTTATGTTAATCATTCCCAAAACATTTCCGAGAGGCTCATCCTCTAATCAATTGTCTTTCGGGGATTCTCACTCCACTTTAGAGTCTTCAGTCTGCCAATCTGAGCAATTCCACACATACATAACACTTTCACACATAAACAATCTCTACAAGGACCTTCTAAGAAAGCAGAAACAACAGCATTTTATATTGAGCAAAGCCAAAAGACATTGTCAATTATGCCTTAACCAAAACTATTCACACTGAAACTCGGGCCTTCAGCACTCCTCTACTCTCATTGACATAGATACACTATGAGATCCTGTCTCTTTACTTAGTAAACTTATTTAACTTACCAAATATATACAAATATAACTGAAAGGTCTAATTCATAAAATATGAAATGTGTAACCTTAAGGTTATTACATTATTAAGCCGAAAATACAAATATAAAAAGATATAAAACCCTTTCTCAAACAACAGAACCAGAAGTGATCTGAGAGAAATGTTCTGTGTCGAGAGAGCCTGGTAAGGCCGGGCCCTGCTCAGCTCCACTCATGGTGGTCTCCACGGATCCTTCCTCTCCCGGCCAGGAGGGGAGACAAGTTTTGGTTTCCCTGCCCAAGAACCCAGAGCAGAGGTTTCCTGACTGTAAGTCCCCAAAAGACTCCGTTATGAAATGTGAATCAATGTCCAGGACACAGCCACTGGGGGCAGGGCCCCCCAGGCCTCTCCAAGCTGCCTGGCCCAAAATCCAGCCCCAGGTTCTGTCTGTCCCTGCCCTGCTCACCCTTGTCTCTGATGAGTGCTGGCTCCTCCTCCGTATGCAGCCCAGTGGTGAATGGGCCGCCAGGTGCCTTAACCCAGCCAGCCTCCTGTGGGGTGGACTCACCCTCTAAGCCTCCAACTCCAGCCAGTAGCCTTGTGCGTGGGCATACTTACTGCCCGACAAGTGCCTGGGCCTGGCCCACAGACCTGCCTGTCTCGTTCCAGGGCCCGTGTCATGAGGGGCAGCCTGTTTGTCTCCTGCGGGGTGTCCCGTGACACCTGGCTCTGCTATTCTAATGCCCCTGCAGCTTCTTTTTAGGCCAGTTGGACAGCTACCCTATGCCCGTGTTCAACAGAATCCCCCAGCGCGAAGGGTCTTAATTGCCCAAAGTTGGGGGGTGTCCAACCTGTGGTGGAGCCAAGCACAGGTCCTTGCCAGTGTAACCCACACACCTAGTGTGGTTACCATGCAGTGGCACCTAGACCAGGCAACAGTTAAGATCAAGATACCTCTACATCATGGGCTGGGAGCCAGCTGGCTTTTACCTCAAAGTGTAGAGGCACCTATACTCTGCTTCAAAAGTTCCATGTTCAAATCCACTTGGTGGTGCTCACACAAGAACCCCCCCCCCCCCAAGATACTCAACCCACCGCTCCCCAAAGCTGCTCATGCTGTTCATAACATCACTACATTGTGAGTCAAAGACTCAGCCCCTGTCCAGAGCAAATTCTGGGAGAGGTATGCAGGGAGCCTGTCCAGAGCAAATTCTGGGAGAGGTACGCAGGGAACTGGGATGAGCTGGCACAGAGTTCCAGCTCCTTCACCTTCCCACCCACCCCCTGAGACCTGGCTGGGAGCCCAGGGGAGGATGACACGGGCTGAGGGCTGATTTCAGCACACTGACCAACAGGCAAGAGGAAGGTCGATGTGGATCCCATCACTGATCAGGTCCCCCGGCTGGGCTCCAGGTACCCTGGCCAGTGTCTGGGACCTCAGAGTGAGGACAGAGAGATGCAGGAGGGTCCACCCCAGGGAAACATGGTATCTACTTCTAGACAAGGGGATGGCCCTGGCTCCCTTGCTCCTGGGGAGACCTCGAAGCAACCTTCTGAAAAAAAATGGTGGCTCATTCGGTATGCAAATGAGGCTCGGCGATATTCCACACTTAGCCTTATTTGCATATTACTCACGCAAGAAACCGCAAGTGTAGACGTAGCCTAGGTGTGTAGATTACAGGGGTCAACTATGTGCAAGGGGGTTTCCATGTGCCAGGGGACAGGTTTGTGGTCTCTCTACCACCTCCCCACACATTGCTGGTCTCTACCTCCCATGCCCAAACATGCTGCTGGTCTCTCTACCCTTTATTCCCCGACACACACTACTGGTCTCTCTACCTCCCCACAGCACTGATTTTTCTATCACCTCCCAAACACACACTCACCGGGTCCCAGGGTCCCACTTGTATCTCACCGCTCCAGTCATCCGGACAGTTGGAGAAGCTTTCTCACTGGTACGTTTCTCTGGGGGAGCAGGCAGGGGGGCAAACCTGAACTTCCCACTAGAACGTGTTGGTTCCCACAGCACATGGGCTGGGCAGGTGCCTCAGGACATAGCAGTGGGTTAGGGAGAGGTCCCAGGCCTGAATTACCCAGCAGGAAAGTACAGAAGGTAGTGGGAGACCTGGTTCTTAGTCTGAGCTCTGCGTGATTTAGAGCAGGGGTTTTTCCCTGGATCCTAAGTGAGCGGCCAAACTGCTGGGTTGGGGGGTTCTCTGTACCCTACATGGTCAGTGTGTTGTGGGTGTAACCCCACTGACACCGGGCCAGGTCATTCGGCCGTTGTCCGGACCCTGGGCTGGGACGCTGCCACCACCCAAATATTGATAAAGAAATCAGGGGAAAGATCATTTGGGAAATCTTACCCCTAAAATAAAAATCAGGGTACACAATTAACCACTGCCAGGTTAATAAAAAGAAAAGAAAGAACTTTTATTATTACAACAATATTCCTGTTGCAAGCATAATGTCTAGATAGGGAGGTAACAAAATATACTCATGGAGAAACATCTTTTAAGCAGTGCCAGATCTCAGATCCCATACCCAATCCATAAAACAATAAAGCCTAACGAAACTACCTAAACTTTACCCTACTTACAGAAAATGAAGAATGGTGTCTTGGAGAGAGAGAGACATGCTTGTCCCTCTCTGTAGCTGCAGAGAAAACACCCAGGGTATGTCTACACTACCCTCCTAGTTCGAACTAGGAGGGTAATGTATGCATACCGCACTTGCTAATGAAGCCCGGGATTTGAATTTCCCGGGCTTCATTAGCATAAGCGGGGAGCCGCCATTTTTAAATCCCCGCTGCTTCGAACCCCGTGTAGCGCGGCTACACGGGGCTCGAACTAGGTAGTTCGGACTAGGGTCCTATTCCGAACTACCGTTACTCCTCGTGAAACGAGGAGTACCGGTAGTTCGGAATAGGCACCCTAGTCCGAACTACCTAGTTCGAGCCCCGTGTAGCCGCGCTACACGGGGTTCGAAGCAGCGGGGATTTAAAAATGGCGGCTCCCCGCTTATGCTAATGAAGCCCGGGAAATTCAAATCCCGGGCTTCATTAGCAAGTGCGGTATGCATACATTACCCCGCTAGTTCGAACTAGCGGGGTAGTGTAGACATACCCCCAGAGAGACAAAAGGGAGAAAGGAAAAAAACCCAAATTCCTTTGTCCCAGTTTGAAAAATCCCACCTACATTCCTATTGGTCACTCCACCTGGCTAGGTGTAGTTAACCCCTTAATCCCCAGGCTGCTGGCTAACCCTCATAATCATGACACCATCCTTAGAGACAGCGGATCCATATAGCCCAGAATCTCCTTCATGCCTCAGTTTTATTACCATTATTTTCTTTTGTGGCCCAGGTACCTGTGACCAGGGTGGGCTCATGGACATTAGCAAACCCATCCAGACACATTAGAGCTGTAGTTGGACTGCCAATTCTTTTGCGCTGATTTGCTGAACCAGGCCCTTTAGCCTTCTCCATCAACACACTGCTACGGCCGCACCCAACTGCGGAATGAGACAGACACTGAAATCGGCTCGGGGATGTCTCAGCTGAAGGGACCTTCCACAGCTTTCTTGGAGGGCAGAGTCAAAATTATATAAAACTCGTTCCACCCTCAATGTGGAGAGAGCCATGCACAACCCCTTGCTACCCCACTTACAAATTCCATAACTGGGCAATAGTATACATTGAAAATATGTTTATTAATTACAAAAGGTGGATTTTAAGTGCTTAAAGAAGTAGCTAATAGAAGAAATCTAAGACACGCAAACAGCACATACAAATTAAGCTTGATTCACTAAAGAAACTGGTTACAAAGAACGATTCTGCTTCCGGGATCTTGCCTTAAGTAGATTCCTGCACAGGCCAGGTATCTTTCCAGCCCTGGTGTCAGGGTGTTTCTCCACTTTAGCATTTTGAATGAAGAAAATGGGAGCCCACAAGAGACTTTAAAAATACTTTGCCATTAATACTTCCCCAAGGTGAAAGAATCTTCACCCTTGGATTGATATCGCTGCAAACACCCAAACGCAAATCTCTTGTAAGAAACCAGGAATGTGCACGTTGCAATTCTTTCCTATAAGTGACACTCAAGCTGTATAACGCTCCCTCTGGAGAGGGCTTGAAAACCTTGTTATTATGATCAGCTGAAAAGGGAACTTTCTATTTATCTGACTGGTTTGTCTATGCAGTCTTAGGCAGCTGCACAGAGACTCTTCCGCCTTCTAGGACACAGCAACCAACTCATTTCCTGAAAAGGGTGATTTTACTTGAGAAAGAAAAAGAAAAATAGAGAAAACTTTTTGGATGAAATATTGCTTGGTTGCACGGCATTACTAAGCAACTTGAAAAAAGTATTAAAAACACAGGAAATTGCTTTCCAGGGAGTCAGTCCAAAAAGTTACAGTGAAAGGGGGTAATTATATGTTCTCAGCACAGAGAAGGCAAAGACACCTGAAAATAAAGAAAATCCTCTGATCACATTTGACAAAACAGTCGCTATTCTACCGATATAGCTGTAGTGTCTATACTGAGTCTTTCCCTAAGCATGGACACCACTGGATTCTCGATGTGTGGGTCCCTAGCTCCTCACTGATTCTTCTAGCTTCTCTGCTCTGGACACACAAAATGAAGTGGAAGGGCTGCAGCTTCCCAGTCATCAGCCTAGACTGTGTTTTCATTGGATCTCCAGGCCCTCTGCTGCTCCACTTCATTCTCCCTTAGTATGTCTGGGGACTCTCTAGGACTCGGTTTATGTTTTTAACCTGTTCTAGAGAGGCAATTAGTCTTAGAGCTTAATAGTTAACTATTAGGAAAAGACTTTAACAAACCATAGGACTGAAATGTTCAGACAATGGAATTTCCCCTCTCTGTTCTTTCTTTTCTTCCTTGTAGCACTTAGTTTCAGTCCTCTTCTTCCCAACTCTTCTCAACTATCTCTTTGGATGGGAGGCAGAAGAGACCCAAACTGAAGACCTTGATCGCTTCCACTGCCTCCTTAAATAGGTTTTCCATAAGGCAGGAGCCCTTTGTTCAACAGCTCCCACGTCGCCCAAGAAAAGTGAAGGCATCCAAGAGGGAGGATTGTATCAGGAGGCCAGGTCACCTGACTCTAGTATCTCAGTGTCCATGAATAAGCGGTGGAATGGAGCATGCACATAGAGGCCTGGCCTTTTCACAGTCCTTTGTTCTTACTGATGACTCACCACCCCCGTCTGGCTTTTCCATGATTTAACCTGATGTGTGAGCAGTGGGTGTAGCACAGCTGAACTACAGATATGTGGTCAAAATGCCTCACTTCAGATGCAGAAGTGAGACAGACATGCAAATAGGACAGTCACATTCAGCAAATTGTAACCATTCACGTGACACCTCACATGGGTTACCTGGCATTCAGCATATCTCAGTTCTGTCACAGGCAGATCACATGCCCATTTTCTCAAAGAATTTGGAGTGTCACATCACAGTGAAATCGCTGAACTGTTCCAGGCTTTCCCAGTTTTGCGGCGATTCGCTGCTGTACAGAAACCATCTGGTGAACAGAATTCCGTGTGCATAAGGCGGTGGGATGACTGTGCAGAAGAATGTCTCGTACTGGTACTCTTACAATGCTGGAAACATGTATGAGCTCAATTTAAATGCAAAACCACTAGTTCATTCCACGGTAGTCCCAGGTGCCGTCTAAACGAACTGTGTTTCCCATCCTGGTGTACCATGGTGAGGAACCAGAGGCTCGAAATATTGTTTAGGGGTGGCTTTTTGTGGCAAGGGACTGGGGCCACGAATGAGGAAAGCCGAAGACTTAAATGTACTTAACCACTTACAAACTTTATTGACTACAATCTGATTATATTAAATTACTGTCTCTGATTTATTTAAGACAACGTAGCATGCAAATAAAACATACATTAAAGAATATTAGTTTGCCTATTCACTTAACAACCCCTCATTTCTACTCCTAGTTCCTATTTAGACCTAGGTGTGGTACCATAATACAATATGGTTAATACAATACAACTAACTATTGTTAAGCTGATAAATAATATATTAAGCAATACTTACAAACTCAGTGACAATTACGATACACAGATGAAAAACAACGCGTAGCATGCCCCGGATTCATACAACCTTTCATAATTCGGTGGGTAGGAGGCGGCCTTGGGTGATCAACCCCTTAGCCAGGCTGGATGATACGTGCCTTCTATCTTGATACGGAACCTCCTCGAGCTTAGGGCTCAGGGTGCTTCATATTACAATTATGACATCTGGTACCATATTAGGATTCCTTCCTTGCGACATTACGTCTGCCTCAAGGCATTGTGGTTAGTGCCTGATGCAGACATGACTGGCACACGTGAAAGCTAGCCATGGTTTTGTTTTCCTGCTCCAGATGCTTTATAATTGATGTATATGACAGCTCATTTCTCTTATTCCTATCTTGTTCTGTTTTTTTAGTGCTCGTTAACTTAGTGTACGGAACAGCGTGTGTCCCTACCCTTATCTTTTTGGCCCAGGAGCTTGCCAAGTTAAGTTCCGTTTACTGAGAACTGTGCTGAGCACCCAAGGGACTTAGGTTGGATATTTAGGTTGGATATTAGGAAAAACTATTTCACTAGGAGGGTGGTGAAGCACTGGAATTGGTTACCTAGGGAAGTATTGGAGTCTCCATCCCTAGAGGTGTTTAAGTCTCGACTTGACAAAGCCCTGGCCGGATTGATTCAGTTGGAATAGGTCCTGCCTAGAGCAGGGGGCTGGACTTGATGACCTTCTGAGGTATCTTCCAGTTCTATGATTCTATGATTCTATGACTTCAAGCTCTATCCCTGGATCCACCTCAGCGGCTTCTGTTTTTCTTTTGAGGGGCTTTTGTGTGGCAGTATGGGCAATACGTGTGAGGCCTCGGTCGAAAGGACCTGCTACACGACATGGTGCTCTTGATAAAAGTGTATTGTGGTTAATTTAGTTAACAGGGGCACATACATGCAACATTGTGTTCTACAAACTCATTAAAGGCTCCCTGGATGTGCCAAGTACCTGGTACAACAGGTAATAGAAGCTTTGGGTTTCCTAAGTTCACAGTCTAGGTGGGGTTCTTTATGCCAGGAGATCTATCCATGCTAGGCAGGGGGAGATTTCACATTTACAATATCTGCACTGGGAAGAGGGCAGGATTAGCAGCACGGCGCAAAGCATCAACTGTTCTTACGCAGCACTATGAGAGGTTCAAAAGAGACTGGAGATGAACAGAGATGAGAGTATACATTTTATAGCAATGAGGGTGAATTGTTTATTTAGCAGGGACTGAAAACTTCCAGCTTCCACATACAAGCCAGCTCTAACTGTGGGGGTTTAGGAAGAATCTTTCCCTTGAGTGGGATAGCTGTGTAAACCTCCATGGGGTTTACTGGCTACTAGAGACAGGATATGGATGAGATGGACCAGAGCTCTGATCCAGCCTGGCTAGTCCTATGTCCCTAGTTATCTAATGGCCAAAACCATTCTGCAACTGGAGGAGTGTCTCTGGGGTATGTGATGTGGCAGCAGCACTCCATGGAATACAGAGATAGTTGATGACCAGCAAGATGAGTTAGCTTACTCATCACTTGCCCATTACTTGTTAGCTTCTTTGTGCCTGTCCGTCTGGATTAACTGGGTAGCATGAGAACAAAACTACCTTGTGGCCTTCATCTCAGACCAGTGAAGCCTCCCTATTTGGGGGTGTCACTAAAGTGGATCACATTCAGTCTTGGCCCTGGATTTTCAGGGAAACTTCCCTGGGGGTGAAAATGTCTGTTTTACTACATGGAGTTAATGGGTTAACGTCCCTGTTTTGGAGCCAAGGGACCCTGTCTTTGCCATGTGGAAGAAGCCAGATAGTAAGTCACATTGCACTGGACTCAGACTCATTTCCACTTCCGAGACAAAAGGCAGCCTATTTGCTCCCGCAGCTGCTTGGTTTTCATCCCGTAAACAATGGGATTTAGCATGGGGGGGACGAGCACGTAGAGATTGGCCAGCAGGATGTGAATGTGTTTAGGGATATTGTGACCAAAGCGGTGGGTTAGGAGAGTGAAAAGGGCAGAGGTGTAAAATAAGAGGATGATACAGACGTGGGAGCCGCAAGTGCTGAGAGTTCTCTGTCGGGCATCTTTGGTGGGCAGCTTGAAGACAGCCCTGAGGATCAGCACATAAGACACAGCAATAAACAGCAAGTCTAATATAAAAGCTACAATCGGCACTGCCAAGCCATACCAGATATTGAGAGAGATGTCCGCACAGGCCAGCCTGGCCACCCCGATGTGCTCACAGTAGGAATGAGGGATGATGTTGCTTGCACAGAAGGGCAGCCGTTTGAGCAGAAAGACATCGGGAACAATTATACAAAAACTTCCTATGATGATGACCATGGCTATTTTCCCGATCTTCTCATTGGTGAGGTTAGTCGTGTACCTCAGGGGGTCGCAGACGGCGACATACCGATCGAACCCCATGGCCACCAGGACACCTGACTCAACGGCAACCCCAAAGTGCACAAAGTACACCTGGGTGAGGCAGGAAGTGAAGGAAATGTCCTTGGGTCCAAACCAGAAGATGACCAGCGTGTTGGGCACGGTGCAGGTGGATAACAGTAAGTCGGCCACCGCCAGCATGGACAGGAAAATGAACATGGGCTCGTGCAGCCTGCGCTGGGTGGCGATGAGCAGGAGGAGACCACAGTTCCCCAGAACAGCCGCCGTGTACATCAGCGCGAAGGGGATGGAGATCCAGGGGTGCCAGAGCTCGAGACCCGGAATGCCGACCAGGATGAAGGTGAGGTGACTGAACGTTGTGCTGTTGGGCGCGGCCATGGGGCAGTGAGGGCTCCGCTTGGGCGCCGGGCCCGGCTGGAAGCAGAAACAAGGTCAGTGATTGCTTTGCTCCCACCCCCTCACACTCACTTCTCACTCCCCGCTCACGCCCTGTACCCCTGGTGTGAGAGCTGCACTCAGAGCTGGGCAAGGCAGAACAGGAGCTGGTGACAGGGACCTGTCAGGAGCTCAGAGCTCAGACAAACCAGCCACAGAGCAGGCAGGGCCGGGCAGAGAGTCTCAGAGAGCCCAGCCTGTGAAGCTGGCCTCCCTCAGCTCTGGGACACACCCGGAAGCTATTAGGGAACATTCAGTTACTCGAGTTACAGGATAATTTATTGCCCCAGCTCTGGCCCTGCTCTTCCAACTCTGCCTGCTGCAGCGGCCATGGAAATAAGATCACCTGGCCCCAAGCTGTGTTGGGGAGAAGAGTTGGAGGAGCCCTCTCTCCTTGAGCAGCCTGCACACTGAATCGCCTCTCTTCGGTTCAGCCCAGGCCAATGGCTCAAAGGAAGCCCGGGCATGTTCATGTTATTACAAAAACCCCAAAATTTCCCTACGTGTCAGCCCCGAGCAAGGTGTGGGAGCGGAGACTTTGGCTACTCTACGAGAATTGCACCTTCCCTCCCAGCACAGAGTAACTGCAGAGCTTCCATCTGTCCCTGCCCGTCTGTCCATGCACCCGCCCTCTCTGCCACCTCCAGCCCTGCCCCCGTGTCTGTGTCCCGGACTTTCATTCGCATTCTGTAGCGGGGGGCTCAGAGTCAGGAAATGCTGGTGCATCTGCCCGGCTCTGCTCTGGGCTCTTGGGCAGGGAAACCAAGACTTGTCTCCCCTCCTGGCCGGGAGAAGAAAACTTCTGCCCAAGACCATTTGCTCTGTGCTTTCCCTGCCTTTCCTTGCCATGTGGGCACCATCCTTCTCCCTCCAACCTGCCCCCGCTCCCAGGGACGCTAGGGGCTGTGGGGGGTTCCCCTGGACTGGGTCCTTGGCGAGCTCAGGTCCCACTGATGACACACGAGGGCACCTTTCCCAGCAGGGGGGCAGCCATGGAGGAACCCTCGCCCCACACTCACCGGGCTCCTGCCCCAGCCGGGGATGTGGAGTCTCTGCCTGGGATCCAGGTGGGGAGCTGCAGGGGCAGGAACCGCACTGGCCGGGGCTCGGAGGCAGGGACATTTATCCTGCCTGCCTGGGAGTCCCAGCGGTGTCGGAGCCAGCAGGGAGCCCTGGGCACAGAGCAGTTTCCAGCTCAGCCGCAGGCAGGGGCAGGCTGGGGTCAGGGGATTTGTGTGTTTACACGAGTGATGTTCCTGTCGTCTTCGCCCTCGCAAGCCCAAACGCCCAGCCGGCCCTGTGTGGGGTGGACTTGCCCTGTAACCCCCCCAGCTCCAGCCTGTCTCGTTCCAGGTCCCACGTCATGAGGGACAGACTGTTTGTTTCCTGCCAGGTTTCCCGGGATGCCCTGCTCTGCCATTCTAACACCCCTGCAGCTTCTTGTAAGGCCGGTTGTGCAGCTGCCCTGTGCTCAAGTTCCACAGACTCCTCCAGAGTGAAGTGTCTTAATTCCCCAAAGTTGGGGGGTGTCAAAGGAGAAAGGGATGCAGACGTGTCCCCCCCAGAGGAACGTGGGTGGATTGGGCCCGTCCCCTTCCAGACAATGGGAGGGGCCTGTCTCCCTCGGTCCTGACGCCACTTCTTAGCGCCCTTCCATTGTGAGTGTGAGCTCCCATCGTATCTGCTTTGCCCCCTGCCCATCTGTCAGCCGATGGTCAGGGCAGTGCATGGTGTGTGTGTGTTATACACCCGAGTCTTCAACTGCTAGGACAGGGTCCCTTCGCAGAGGGCAGCCTGTGAAAGGCTGACGGGTGCCCCGAGAGTTTGCAGGGAGAGCTAATTACACCTGAGACTTTAACTGCTAGGACACGCAGTCCCTTCACAGCGGGCGGCTTAGGGAAGGCTGACCGGTGCCCCAAGGTGTCTGCCCCATGGAGGCGACAGAACCCAAACAACCAGCTCTGACTGTGTCTGCCCCTGTGACCAGCTGGAGTTCTTTTAATTGTGTTTGGCTCTGTTACAGCAACTGAAGGAGTCAGGTTAAAGCTTAAACAGTTACAGGTTTATTAAAGAGACTTCTAAAGCATGTGGTTACACTGGCTATTGCTCTATTTCTTTAATTGCTAGCAAATACAGATCTTAAAATGGTTACAAAAGAAAAACAAAAGGAAGATAGAAAGTAACGGTACCAAGTGACAGCTTAATCTTTAAAGAGCTCTATTCTTTGCATGCACTAAAACCAAAGGACACATACAGATACAATTTTTACCCCCTTCTGTGTCCCTCGATTCCAGCGTGTCAGGCCAGGACCAGTCACTCAATTCCTGGGAAAGACGAATACGAGGCTGGGCGTCCCCATGTGGGCCTCAGGAGGCAATCACCTAACCCAGGGGTGTCCAAACTTTTTTCAAAGAGGGCCAGATTTGATGACGTGAACATGCGTGAGGGCCGACCATTTTGCCTGACGTTCTTTGAACCATTAAAATTAAATGCAAATTAACTATTTTATGCAAAGTTTATTGCAAACGGCATACTTTTAATTTCGTCACATGGATGACAAATCTAAACAGGTGTTAAATCACTCTGCCTTTCATATCTGAAGGCCAGATGAAAAAAAAATCCAAGAAGCTGAAATATATGTCAGGAACATTGTAAAGTACATTACATATTATTGGTAATAAAGGTTGTCTGTCAACTTTTAAGTTCAAAAAATATGAACAGGAACATAACACCAAGTATACATGTTGTGTCCAAATATATTTATAACTGATTTAGACCAACTGACATTAACTGAGATTTTACAATGTATTCATCTCAATACATATGGATTCGTTGGGGGCCATAAAAGATAGATATTGCCAAATTACCTGTGGGGCCGTATTAAACCAGAACACGGGCCGCAATTGGCCCGCGGGCCGGACTTTGGACATGCCTGACCTAACCTGACCATCAGGTAGATGGTAGATTGACACTCAGAGTGAGTGTGCTGCTGGACCCATCTTTATACCCATAGGGGCCCGTATCCTCTTTCTTATCTAAGATGCCAAATTGTGTCTTTGTGACGCCAGTTCTTACAAGGGAGTTTCAAGTAATTTACACTTGCAAGAGAGAGAACTAAATTGGGAGGACTGGACATTCTTTGCTGGGTGGGAGATTCCTTCCCCCTGGACGGGTGTGTGATCGTATCAATATGGGTTTCAGTCAAGGGCACTCCTCGGCAGCCTCTTGGTCAGCGATTAGTTCAACCACCCTCCCTAGGCAACTTATTCCAGTGTTTAACCACCCTGACAGGTAGGAATTTTTTCCTCAAGTCCAACCTGAGCCTCCCTTGCTGCAGTTTAAGCCCATTTCTTCTTGTCCTGTCCTCAGAGATCAAGGAGAAGATGGTGCTTGGTCCTACCATGAGGGCAGGGGAGTGGGCTTCATGTAGGGACTTACAGCTCCTCCAGGATCCCCTCCTGGGCAGACTCACTGCAGGGAAACGGGGGTGCAGAATGCTTCGAGTTCAGACCCAGAAAGGCCAAAGACCTGGTTAGGTGCTTTAGGAGCTGTCTCAGGTTTTCCCTGTGACTCCATACTGAGAACCTCCTTGGTCAAATGCAGCCGAGGTCGGTGCTGTCACCAGAGACCGTGAAGGGATCGGTACCAGCATCGGTTATTCTCCACTTTGGTTTGCCTGCTGGCCAGTTGATTCCCTTTGCTCTAGTGCCAATCCCTGACATTTAGCATCCTTAGTTCTTCTCCCTCCTGTTTACCCAGCAATCCAACTCCTGCCCAACCTGCCTTTTGCAGGGTAACCAAGCTCCTTTAATCTACACACCCAGGCCCCCACTGCCCTGACCATCCTACAGTGCTTCCCTGAACCTGTAATAGCCAGAATGTGGTACAAGTTGAACCTCTCTGATCTGACACCCTCGGGACCTGACCAGTGCAGAACCAGAGAATTTGCTGAACCACAGGAGGTCAATGTTTTCTATCAGCATTGCCAACACATCCATTGTCCACTGGCCTCTTAGCAGACATTGAGGTTACGTCTACACTGGCATGATCTTGCGCAAGAACTCCTTTGCGGAAGAGTTCTTGTGCAAAAACTCTTCCAGGAAAGAGCGTCTACACTGGCGTGTGTGTTTGCGCAAGAGATGTGCTTTTGCTCAAGAGCATCCATGCCAGTGTAGACAATCTCTTGCACAAGAAAGCTCCGATGGCCATTTTAACCATAGGGCTTTCTTGTGCAAGAAATTCATGTTGCCTGTCTACACTGGCCTTTTGCACAAGAACAGTTGCACAAGAGGGCTTATTCCTGAGCAGGAGCATCAGAGTTCTTGAGCAAGAAGCACTGATTTCATACATTAGAAGATCAGTGTACTTGTGCAAGAACTTGCGGCCAGTTTAGACAGGCTGCAAGTTTTTGCGCAAAAGCGAATGCTTTTGCGCAAGATCGCTCCAATGTAGACACAGCCAGGGGGAAAAATTAGAGCTAAAGAACAGCACAGAGAGCAAGGATTGGTGGCTGTAAACAAACTTAATGTCATCACAGAAAACTCGTCCACACCCATGATAAGAGGACATTGGTCTAACTGAAA
This sequence comes from Pelodiscus sinensis, assembly GCF_052426305.1. NCBI lineage: Eukaryota > Metazoa > Chordata > Testudines > Trionychidae > Pelodiscus > Pelodiscus sinensis. The sequence goes on along the minus strand of NC_143052.1, from coordinate 353,309,995 downwards.
TCATGCCGGGTCAGGAACATTGCTGGACCAGTGAATGCTGGACCAGAGAAGTAGAAGAGGAGGTTACTCATCAATGCAATAACTGAAAAACCTTAAACCACAAATAGTCTGGAAGCATCTTAGGGTATGTCTAAACTACAGCGCTAATTCGAACTAACTTAGTTCGAATTAGTTAATTCGAACTAAGCTAAATTGAACTAACGCATCTAGAACTAAAAACTAGTTCGAATTAGCGTTTTGCTAATTCGAACTAGCGCGTCCACACTGATTGGACGCAGGGGCGCATTTAAGGGCGGCTGAAACCGGTTCCAGCAGGGCATCAGGTCAGTAGTTGCTTTGTGTGGCTGCTGTCTGAGGCTATCTGAGGCTCGTGCTTAAAGGGACCCCCCCTGGACAGCCGGTTCTCAGCTTTTCCTGCTTGCTTGCCAACCTCCCCGAGGGACAGCAAAGCGTTGGTCTCTGTGCCCGTCTGTGTCGGTGCTTCCCTTCGGGGATGCCGCCGCAGGTGGCAACATGGAGCCAGAGCTCACCCTGCACTTTTTGGTGCACTTTCTGGACTTGCTGCTGCAAGCCTGCCAGCAATGGCTCGAGGCTGCCTGGCACCACCTGGCGCACGTCAGCCCCCTGCCTCTCCACCTGGCCACACTGGGGGCCGTGGAGGAGCCGCGGCGGTGCCCCGGCACCGGCGTGCCCCACCGCATCTGGTGTCTGGACACCAGCAGCGACTGGTGGGACCGCATCATCCTGGAGCACTGGGAAGACCGACAGTGGACCCAGAATTTCAGGATGAGGAGGGACACCTTCCTGGAGCTCTGCGAGTGGCTCGCCCCTGCCCTGCGCAGAAGGGACACTCGCATGAGGCCCACCATCCCCCTCCAGAAGCGGGTGGCCATCGCCCTCTGGAAGCTCTCCACGCCAGACAGCTACCGATCTGTCGGGAACCAGTTTGGCGTGGGGAGATCCACCGTCAGAGCGGTGCTCATGCAGGTATGGCACTCATCGGCCACTGCGCCGGAGGGGGAGGGGGGCTGCAAGGAGGGGATGGGCCGCCCCAGGGACAAAGGGGGGTGGAAGGAGGCGAAAGCGCCTCGCACCGGAGGGGTCAGTCTGTCCCAGCCGTACTACACGCTGCCGGGGGGGCTGCTTCCGGGAGTGGGGCGCGGGGCACTGCCAGGGCACGAATGCTCCCAGCCACCCGGGCGCCCCACTGATTGGCACTTTGCTGTGTCTCTCTCCGCAGGTGGTCAAGGCCATCAACCGGGTGCTGCTCCGCAGGGTGGTCCGCCTCGCTGACCCGGACGCCGTCATCCGGGGATTCAGCGCCCTCGGCTTCCCCAACTGCGGGGGGGCCATCGACGGGACGCACATCCCCATCCATGCCCCGGAACACCAGGCGTCCCGTTACGTGAACCGCAAAGGGTACTTCTCCATCCTCCTGCAGGCCGTGTGACCACCGGGGACAGTTCACGGACATTAATGTGGGCGGGTCCGGCAAAGCACACGACGCCCGGGTGTACCGCAACTCCTCCGTGTGCCAGCGGCTGCAGGACGGGACCTTCTTCCCCGACCGCCACATCAGGGTCGGGGACGTGGACATGCCCGTGTACCTGGTGGGGGATGCCGCCTACCCACTGCAGCCATGGCTGATGAAGCCCTATACGGGGCACCTCAATCCCTCCCGCCAGGCCTTCAATGCCAGGCTGACCAGGGCCCACATCATGGTGGAGGGGGCCTTCGGGCAACTGAAAGCCCGCTTTTGATGCCTCCTCACCCGTCTGGACCTGGCCGAGCACAACATCCCTCCCGTGGTGGCAGCATGTTGTGTGCTCCACAATTTATGTGAAGAAAGGGGGAGGCTTTCCTGCCAGCCTGGATGGCTGAGGCTGACCGCATGGCTGGCCACTACGGTCAGCCCCGCACCGCCACCGTCCGGGAAGCCCAGCGGGGGGCCGTCCGGATCCGGGAAGCCCTGCGGGAGAGCTTCCTGGTGGAGGAGGAGGACTGACCTCTCCCTTGCATGCCCCACTGGGGCCTTCTTCCACCCTACCCCCTTCCCCTTTCCCCTCCCTACCTACTGTCAAATAAAGACACCTGTTTTTCAAACAAAAACGTCTTTTTATTTAACATAACTGGGGTGGGGGGAGGGAGGAATGAGGGTGGGAGAGGGGAGGGGGAAACCTGGGACGAGGGAGCTGGAAGGGGAGGGAAGGGAGGAAGGGAAAGGAAAGCTCAGGGGTGGGGGTCCGGCTGCCTCTCCTGTCTCGCAACACTGCGGGTCCGGGGGCGTTGGTGGGGAATGGTTGTGGAGGGTGGGGCAGGAGGGACGGGGGGTGTGGAGGAAGCAAGAGCGGGAGCAGGGAGAGCAGGGGGAGCAGGAGCGGGAGCAGGTGGAGCAGGGGGAGCAGGAGTGGGAGCAGGGGGAGCAGGAGCAGGAGCCGGAGCAGGAGGAATTGGGAAGCGGTCCAGCAGGCTCTGGAGGTGGCCTCGCAGGACACGGCCCTGCTCCTCCAGTGCCTCCAAGCTCCTCTGGCGCAGCCTCAGGTCCTCCTGGACCCAGTGGTCCTGGATACGGAGCTGGTGCTCCAAGAACCGGAGGTGCCGCCTCTGGTAGTCCTCCTGGTTCCTGGCTCTCCTGCTGGCCCGGGAGCGGGCGGCTGCTGCAGGCAGGGTGGTGCGCCCTGCAGTCCCAGGTGCTGCGGCTGTGGTGAAACAAGAACAGTGGTCAATTACCCCAGGGGCCCAGGTGTGTGAAACCCAGCCCCCCTCTGCAAGGCCAGGGCCCCTGCAGGATCCCCAGCTGCTGCTCCATGGTGGGCAAGGCCCAGGTGCACGGTGTCTGGGCTTCCTCTTGCCCCTGCCTCCCGTACACATAAGGGGAGCATGATGGTACTCACATGTGGATGCCTCCCGGCCTCGGACAACACAGGCGAGCGGCTCTGTGGGGTGCCTCGGGGGTCCTGGGTCCTGGGCAGGCTGCCGGCAGGCTCCTGGCTCTCAGAGCCCTCCTCCTCCTCCGTGTCTGGGAGCGGTCCCTCTGCCCCGGGGTCTATCACCTCCCGGGGGGCAGGGACGGCATGAGCCCCCAAGATGTGGTCCAGAGCCTAGAAGTGGGGGCACGCCTCCGGGTCGGCCCCTGGCATGCAGGCCCGGGAGTAGGACTGCCACAAGTCCTTAATTTTACAGCGCAACTGCTCCCGGCTACGCTGGTGGCCCCTGGCGGCCAGGCTGGCAGCCATGCGGCCATACACTGCTGCGTTCCTGTGGCTAGTGCGGAGATCATGGACATTAGAGGCTTCCCCCCAAACCTCGATGAGGTCCACGATCTTCGCACTAGACCATGCGGGCACCCGCCTCTTGTGGCCCCGGGCAGGCTCCTGGGAGCCACCAGGCTGGTCCCGGGAAGAGGGGGAGGGCTGGGGGGCATCGGGTCGCTGGCTCATGGGGTGTCAGCTGCTGGGTGTGCTGGGACGGGTGCTGGCAGCCTTGCAACTGGCACAAACCCCGTAGCCAGCCCGTGGCCCTTTAAGGGCTCCGGGGCCAGGAGGGGGGCAGTAGAGTTTGCCTGGCGTTGGCCAGAGTGGCCACCAGGGAAACCTGGGAAGGGCTAGCCTCCCACTAGTTCGAATTAAGGGGCTACACAACCCTTAATTCGAACTAGTAAGTTCGAACTAGGCTTAATCCGCGTGGAATGAGGTTTACCTATTCGAACTAAGCGCTCCGTTAGTTCGAATTAAATTCGAACTAACGGAGCGCTAGTGTAGCGCCTATGAAAGTTAGTTTGAACTAACATCCATTAGTTCAAACTAACTTTGTAGTGTAGACATACCCTTAGAGACTAACAAAACATGTAGGTTGGTATCATGAGCTTTCGTGGGCACAACCCACTTTTTCAGATGAATGGAGTTTAAGGGGTCCAGTTTTAAAATAAATAGCACAGAGAGCTGTTGGGAGGGGAGGAGGAAAAAGAAGAAAAAGGGGAGGGGTGAATTGTCAATTAGTGTCCCTGCTAAATGAAGCTGATAAGAGCACTTAGTACCCACTCTAAGTACCCTTTGTTTGTTTTTTATGTCAGTCGGATGTGGATGCAGTGGGCCATTCAGCCAAAGTTTTTGTTTAGACTTCTGTTATAGGAATCAAACTTGCAAATTAAAGTACTGAAGCTTCCCTGTCCAGCTGGCTTGTGAAATTGCTTTGAGATAATACAGTGACTTTGAGATCCAGTCATCTGAAGAAGTGGGTTGTACCCACAAAAGCTCATGACCCCATCTACATGTTGCGTTAGTCTCTAAGGGTATGTCTACAATACCCCCCTAGTTCGAACTAGGGGGGGTTATGTAGTCATACGGAGTTGCAAATTAAGCCTGGGATTTGAATTTTCCGGGCTTCATTTGCATAAAGCCGGCCGGCGCCATTTTTAAATGCCGGCTAGGTCGGAACCCGTGCCGCGCGGCTACATGCGGCACGGACTAGCTAGTTCGGATTAGGCTTCCTAATCCGAACTAGCTGTACACCTCTTCAGCGGACTGAGTGACCTGGTGGCCAGCGGGGTGTGTAGGGTGGTACCGAGGGGTGGGTAGTGGCTTGGGTAGGAGGCCCCTGGACCTCCATGCTCTACTGGACCCTGGCCCAGGGCCCTCTCAGCAACGAGTGTGATTGCCACTCAGCCAGCAGGGATCTGAACCAAGCACAGTGCCAACAATGGTGAGTCCCTGGCTGACCTAGGGTAGATGCCATGTCATTGGTCTGGACATATCAACAGGTGTGTTGTAAGCAAAACTCGTGAAGTCATTCTGCCGCTCTATTCTGCACTAGTTAGGCCTCAGCTGGAGTACTGTGTCCAGTTCTGGGCGCCACATTTCAAGAAAGATGTGGAGAAATTGGAAAGGGTACAGAGAAGAGCGACAAGAATGATTAAAGGTCTAGGGAACATGACCTATGAAGCCAGGCTTCATGAACTGGGCTTGTTTAGTTTGGAAAAAAGAAGATTAAGGGGGGACATGATAGCGGTTTTCAAATATCTAAAAGGGTGTCACAAGGAGGAAGGCGAAAATTTGTTCCTCTTGGTTTCTGAGGACAGGACAAGGAGTAATGGGCTTAAAGTGCAGCAGGGGAGGTTTAGATTGGACATTAGGAAAAAATTCCTAACTGTCAGGGTGGTCAAATATTGGAATAAATTGCCAAGGGAGGTGGTGGAATCTCCCTCTCTGGAGATATTTAAGAACAGGTTAGATAGACATCTGTCAGGGATGGTGTAGACGGAGCTTGATCCTGCCTTGAGGGCGGGGGGCTGGACTCGATGACCTCTCGAGGTCCCTTCCAGTCCTATTATTCTATGATTCTATGATTCCCAGGTTCCTCAGCCTTTGCTGTCAGTGTCCCCAACCTCCCTTGGCCATCTGCAAGTATCTGGGCATCTGCCTCGATCTTGGTCCCTCTGACTCCCGCAGGCTGGAGTGGTGGGAAACCACAAGCCTCAAGTCCCTACTATGGGTCAGCCATGACTGGCCCTGTGGAAAGCGGCAAGCAAGCTGAAGAAGCAGCCAGAGGATGTGAAAGTGAAAGGAAAATCAACCCCAAAAGGGGCCTCTCCGAGCTTTGCTACGTGCAGACACACGGCAGAGGGTTCCACAACGGAGAGCCAGTCGCGCCCTTTGGCGGGAATTAAAAAAAATTTGGAAGACCCCTCCCCCAACCCCAAAGTCCCCCAGGCCCCACAATCCACTGCTATAGACACATTCGCAGCAATTCCACACATAAAAAGCCACATTCTGCTCGCTGGACTTGGCAATATTCGTGCCCAGCGAGAGGGCCTTGTTTCCCCTGCCAAGAGCACTGGTTTTTAACCCCTTTCTCTCCCAGGCAGGGCAAGTACCCCTACGCTATACCCTCTGGTAGGTGCCCATTCTCCTCTTCCTCCTGGCCAAGACTCAAGGAGTCTGTGTTAGCTGGTGCCATACTGGGTCGTAGCACTTGGAAATCACAGGGTTGAAGGGAGAGATGCCGCCAGAGAATCATAGAACACTAGAACTGGAAATGACCTTGAGAGGTCATCGAGTCCAGTCCCCTGCCCTCACAGAAGGACCAAGCACTGTCCAGATCATCCCAGACAGATGTCTATCCAACCTGCTCTTAAATATCTCCAGAGATGGAGATTCTACAACCTCCCTAGGCAGTTGATTCCAGGGTTTCACCACCCTCACAGTTAGGAAGTTTTTCATAATGTCCACCCTGAACTGCCCTGGCTGCAATCTAAGCCCGTTGCTTTTTGTCTGTTCATCAGAGGCCAAGGAGAACAATTTTTCTCCCTCCGCCATGTAACACCCTTTTAGCTACCATATGATCTAGGTGTTGGTATCCTTCATACAGTTCAGCCGTTGGAGGTGGTCAGTGGTCAGTGATTCGCTAGAAGCTCTCCCCTAGCAGATAATAATGAAACACGTCTGCTGCCCACTTCATGGCCTGGGCCTCCTTTTTGGTGGGTCCCTTTGGAACCACCTATGGCATATGGCTGCATGCAGCAGTGCACTACTACGATCCACTGAACTGATTTGTGGCCTGTGCAATGTGGTAGCCTCCCCACTCATAGTGCCGATGGCAGGGCAGTGCCCACAGAACAGACAGCCAGGCTGAGCACTGGGAAGGTCCAGTTTGCCCTGAGAAGCTGAGCCCCTGTTAGCATCCAATTACTTCACCCCTGGGGGAGGCTCTCAAGCTGTAGGTCTCCAGGGTCTAATTTCTGCTCATCCTGCCCCTCACAGAGATAAGGGAATTGTCTGGGAAACCCGGCCCACCTGGGAGCCCGCAGGGACTGAACAGGGGAATCATAAAGGTGACGGTTCACCTCACTGAGTGTCAGACAGGTGAGATTCACATGCTGAGTCTCTTCTCTCTGCCTCACTGCCGCAGGAAGGAGATTTCCTCTCTCTGTGAACGGGATTGTGGTGAGTTGCCTGTTCCTGCATTCACATTAGTGCTAAGGACTGAGGAACGGTTTCAGGATTCAAGTCCAGAATCATCTGGGCAAGAATTCACCATTGCAGTGACTTGAACTGCATAATATTGGGAAGCGACTGTCTAGGAAGGAGCATGGCGGAAAGGGATCTAGGGGTCTGTCACATTACCGAATTGGAGGGAAGCAGCCAGATCGCTGCTGCACCCCTAGGTGGGGGTGTTGGTCCCAGAAATCTGTATGAAAGGGAGCCATGTGGGGTATTGAAAGGGAGCTTGTTGTTTTCTGATCCTGTGTACACTGTCTATGTGAGTATATAATGTCTGTGTGTGTAGATCTGTAATCTGTGTGGAAACTGAAGATTTCCCTGCATGTGGTTAAGCATTGGGCAGGGCTGAGCCTGTGGAGCCTGTGGACATGCTAATTACCTGTGGAACAATGGTTCTCAATGGGCCAAAGACACACCCAAAGAATGGGGGCTGTCCTGAGAGCAGCCAGCAGGGAACACCGAGAGGCTGAGGACCAGGTGACCTGCTACATACTGGAAGAGGCCAGGAAGGAGTATAAAGAGGCCATGTGGTCGATGCCATTTTGTTCTCAGCTCAGCACTTCATCCCAGAGGCAGCACTGCAGGGATTGAAGAGCCCGGAAGACCTGTGAACCCATCCTGATCGTAGGATGTGCAATAAGGACTTTTAACCAGCAGCTGCAACACCTCTGCTAGAGCCTGCATCGAGAACTGGGAGATTCGGTGCATGTAAGGTACTGTACTTTAATAACCTTACTCTCATGCTTTTCTTTCTTGTAATAATAAACCTTTAGATATAGATTCTAAAGGATTGGCCCAGCGTGATTTGTGGGTAAGATCCGGAGGGTAAATTGTCCAGGGATCTGTGGCTGGTTTCTTGGAACCGGACAGAACTTGTTCGGGGTAGGTGGGATTGGGTGTTAGGACCCCCCACCTGTGTATAGGCCCGGGGCCATCTGGGGCACGGATATTGCTGGGGTGTCAGAGGGGTTTTGCTCGGGAGGCTTCAGGCAGGCAGCTGAAGCGCTCTGTGGGACTGGTTTGTGGCCTGTTTGGAGAGGTCGCCAGTCAGGGGGACTGTAAGGAGCCCCGGATTTGAGCAATTCGCCCTGAGCGGACGCCCTAAGCTGTGCCCAGACACGGCCCGGTCCGTCACAGTGGCGTAGTCGGCAGGATCCACAGATCTTGGTCAATTGAGCTTTGGGATCAGGACCCCACGCTGTCTAAATTTGATTTTTGGTGTTGAGAGTTTGGGTGATTAAAGAGCCGCTGCGATGATCCCGGAACTATATGAGAGTCTGAGCAAAAGTGCTCTGAAAGATTTGTGCTTGGGGAGAGGCATTGCCTTTAGGAAAAGGGCCTCTAAACTAGATCTGGTAGTGTTGTTATTAACCAGAGATGTGGATGAAAGGGAGCAGAAGCAAGCCAAGGAGGCTGCTGAAAGAAGGCGGAAGGCAGATGAAGAAATTGCTAAGAGACAGAAGGAGATGGATCGGGAACTTGAGGAGAAAAAGGCAGAATATGCTGAGAGACAGAGGAGGGAAGAGGCAGAGCATGCAAAGAAGATGGCCCTAGCCAAGGAGGAAAATGCTAGACTTGACCTCCAGCTTAAGAGACTAAAAGAACAAGAGAGCCTGTATCCTCCTGAAGGTTCAATGTATAACTCTGTGGGTATGCGGTATGCTTATGATATGGCAGACGTATTTTACCCAGCTGATGTGAGAACCCAACCCCAAAGCATGTGTAAATGCAAACCTTTTGTGTTACCTGTAGCTAACAGGGAGGTTTGGGAAGGGGGTGCATGTGGGTATGGAAAGTTTCCTGGAGCTGGTCAGTCTCCCTGTAACCAAGGGGAAAGTGTCTCTATATGTGAGCCTGTGGGTGAGGGCCCGTCTGATGCCTCAGAGGTGAGGCTGGAATCAGAACCAGGGCAAGAAGAGCCCAGAAGTCAGGGAAATGTTTCTCTGGGGCAGCCTGGAGTGGCTGGCCAGAGTGAAGTTTTAGTTGAGGAGTTGGTGGCTGGTGAGGTTTGTGGAATTGAACCTGCACAAGCTGAAATTGAGTTGTGTGAAGCACAGTGTGTGCAAGCTGGCAATTTGGCTGGTGGAAGTAGCAGTGGGGCAGTAAAGGAAGCTGTCCCAGTGGCTAGCTGTATGCCTGAGATTAGCCAGGGGTGTTGGGACAAGGGAGAAGCTGTCTCTGGTTGTCTGGCTGTGTGTGGGGAAGAGTTTCTTCCTGTGTCTGAGGAAGGTGCCCCACAGCCTGTGAAGGCTGAGAGCAGTGTTGTGGTCCCAGAGTTGGGTCTGGATATGGCTAAGGCCCAGGAAGGGGGTGGCCCAAGGTTTGTGTCTGCTGGGGAGAGGGATGAGGTGACTCAGGTAGAGACAGTCAGTGTTTTACCAGAACCCCAGAGACCAGACAGTGGTGACCCTGATATTGTGCCTGATGCTGCTGTGTTGCTGGCAGAGGGGGGAGCTACTCGGTGGGAGCAGGGAGACCCCTTAGCCCGGGCACAAGGAGAGAATGAGGGTGTGTTAACTCTGGTGCCTAATGATGGTGTGGATGTTTACAGCCATCTAGAGAGCTGCACAGGGAGTGAAGATGCCTCTGACCCTGTCTCTTGTGGGTCTGTCTATGTGCCTGAGAGGGGATTATCTGTGAATCCACCTGAGGGGCCAGAGAAAACTCAGGGAGTAAGGGAATTGCAGGAGGAATTGGTTGGGGCTCAGCAGGGCAATGCTACTGCAGAGCCAGGGAAGGGTGAACTGCTGCTTAAGGAAGCTCATAGGGAGGAGAGTCCTGGCAGTGCTTGTAGCAAGCAGTTTGCAGTAACTGAGGGTATGTCTACACTACCCCGCTAGTTCGAACTAGCGGGGTAATGTATGCATACCGCACTTGCTAATGAAGCCCGGGATTTGAATTTCCCGGGCTTCATTAGCATAAGCGGGGAGCCGCCATTTTTAAATCCCCGCTGCTTCGAACCCCGTGCAGCGCTGCTACACGGGGCTCGAACTAGGTAGTTCGGACTAGGGTGCCTATTCCGAACTACCGGTACACCTCGTTTCACGAGGAGTACCGGTAGTTCGGAATAGGCACCTAGTCCGAACTACCTAGTTCGAGCCCCGTGTAGCCGCGCTACACGGGGTTCGAAGCAGCGGGGATTTAAAAATGGCGGCTCCCCCCTTATGCTAATGAAGCCCGGGAAATTCAAATCCCGGGCTTCATTAGCAAGTGCGGTATGCATACATTACCCCGCTAGTTCGAACTAGCGGGGTAGTGTAGACATACCCTGAGAGAGGTGACGATACCTGGCTTGGAGAAGGCATTCAGGAGAAAGCTCTGCCTGTAAAAGGCAGCAGCTTGTTGTGTGAGGCACTTGTTTTGGTGCCTGGCAGACAGAACTTGTCTGTTGGCAGTGACTCCACTGACTTGGGTTTAGGGAAACCCAGGGTGGATGGTGGTGGAGAAGTCTCAGAGGGACTGAGGGTTGTTCCAGATGAGGCAGGAACATCCAGAGAACTGGAGCAGGCTGCTAACCCAGTGACTGTGGGTGACCAGCTTGCTGGGAAATCAGTGTGTGTGGGACAGGATTGTTCCCAGGTGAAGGAGGAGAGTGGGAACTTAGTGTCTCAGATTCAGGAGAAGGGCTGGGTAGCTAAGTATGCAGAGCAGAACAGCTGTGTGGTCACTCTCCCTAGGATGCAGGAGATGGCAGTTAAGCTCCCATCTCTGGACACGGTGGACACTCAAACTCAATCAGGGAGGTTGATATCTGGTTCCATGTGGAAACAGAGGTTAGAGAGGGACAGAGGAGAGACTTGGGAGTCTACAGCTCACTGCTGTTACCCCACTGAGTGGGGGAAGGGGGAGAATTCCAGGGCCATTGTGAGCCAGGGAGTCACACCCAGCCAGCCCATTGTCTTGGTCAGGCCAGAGGTTTCAGGCCTGGAGCCCAGAGGACAAGGGGGAGGGGCAGGACTTGCTTTGGCCAAGAAGATTTGCAGTTTAAACCTGAAGGGCCAAAACTGCAATGGTGTGGGGCCAGAGAAGGGGCCTGACGGAGAATTTCAGTATACACCTGGTATAGGATTGTTCTTGTTACTGATGTTAATTCTTGTAACCAATGTACTATTGTTGCAGAGAATTGTAAAGGTATACAATGTGCATGATCCTATGAAAATACCATGTAATCTGTCTGGAGATGTACCAAACGACAGACGGTATGTAGGGGGACATTGTGATATTGATATCTCATGGTTAACACTTGTAACTGGTCTTGGAACTTTTTACAGGACAAAAGGGGTTCCAGCCAGAAGGTCCTGTGTGAGAAGGGAAACTGAGGCACACCACCATTTTGGTTGGGGGAGGCCTGTGATGCCCTCAGTGATGTTACTGGCATCACTTCCTGCATCAATTTTGCGTTGGGGGTGTCACATTACCGAATTGGAGGGAAGCAGCCAGATCGCTGCTGCACCCCTAGGTGGGGGTGTTGGTCCCAGAAATCTGTATGAAAGGGAGCCATGTGGGGTATTGAATGGGAGCTTGTTGTTTTCTGATCCTGTGTACACTGTCTATGTGAGTATATAATGTCTGTGTGTGTAGATCTGTAATCTGTGTGGAAACTGAAGATTTCCCTGCATGTGGTTAAGCATTGGGCAGGGCTGAGCCTGTGGAGCCTGTGGACATGCTAATTACCTGTGGAACAATGGTTCTCAATGGGCCAAAGACACACCCAAAGAATGGGGGCTGTCCTGAGAGCAGCCAGCAGGGAACACCGAGAGGCTGAGGACCAGGTGACCTGCTACATACTGGAAGAGGCCAGGAAGGAGTATAAAGAGGCCATGTGGTCGATGCCATTTTGTTCTCAGCTCAGCACTTCATCCCAGAGGCAGCACTGCAGGGATTGAAGAGCCCGGAAGACCTGTGAACCCATCCTGATCATAGGATGTGCAATAAGGACTTTTAACCAGCAGCTGCAACATCTCTGCTAGAGCCTGCATCGAGAACTGGGAGATTCGGTGCATGTAACGTACTGTACTTTAATAACCTTACTCTCATGCTTTTCTTTCTTGTAATAATAAACCTTTAGATATAGATTGTAAAGGATTGGCCCAGCGTGATTTGTGGGTAAGATCCGGAGGGTAAATTGTCCAGGGATCTGTGGCTGGTTTCTTGGAACCGGACAGAACTTGTTCGGGGTAGGTGGGATTGGGTGCTAGGACCCCCCACCTGTGTATAGGCCCGGGGCCATCTGGGGCACGGATATTGCTGGGGTGTCAGAGGGGTTTTGCTCGGGAGGCTTCAGGCAGGCAGCTGAAGCGCTCTGTGAGACTGGTTTGTGGCCTGTTTGGAGAGGTCGCCAGTCAGGGGGACTGTAAAGAGCCCCGGATTTGAGCAATTCGCCCTGAGCGGACGCCCTAAGCTGTGCCCAGACACGGCCCGGTCCGTCACAGGGTCATAGTGGACCACAAGTTGAATATGAGTCAATAGTGTGATGCTGTTGCAAAAAAAGTGTGATATGATTCTAGGTTGTATCAACAGGTGTGTTGTAAGCAAAACTCGTGAAGTCATTCTGCCGCTCTACTCTGCACTAGTTAGGCCTCAGCTGGAGTACTGTGTCCAGTTCTGGGCGCCACATTTCAAGACAGATGTGGAGAAATTGGAAAGGGTACAGAGAAGAGCGACAAGAATGATTAAAGGTCTAGAGAACATGACCTATGAAGCCAGGCTTCGTGAACTGGGCTTGTTTAGTTTGGAAAAAAGAAGATTAAGGGGGGACATGATAGCGGTTTTCAAATATCTAAAAGGGTGTCACAAGGAGGAAGGAGAAAATTTGTTCCACTTGGTTTCTGAGGACAGGACAAGGAGTAATGGGCTTCAAGTGCAGCAGGGGAGGTTTAGATTGGACATTAGGAAAAAAATCCTAACTGTCAGGGTGGTCAAATATTGGAATAAATTGCCAAGGGAGGTGGTGGAATCTCCCTCTCTGGAGATATTTAAGAACAGGTTAGATAGACATCTGTCAGGGATGGTGTAGACGGAGCTTGGTCCTGCCTTGAGGGTGGGGGGCTGGACTTGATGACCTCTTGAGGTCCCTTCCAGTCCTATTATTCTATGATTCTATGATTGTCAGAAGCAGGGATTTACCAGGTCCAACGAGAACTACCAAGGAAGTGGAAATTGTTTAGACAAATATTTGTCGTTAAACTCCGTCCCTAGTTTCTTACGCTGTCTCTCTGTAGCTTCCTGTTTTGGCGCAGTGTGGTTTCCCCTCCGGTTCGGTGAAGTTTCCAAATTCATCAACTTCACAGCAGGTTAGACAGAGCAGCCAAAGCCTCAGTAGTTATCAGGGGGTTCACCACAAACATGGGTCACACGCTGGCTGCAATCTGCTCTCCCATTCTGCCCTCGGAGCATTGCTCCAGATTGACACTGGTTCCCTGAGAGCAAAATTAAGCCCCGGGTGTTATAAAATCCCCCAATTTTCACACCCAGGCTGAGAATGCCCCGGACTCTGGAGGGTTCCCGTCAAACTCTGATATCCGAGGAGAACAGCGCTCTCCTTCAAATTACACTAAATCCATGTAGGGATTCCACAACATGGTCTGATTTAAACGGGCCACGAGCCTCCAGTGACGTCAGCTGGAGTCGTCACTTGGCATGAAGGGCAGGTGAGTTCATTTGGATCAAAGAAGAACTGAGGGAAGGGTTGCAGCAAGAAAGGTTTAGGTTGGATGTTATTTACTAGCATTTCAAGTTCTTCCTGCTTGGTGCATATCCTTTTTGCATCAGCATATAAACAATCACAATACTGATTTCATTCCCCCCCAACTCTGTCATGTCTCTCCTTTGTCCCTACTATTACAGCTCATGCTCCCCCAAATTTCCAACCCCTCTCCCAGGTCTTCATGTCTGTGACTGACCTGTTGACTTTGGTCAACTGCACCCGTTAAACCTCGTTTAAAGCCCTTCTCACTGGGTGAGCCAATCCGTACCCAGATACTCTCTTCCTCTTCCTGGATAGGTGGACCCTCTCTCTGCTTAGCAGTCCGACCTCCTATTGTCAAAGTAGCCAAAGACCTCCTAGAGACTCCATTTTCACAGCCAGAGTCTCATCCCCAGAATGCATCTGTCCCCTACCTGTGATTGACAATCTGACTGATCCTTTGGCATTGCATTTTCTCTATGGCTCCCCATCCCACTCCTCCTGGGTCCCAGTGTTTTGCTCTGATTCTGTCCATGCACTGTGAGGTTTCCCAGAGCTGTGTGCCAGGTAGCCAGGTTCCTGTCTCGAGTTCATACAGTCCAATTAGAACTTTGTTCATAGTTGAGGAGTTCACGTTTTTCCCTCTAATGGGCAACCTTTTCTGGACTGGACTTTGATCTAAGGAATCTGGTGCCTTCTGGAAATGTTGCCACACCCTGCTTTAGTTCCAGGCGGATCATAACTATAATATGTTTATTGTGTTATTAGGAAGCAATTTACCCACTCCCCTTCTCGCTGCACTTCTGTTTCTTCACAGGCACCTTGTGCATTTCTGAACCGCACTGACATATCAAGCATCTCATGGCAGCTTTCAACCTCAGCCTGTCTGACACGTCAACATTCATCCTAATGGGCATCCCTGGCCTGGAAGATGCCCATGTCTGGATTGCCATCCCTTTCTGTGCATGCTATGTTATCTGCCTGTTGGGAAATCTTTCCGTTCTCCTTGTTGTCAGCAAAGAGCAGACCCTGCACCAGCCAATGTACCTGCTGCTCTGCATGCTGGGGCTCACCGACATCGGCACCTCTACTTGCGTCGTGCCAAAGGCTCTGGACATATTTTGGTTCAACTTCAAAGACATCAGTCTGCATGGTTGCCTCACCCAGATTATCTTCTTTAGCACAGTTTCCATGACGCAGTCAGCTGTTCTGGTGGCAATGGCCTTCGATCGCTATGTGGCCATATGTCTCCCTCTGAGATACACCACCATCCTCACCAATGCGCTAATAGCTAAGCTAGGGCTCGTGGGTTTGATAAGAGGGGTTCTCTTCATGCTGCCCCTCCCCCTGCTCCTGAGCAGGCTGCCGTTCTGTGCCAACCGCATTATCCCTCACACGTACTGTGAGCCTATAGCCGTGGCAAAGATCTCCTGTGGAGACATCACAGTCTACAGGATTTATGGCGCAGTGCTGACAATTGTACTCACTGGGTTAGACCTGACACTCATCGCCCTGTCCTACAGTCTGATCCTCAGGGCCGTCCTCAGAATCTCCTCCAGGAAAACCCACCAGAAAGCCCTCAACACCTGCACGGCCCACGTCTGTGTGATGCTGACATATTATACCCCCAGCCTCTTTTCCTTTTTGACGCATCGTTTTGGTCAGGGCATCGCTCCCCACATTCACGTTATCTTGGGCAACTTTTATATCTTTGTGCCCCCCATGCTCAACCCCATCATTTATGGGGTCAAAACCAAAGAGCTCCGTGACAAAGTGAGGAAAATCATCTGCGGAATGTGAGTACACTGGGCCCGGACATTTAAATTCTGTCAGAAGTTACCTCCTCAGTCATTAAAGCTGCTCTGTCCAAGTTTGGCTGAGCAGTTCTTCCCACTAGCATCTTTTCACTCCATCACCAAACACAGCTCTCTCCTTTGCTGAGTTCCCTCTCTGACCATCACCTGGCCTGGTTCTGTGTCACCCATCAGGGCCAACCCCACACATCATGTCAGTCGGCCTTTCAGTGACTTCCAGACCACCAAAACAAACTGCAGCTTTTTGATGCAGGATGATTTTCCATTAATCCAGGTGTGAACAGAGTTCTTCATCCATTTGAGAAACATACGTTACGGCTGTGTCTAGACTGCATCCCTTTTCCGTAAACGGGATGCAAATTAGACAATCGCAATTGCAAATGAAGCGGGGATTTAAATCCCCCCGCTTCATTTGCATAAACATGGCTGCCGCTTTTTTCCGGCTCGGAGCTTTGCCGTAAAAAAGCGCCAATCTAGACGTGGATCTTTCAGAAAATAAAGCCTTTTCTGAAAGATCCCTTATTCCTTATTTCAAGAGGAATAAGGGATCTTTCGGAAAAGGTTTTAAGCGTCTAGACTGGCTGTGACAGACCGGGCCGTGTCTGGGCACAGCTGAGGGCGTCCGCTGAGGGCGAATTGCTCAAATCCGGGGCTCCTTACAGCCCCCCTGACTGGCGACCTCTCCACACAGACCACAACCCAGTCCCACAGAGCGCTTCAGCAGCCTGCCTGAAGCCTCCCGAGCAAAACCCCTCCGACACCCCAGCAATATCCGTGCCCCAGATGGCCCCGGGCCTATACACAGGTGGGGGGTCCTTACCACAAATCACGCTGGGCCAATCCTTTAGAATCTGTATCTAAAGGATTGGCCCAGCGTGATTTGTGGTAAGGTCCAGAGGGTAAATTGACCAGGGATCTGTGGCTGGTTTCTTTGAACCGGACAGAACTTGTTCGGGGTAGGTGGGATTGGGTGCTAGGACCCCCCACCTGTGTATAGGCCCGGGGCCATCTGGGGCACGGATATTGCTGGGGTGTCGGAGGGGTTTTGCTCGGGAGGCTTCAGGCAGGCTGCTGAAGCGGTCTGTGGGACTGGTTTGTGGCCTGTGTGGAGAGGTCGCCAGTCAGGGGGACTGTAAGGAGCCCCGGATTTGAGCAATTCGCCCTGAGCGGACGGCCTCAGCTGTGCCCAGACACGGCCCGGTCCGTCACAGTGGCGTAGTCGGCAGGATATGAACCTGCGCGGGGAAACCCCAATGGATTTCCATTCCATACAGATTTCTGGGGCCAACACCCCTACCTAGGGGTGCAGCAGCGATCTGGCTGCTTCCCTCCAATTCAGCAACGTGACACCCCCAACGCAAAATTGATGCAGGAAGTGATGCCAGTAACAGCACTGAGGGCATCACAGGCCTCCCCCAACAAAATGGTGGTGTGCCTCAGTTTCCCTTCTTACACAGGACCTTCTGGCTGGAACCCTTTTTGTCCTGTAAGAAGTTCCAAGACCAGTTACAAGTGTTAACCACAAAATAGCAACATCACAATGTCCCCTTACATACCGTCTGTCGTTTGGTACATCTCCAGACAGATTACGTGGTATTTTCATAAGCTCATGCACACTGTATACCGTTACAATTCTCTGCAACAATAATACATTGGTTACGAGAATTAACATCAGTAACAAGAACAATCCTATATCAGGTGTATACTGAAATTCTCCGTCAGGCCCCTTCTCTGGCCCCACACCATTGCAGTTTTGGCCCTTCAGGTTTAAACTGCAAATCTTCTTGGCCAAAGCAAGTCCTGCCCCTCCCCCTTGTCCTCTGGGCTCCAGGCCTGAAACCTCTGGCCTGACCAAGACAAAGGGCTGGCTGGGTGTGACTCCCTGGCTCACAATGGCCCTGGAATTTTCCCTCTTCCCCCACTCAGTGGGGTAACAGCAGTGAGCTGTAGACTCCCAAGTCTCTCCTCTGTCCACCTCCAACCTCTGTTTCCACATGGAACCAGATATCAACCTCCCTGATTGAGTATGAGTGTCCACCGTGTCCAGAGATGGGAGCGTAACTGTCATCTGCATCCTTTGGAGAGTGACCACACAGCTGTTCTGCTCTGCATACTTAGCTACACAGTCCTCCTCTTGAATCTGAGACACTAAGGCCGTGTCCAGACTCAGGGGTTTTTTCGGGAAAAGTAGCCTTTTCCCGAAAAAACTTCCCCTGCGTCCAGACTCAAGCCGCGTTCTTTCGAAATTATTTCGAAAGAACGCGGCTTTTCTTTCGATGGCGGTAAACCTCGTTTCACGAGGAAGAACGCCTTCCTTCGAAAGAGGAACTTTCGAAGGAAGGCGTTCTTCAATGTAAAGAGGCCGTCTTCGAAAGAGAGCATCCAGACTCGCTGGGTGCTCTCTTTCGAAAAAGCGGATTTTTCTTTCGAAATATCCGCCTGCAGTCTAGACGCGATCTTTCGAAAGATGCTCTTTCGAAAGAAGCCTGCAGTCTAGACATAGCCTAAGTTCCCACTCTCCTCATTCACCTGGGAACAATCCTGTCCCACACACACTGACTTCCCAGCAAGCTGGTCACCCACAGTCACTGGGTTAGCAGCCTGCTCCAGTTCTCTGGATGTTCCTGCCTCATCTGGGACAACCCTCAGTCCCTCTGAGACTTCTCCACCACCATCCACCCTGGGTTTCCCTAAACCCAAGTCAGTGGAGTCACTGCCAACAGACAAGTTCTGTCTGTCAGGCACTGCAACAAGTGCCTCACACAACAAGCTGCTGTCTTTTACAGGCAGAGCTTTCTCCTGAATGCCTTCTCCAAGCCAGGCATCGTCACCTCTCTCAGTTACTGCAAACTGCTTGCTACAAGCACTGCCAGGACTCTCCTCCCTATGAGCTTCCTTAAGCAGCAGTTCACCCTTCCCTGACTCTGCAGTAGCATTGCCCTGCTGAGCCCCAACCAATTCCTCCTGCACTTCCCTTACTCCCTGAGTTATCTCTGGCCCCTCAGGTGGATTCACAGATAATCCCCTCTCAGGCACACAGACAGACCCACAAGAGACACGGTCAGAAGCACCTTCACTCCCTGTGCAGCCCTCTAGATGGCTGTAAACGTCCACACCATCATTAGGCTCCAGAGTTAATATGCCATCAATCTCACCTTGTGCCTGGGCTAAGGGGTCACCCTGGTCCCACAGAGTTGCTCCCCCCTCTGCCAGCAACACAGCAGCATTAGGCACAATATCAGGGTCACCACTGTCTGGTCTCTGGGGTTCTGGTAAAACACTGACTGACTCTACCTGAGTCACCTCATCCCTCTCCCCAGCAGACACAAACCTTGGGCCACCCCCTTCCTGGGCCTTAGCCATATCCAGACCCAACTCTGGGACCACAACACTGCTCTCAGCCTTCACAGGCTGTGGGGCACCTTCCTCAGACACAGGAAGAAACTCTTCCCCACACACAGACAGACAACCAGAGACAGCTTCTCCCTTGTCCCAACCCCCCTGGCTAACCTCAGGCATACAGCTAGCCACTGGGACAGCTTCCTTTACTGCCCCCTTGCTACTTCCACCAGCCAAATTGCCAGCTTGCACACACCGTGCTTCTTCACACAAATCAATTTCAGCTTGTGCAGGTTCAATTCCACAAACCTCACCAGCCACCAACTCCTCAACTAAAACTTCACTCTGGCCAGCCACTCCAGGCTGCCCCAGAGAAACATTTCCCTGATTTCTGGGCTCTTCTTGCCCTGGTTCTGATTCCAGCCTCACCTCTGAGGCATCAGACGGGCCCTCACCCACAGGCTCACATGTAGAGACACTTTCCCCTTGGTTACAGGGAGACTGACCAGCTCCAGGAAACTTTTCATACCCACATGCACCCCCTTCCCAAACCTCCCTGTTAGCTACAGGTAACACAAAAGGTTTGCATTCACACATGCTTTGGGGTTGGGTCATCACATCAGCTGGGCAAAATACGTCTGCCATATCATAAGCACACCACATACCCACAGAGTTATACATTGAACCTTCAGGAGAATACAGTCTCTCTTGTTCTTTTAGTCTCTTAAGCTGGAGGTCAAGTCTAGCATTTTCCTCCTTGGCTAGGGCCATCTTCTTTGCATGCTCTGCCTTTCTCTCTGCATGTTCTGCTTTTCTCATCTCAAGTTCCCGATCCATCTCCTGCTTTCTCTTAGCAATTTCTTCATCTGCCTTCCGCCTTTTTTCAGCAGCCTCCTTGGCTTGCTTCTGCTCCTTTTCATCCACATCTCTGGTTAATAACAGCACTACCAGATCTAGTTTAGAGGCCCTTTTCCTAAAGGCAATGCCTCTCCCCAAGCACAAATCCTTCAGAGCACTTTTGCTCAGACTCTCATATAATTCCGGGTTCATCGCAGCGGCTCTTTAATCAACCAAACTCAACACCAAAAATCAAAGTTAAACAGCGTGGGGTCCTGATCCCAAAGCTCAATTGACCAAGATCTGTGGATCCTGCCGACTACGCCACTGTGACGGACCGGGCCGTGTCTGGGCACAGCTGAGGGCGTCCGCTCAGGGCGAATTGCTCAAATCCGGGGCTCCTTACAGTCCCCCTGACTGGCGACCTCTCCACACAGGCCACAACCCAGTCCCACAGAGCACTTCAGCTGCCTGCCTGAAGCCTCCCGAGCAAAACCCCTCTGACACCCCAGCAATATCCGTGCCCCAGATGGCCCCGGGCCTATACACAGGTGGGGGGTCCTAGCACCCAATCCCACCTACCCCGAACAAGTTCTGTCCGGTTCCAAGAAACCAGCCACAGATCCCTGGTCAATTTACCCTCTGGATCTTACTCACAAGGTCACGCTGAGCCAATCCTTTAGATATCTTGGCCCAGCGTGATTTGTGGTAAGGTCCAGAGGGTAAATTGACCAGGGATCTGTGGCTGGTTTCTTGGAACCGGACAGAACTTGTTCGGGGTAGGTGGGATTGGGTGCTAGGACCCCCCACCTGTGTATAGGCCTGGGGCCATCTGGGGCACGGATATTGCTGGGATGTCGGAGGGGTTTTGCTCGGGAGGCTTCAGGCAGGCTGCTGAAGCGGTCTGTGGGACTGGGTTGTGGCCTGTGTGGAGAGGTCGCCAGTCAGGGGGACTGTAAGGAGCCCCGGATTTGAGCAATTCGCCCTGAGCAGACGCCCTCAGCTGTGCCCAGACACGGCCCGGTCCGTCACAGTGGCGTAGTCGGCAGGATACGAACCTGCGCGGGGAAACCCCAATGGATTTCCATTCCATACAGATTTCTGGGGCCAACACCCCCACCTAGGGGTGCAGCAGCGATCTGGCTGCTTCCCTCCAATTCAGCAACGTGACACTGGCGCTTTCTGCCAGCAAAGCTCCAAGCCGGAAAAAAGTGGCAGCCATGTTTATGCAAATGAAGCGGGGGGGAATTTAAATTCCCGCTTCATTTGCAATTACAATGTGTCTAATTTGCATCCCTTTTTCAGAAAACGGATGCAGTCTAGATACAGCCTACGGGTTTTAGACAGCCAAATACAAATAGTTAAACTAAATGCTGAATTTCTTTTTCCTGCATTCAGTAATCAGGTGAGGAAGTAATAAATCCTTCTACTGTGATCAGCCTTTTGCAACATAAATGGGCTGATATCTGACTTTTGCCGTTTGTTTTCTGGACAAATGGGCTACGTCTACACTGGCATGATTTTCTGGAAATGCTTTTAACGGAAAAGGTTTAAATGCATTTTCGGAAAAGCGCATCTAGATTGGCAGGACGCTTTTCCAGAAAAGCACTTTTTGCGGTAAAGCATCCATGGCCAATCTAGACGTGCTTTTCTGCAAAAAAGCCCCAATAGCCATTTTTGCGATCGGGGCTTTTTTGCGGAAAACACTACTTGCTGTCTGCACTGGCCCTTTTGCGCAAAAGTCTTTCGGAAAAAGACTTTTGCCCAAATGGGAGCAGCATAGTATTTCTGGAAAATCACTGAAGATCTTACATTAGATCATCAGTGCTTTTCCAGAAATTCAAGCGGCCAGTGTAGACAGCTGGCAAGTTTTTCCGGAAAAGCGGCTGATTTTCCTGAAAAATTTGCCAGCCTAGACACAGCCTTAGGGTACATCTACACTGTAAGGCTCTAGAGGTGATCCTGGCAATTGTGATCTGTAAGTCTAACGTCAGTAATGGGCAAATTAGTTGAAATTATAGAAAAGAATATAATTGTCAGACACATGGATAAACATAATTTTTGGGGGGAAAGTCAACACGGTTTCTGTAAAAGGAAATGATGCCTTACTAATGTGCTAGAGTTCTCTAAGGGGGTCTATGATGGGGCGGAGGCACCCCGCACTCCAGTTCTGTCAGCGGCCGTTTATCTGGCAGCCCCCATGCGAGGGGGTGGGGTAGCGGCGTTGGGCGCACCGTGTGATGTGAGCCGAGTGATGCAGGGGCTGGCCTACCGGCTATGTGGCAGCTGTTCCCGGGCAGCTGCCCTGGCCGAACGCCCATGCACCGCCGGCCGGCTGGGCGCCGACGCGGGGAGGAGCAACGCCGGACCGGAAGCAGGGCCACGCCGGAAGGGGCGGGATCCCACGGTCTGGGAGTCTGCGCGGGGATTTAAACTCCCGGAGATGCCGCAGAGAGAGGAGGGATGAGGAAGTGGCCTCTCGCCGAGGCCCAACAGTGGATGGAACCCAAGGCAAAGAGGTGAGCCTGGAGGCAAGGGAATCTGAGAGAGGAAGTAGCCCAGGGCAGGCAAAGGGAGCCAGTGGGCTGGCGAGTTACGGCGGATCGCTCCGCCAGCTGGACCAGACAGCAGAAGCGTCCGTGTCCTTAGGGCCCTGGGCTGGGGTCCGTGAGAGGGGGCGGACCCGGACCCCCCTCTCCCCGCGGTTGGCAAGTGACCTGTTTACACGGTCAATAAACATGTGGACAAGGGGGAGGCAGTGGAAATAGTATACTTAGATTTCCAGAAAGCCTTTGACAAGGTCCCTCACCAAAGGCTCTTAAGCAAAGTAAGTTGCCATGGGATAAGAGGGAAGGCTCTTTTGTGGATTGATAACTGGTTAAAAGACAGGAAACAAAGGGGAGGAATCAATGGTGAGTTTTCCAAGTGGGGAGAGATAACCAGTGGGGTCCCCCGAGGGTCTGTCCTGGGACCCATCCTATTCAGCTGATTTATAAATGATCTGGAGAAAGGGGTAAAGAGTGAGGTGGCAAAATGTGCAGATGATACAAAACTGTTGAATAAATTGCATGTGGTATGAGCATCATGCAGTGATCAGTGGGGTCAGGGAAATCCCTGGTGCAGGGAGTCCACCCGGAGCAGGGACACCTGAGCCCCTGTCCTTTGGGAGCACAAAGAGATGGGGGTCAGACCCAGGGCTAGCCTGTGATGTGGGCTGTCTGGGTGATAGCCAAGGAGAATGTATCAAAAGGGGGGTAGTTTGGTGCCTCCAATATAACCTACTTACTGAGTGAGAGCCAGCTGGGCTGAGAGAGGCAGGAAACCAGCCAGTCGGGCGAGAGATGGGTGCTCAGCTGGGTCACTCCTCCAGTGACACGCAGAAGTCGAAAGTAGCACTTCCATAGGACAGTCTGGAAGTGCCTGGTATCAGTCTGAAAGTAGCCTGGTATCAGCCCCCCACCCCGCTCACCTCCACACAGGACACCTACCGTAGTCCTTAAAAAAAGTATTTTTTGAAGGAAGCTGAATGAATTAACAGGACAACCAAGTTGTTGAAGGGCCCGGCGTTGTTCACAGGGAGGCTACACTGGCTTTGCACATTGCCCTGGCTGGTAAGTCACATAGGAAAGAGGAGGAGTAACCACTACTGCCAGCTGCAAGGGATACGAGTGTGGGGATGACAGGAGAGGAAGCACCTAGACAAGATCCCACTTTCTAATGAGACGATAACACACCACAGTGTGCAGATGGCTGCTGATATAAAGGAACAGCTCCTAGAAAGTGCTCAGCAGAGTACATTATACAGAGAGATGCACCTGCCCATACAGGAAAACCTCACAGTCATGAACACCACCGCTATCAATAGACCAGCCAACCACACACCTCATTTGGAAATGGAAAGACACAAACAAGAGGCAGCAAGTCTCAAAAAAAGCCAATAGAGTCCAGCGCTGTGTTAAACCTCAGCTACTCCAAATAAAGGGGAGACCTTGATTGTGGGCCTTGTTTTGGCTTTTGTAGCAGCGGAGAAGTCCATAATGGAGCAAACTCTATAAACTCTATAAAATTGCACCAAGTTAATTTGACAGGTTTTGCCTTTTTAATCATACATGTGGCTACGTCTACAATGGCAGCTTCTTGCGCAAGAAGAGCTGTTCTTCCGCAAAAACTTGCCGGCTGTCTACACTTCACGAGTATTCTTCCAGAAGTAAATTTACAGTATAACGTTGTAAAACAGGGCTTCTTCCGGAAGAGCTATTCCTCTCCCCATGAGGAATAAGCCTTCTTGTGCAAGAGCTCTTCCAGAAGAGGCCAGTGTAGACAGGCAACATGAATTTCGTGCGCAAGAAGCCTCTATGATTAAAATGGCCATCAGAGCTTTCTTGCACAAGAGAGCGTCTACACTGCCATGGATGCTCTTGCACAAAAGCACATCTCTTGCGCAAAAGCACATGGCAGTGTAGACGGTCTCTTGTGGAAGAGTTTTTGCACAAGAATTCTTCCATAAAAGAGTTGTGCAAGAAGCTGCCAGTGTAGATGTAGCCTGTACAGAGTGTGTAATGTTCACCCAGTGGTTGTTTCATGGAAAAGTTTGTTGAGAGTCCAGGGGCAGGATTCACAAAACTATACTTGCATCTACACTACCTCCGTGTTCTGTTGACATAACGTCGATAGAACTCAGCAGTTTTGTCAATGGTGGAAAACCTCATTCTACGAGGAATAACACCTTTTGTCGACAGAGTTCTGTCGACAGAAGGCATTATTGCATCTACACTGCCCTTTACGTCTACACTCTCCTGTCGACAAAGCGGCTTGCTTTGTCGACAGAACTGGCTGTAGTCTAGACGCTCTTTGTCGACAGAAGCTTTGTCGAAAGTATCTGTCGACAAAGCCTCTGTTGACAAAAGCCTCTAGTCTAGATGTACCTCATGTGACCTGTACAGGGAGGTGCATATTTTTCTTATAGTATGAATATGGTAGCCTGAGATGAAATCAATGAAATCCAATGATCATCATGGAAATGCGGTACAAGTTGCGAACGACTGAATTCTCTGAATGTGTCTGTAGCAGAAAGAAGAAG
The DNA here is from genome assembly GCF_052426305.1 of Pelodiscus sinensis. Classification (NCBI taxonomy): domain Eukaryota; kingdom Metazoa; phylum Chordata; order Testudines; family Trionychidae; genus Pelodiscus; species Pelodiscus sinensis. Next base: position 353,285,242 of record NC_143052.1, on the reverse strand, counting down.
GCAGAAGGACGGGCCAGGGGGCCTGAGACCTGAACTAGAGTCCGCACAAGTTACGCAACAAGCAACAATCACGATCTGTGAAAAGCAGAACAAACCTTTTTGTTAGGGTGCACCCCGTGGGCTCGGCATAGGGACGGCTGGCCTGAATGGAACACACTGATTGTGTAAACACACCCCAGCAGGCCAGCACTAGAACCCCCCAACCCCGCATCAGTCATCACTGCAGAGGCTTTTGCAGGATGGGCCAGACTATTTCTGTGGAGCAGTTTGAGCTGCCGGACACGTATCCAGTAGAGACATGACAAAGGGACACGGGCAAGCACCTTTAGTGCCAGAATCCTGGGGGCAGGAAGACTTTCCCATGCCCCGCAACTTCTACCACTCCAGCACCACGTCATTGAGCCTCAATGGGGTGGCAGTGACTTTTCGGAGGCCAATGGACTTGATATGACTGCATGGGCCACATGCAGCAGTGCGCTGCAAACCACTGAACTGGTTTGTGGCCTGTATCATGTGGCAGCCTCCCCACCCGTAATGCCGATGGCAGGGCAGTGCCCACAGAACAGACAGCCAGGCTGAGCATTGGGAAGGTCCAGTTTGCCCAGACAAGCTGAGCCCCTATTAGCATCCAATTACTTCACTCCCGGAGGAGGCTGTCAAGCTGTAGGTTTCCAGGGTCTAATTTCTGCTCATCCCCCCCTCACAGAGCGGAGGGAATTGTCTGGGAATCCCAGCCCACTGATAGCCCTCAGGGACTGAACAGAGGAATCATAAAGGTTCAGTTCTCTGAGTGTCAGACCTGTGAGATTCACACAGTGAGTCTCTTATCTCTGCCTCACTGCCACAGGAAGGAGATTTCCTCTCTCTGCTGAATGGGACTGTGGTGAGTTCATGTTTTGTGAATTATTGTTAGTGCCTAGGAATTGGGAAAGTTCCCAGGGTTCAAATCTAGAACCATCTGGGCCAGAATTCACCAGAAAAGTGACTTAAGTGTTTAGCTTTTTTTTCCCCATACACACCTGGGATTTACCAGGTTAAATTGGAACTACTAATATATTAGAAATTGATTAGACAAATATCTCTCATTAAAATCCTTAATGTGTTCTTCTATTTGTCTCAGTGGCTTCCTGTTTTTGTGCAGTCTGGTTTTCAAATTCCTCGCCTTCACTGTATGTTAGACAGAGCAGCTAAATCCACAGCAGTGGGGGTCTGTGAGGCAGCAGGAGATTCATAACAAACATGGGTCGCACGCGGATCACAATCTTCTCTCACATTCTGCCCTCAGTGCAGCGCTCCAGATTGACACTGGCTTCCCTGAGAACAAAATGTGGGGAACATGTGTTTTAAAATCCCCAACTTTCAAAACTGGGCTGAGAATGCTCCAGACATTGGCAGGCTACGTCTACACTGGCATGATTTTCCAGAAATGCTTTAAACTGAAAAGTTTTCCGTTAAAAGCATTTTCGGAAAAGCGCATCTAGATTGGCAGGACGCTTTTCCGGAAAAGCACTTTTTCTGGAAAAGCGTCCGTGCCAATGTAGACGCACTTTTCCACAAAAAAGCCCCGATCGTCATTTTCGCAATCGGGGCTTTTTTGCGGAAAACACTACTGTGCTGTCCAGGGATTTGCGCAAGAGGGCTTTTGCCCGAACGGGAGCAGCACAGTATTTCCACAAGAACACTGACGATCTTACATGAGATCGTCAGTGTTCTTGCGGAAATTCAAACGGGCAGTGTAGACAGTTGGCAAGTTTTTCCGCAAAACCATCTGATTTTGCGGAAAAACTTGCCAGTCTAGACAGAGCCCACATGTCTAATTTTACACACACCAATGATACACACATCCAAGTAAGAGAACAGACCCAGTGGCTCATGATTTGAAGATGGATGGTTACATGCAATAATTTGCTCAAAGCACCTTTGAGTTATGTAAACACACGTCCATGGGAGTGGGGGAGGCGGTTCGTCACAGTAACATGGCAGCCAAGCACAATGAGCAGCTGGGGAGAGCAAGGTGGGGCCCTAGGTAGCGGGCCCAGCTCAGGGAGATGTCACCAGGCAGCAGAGCTTTGGGGGCTGGACTCAGAAGGGGGCCATGATGCTGATGGGAGGACAGGTCCTGCCACCTCCAGAGCAGGAGTCCCACACACGGCATCATTGCAGCCCAGCCAGGGCCCAGCAGGAGGTCTCCGATGTGTGAGGAGCAGACTGTGACTCTTCCTCGCACCCCACCCCAAGCTGGAATGGGGTGCAGAAGTCAAGCCAGGTGGGAGGTGCAGATTCAATGCAGGGGGCTCAGGACAGAGGTCTGGGAGGTGTGTGTGTGTCAGTGTCCCCTTGTAGCCAAGAAGGCTAATGGCATATTGGGGTGCATTAAGAGGAGCATTGCCAGCAGATCTAGAGAAGTGGCCTCACCAGCTCTGGTGAGGCCACATCTGGAATATTGTGTACAGTTCTGGGCCCCCCATTATAGATTATAGTTTTTCCGCAGCTGCTTTTGCGGAAAAACTTGCCAGTCTAGACACAGCCACAGACTGTGTGTCTGTATTAGTGTAGTGAGGTAGAGTAGCAGCCCACTGACCCAGAGACAGAGGAGCTCCTCCCAGAGCCCTGGAGGGGGGGGGGGGAGGGCAGAGCCTGGCCCCAGCACCCCACCTGATCAGAAACCAGGAGATGGGACTAGAGCTATAAAAGACCAGTGTGGGAGGCCAGTCAGCCCCCAGCTGCCAGAGGAGCCAGATGCTTGCCCTGCACTTCCAAGCTGGGAGGTGGAGGTGGACCTGAAAGAGGCTGAGGACTGGCCCGGATTGCCGGAACCACCCACCCTGACAGAGGTCCAGGCCCCCCACTGGCCAGAGGACCTGCATTGCAGACAGGATTCCCCGGAGGGGGAATGTGGAAATAGCCCAGGGGCAGTCGACCTTAGTGTGGCTGGGCCAGAGCCTGTAGGGCAGCATGTTGCAGGTGGGATCCCTGCTGACTGAGGAGCCGTCTGAGCTGCCGCTGTTAGTGCCCTGGGCTGGGATGCAGTGATCAGACAGGCCTGCCTCCCCCCACCCCCTGTCAACCAACCCATGGGGGGCCGTCTCTCCCTCCCGCTGCAATTGTTGGCCAACTGCCTCTGTGAGATACCTCTCCGCCTGGGCTGAGAGGTGTGTCTGTTTGTTTGCTGCCTCACGCTGAACCAGGGCCTGGGCCTGTGACCCCAGAACTCTATGTGCAGCCCCCCCCCACACTGAGTCAGGGCCAGGGTCTGTTACCCCAGAAATCTGTGTGCAGCCCCCCCCCCCCACACTGAGCCAGGGCCTGGGTCTGTTACCCCAGAACTCTGTGTGCAGCCCCCCCCCCCACTGAGCCAGGGCCTGGGTCTGTTACCCCAGAACTCTGTGTGCAGCCCCCCCCCCCCACTGAGCCAGGGCCTGGGCCTATTACCCCAGAACTCTGTGTGCAGCCCCCCCCCCCCACACTGAGCCAGGGCCTGGGCCTGTGACCCCAGAACTCTGTGTGCAGCCCCCCCCCCCCCACACTGAACCAGGGCCTGGGCCTGTTACCCCAGAACTCTGTGTGCAGCCCCCCCCCCACACTGAACCAGGGCCTGGGCCTGTTACCCCAGAACTCTGTGTGCAGCCCCCCCCCCACACTGAGCCAGGGCCTGGGTCTGTTACCCCAGAACTCTGTGTGCAGCCCCCCCCCCACACTGAACCAGGGCCTGGGCCTGTTACCCCAGAACTCTGTGTGCAGCCCCCCCCCCCCACACTGAGCCAGGGCCTGGGTCTGTTACCCCAGAACTCTGTGTGCAGCCCCCCCCCACACTGAACCAGGGCCTGGGTCTGTTACCCCAGAACTCTGTGTGCAGCCCCCCCCCACACTGAACCAGGGCCTGGGTCTGTTACCCCAGAACTCTGTGTGCAGCCCCCTCCCCCCACACTGAACCAGGACCTGGGCCTGTTACCCCAGAACTCTGTGTGCAGCCCCCCCCCACACTGAGCCAGGGCCTGGGTCTGTTACCCCAGAACTCTGTGTGCAGCCCCCTCCCCCCACACTGAACCAGGACCTGGGCCTGTTACCCCAGAACTCTGTGTGCAGCCCCCCCCCCACACTGAGCCAGGGCCTGGGTCTGTTACCCCAGAACTCTGTGTGCAGCCCCCCCCCCCACACTGAACCAGGGCCTGGGCCTGTTACCCCAGAACTCTGTGTGCAGCCCCCCCCCCACACTGAACCAGGGCCTGGGCCTGTTACCCCAGAACTCTGTGTGCAGCCCCCCCCCACACTGAACCAGGGCCTGGGCCTGTTACCCCAGAACTCTGTGTGCAGCCCCCCCCACACTGAACCAGGGCCTGGGCCTGTTACCCCAGAACTCTGTGTGCAGCCCCCCCCCCCACACTGAACCAGGGCCTGGGCCTGTTACCCCAGAACTCTGTGTGCAGCCCCCCCCCCACACTGAGCCAGGGCCTGGGTCTGTTACCCCAGAACTCTGTGTGCACCCCCCCCCCCACACTGAACCAGGGCCTGGGTCTGTTACCCCAGAACTCTGTGTTTGCTGCCCCCCCCCACACTGAGCCAGGGTCTGGGCCTGTTACCCCAGAACTCTGTGTGCAGCCCCCCCCCACACTGAACCAGGGCCTGGGCCTGTTACCCCAGAACTCTGTGTGCAGCCCCCCCCCCCGAACCAGGGCCTGGGTCTGTTACCCCAGAACTCTGTGTGCAGCCCCCCCCCACCCTGAACCAGGGCCTGGGCCTGTTACCCCAGAACCCTGTGTGCAGCCCCCCCCCCACTGAACCAGGGCCTGGGCCTGTTACCCCAGAACTCTGTGTGCAGCCCCCCCCCCACACTGAACCAGGGCCTGGGCCTGTTACCCCAGAACCCTGTGTGCAGCCCCCCCCCCCACACTGAACCAGGGCCTGGGCCTGTTACCCCAGAACTCTGTGTGCAGCCCCCCCCACACTGAACCAGGGCCTGGGCCTGTTACCCCAGAACTCTGTGTGCAGCCCCCCCCCCACACTGAACCAGGGCCTGGGCCTGTTACCCCAGAACTCTGTGTGCAGCCCCCCCCCCACACTGAACCAGGGCCTGGGCTGGTTACCACAGAACTCTGTGTTTGCTGCCCCATCCCGAACCAGAGCCAGGACCTAGTGACTGGTCACCCCTGAGCTCTGTTTTCTTCCCACCCTGAGCCCGGGTCAGCACCTGGCCACTGTTGGCTCAGCCCGATTGTGGTTCTGAGCCCCGGGACTATCGTGGCCCATCCGCAGTGAGGGCTCAGCATAATTAACATTTGTCTCTGACCAACCATAAGCCCGGACCCTTGGACTTAGTGACTGAGGTTGTGGACAGACCAGAGGCCCAAACCCCATGCGGTTGATTCCCCAGGAGAGACTGACCGTGGTGCAGTGAGGCGGAGTAGCCGCCCGCTGATCCAGAGGGGGAGCAGACCCTCCCAGAAGCGTGGTGGGCTACACACAGAAAGAAGGAGACTGAGGAATGGGCCTGGGGCAAACCTGAACCAAATCAGCACAAGTTATGCGACTAGCAGCAGCCACGGCCTGTCAAAAGCAGAACTGGCCTATTCATCAGTGAGCACCCCATGGACTCGAGACAGGGACAGCCGGCCTGGGCTGGAACACACTGACGGTGTAAACACATTCCAGTCGGCCAGCCCAAGAAACCCCCAACCCCGCCTCAGGGTGAATACTTCAGTCAATCCAGGACTACGTCATTGAGCCTCCACAGTTTTCAGTGACTTTTTGGAGGCCAATGGACTTGAGACGACCGCATGGGCTGCATGCAGCAGTGCGCGGCTACCATCCACTGAACTGATTTCTAGTCCCGTATCATGTAGCAGCCTCCATGCCCATAGTGCTGATGGCAGGGCAGTGCACACAGAACAGAGAGCCAGGCTGAGCATTGGGAAGGTCCAGTTTGCCCAGACAAGCTGAGCTCCTATTAGCATCAAATTCTGAAGCTGTAGGTCCTCAGGGTCTAATTTCTGCTCATCCTACTGCTCCCAGAGCTGAGGGAATTGTCTGGGAATCCAGACCCACCTGGGAGCCGGCAGGAACTGAATAGGGGAATCATAAAGGTGACGGTTCAGCGCAGCGAGTGTCAGACAGGTGAGATTCACACGCTGAGTCTCAGGGTTCTGCCAGAAGGTTGCTGAGCGAGACTGTGGTGAGTTGCCTCTTTCTGCATTAACGTTGGGGCTGAGGGTTCAGGAAGGGTTCTCGGGTTCAAATGTAGAACCATCTGGGCAGGAATTCACCAGCACCGTGACATGAATTGCTTGGCTTTGTCAGAAACAGTCAAGTGAAATGGAAACAACAAATCTACGAGAAAAAAGTTTAGACAAATATTTGTCTTTTAAAATCAGTCCCTTGTTGCTTCTGGTGCCTTCTATCTGTCTCGGCAGCTTCCTTTCTTTCCGCAGTGTGGTTTTTGAATCACTCAGCTTCACTGCACACTCTGTAAGCCTCGGCAGTGGGGGGTCTGTGTAACCGGGGGTTCACCACAAACATGGGTCGCACAGGAGCCACAATCAGCTTTCACGTTCTGCCCTCAGTGCATTGCCCCAGATTGACACTGGCTTTTTGGAGAGCAACTTTCACACCTGGATGGAGAATGCCTCACTGGGGGAGGGTTCCTTCAGTGTGTGAGCAGCCGAGTAGCACTCTCCATTTGCCGAAAGTGAAACACAAAGCTGAAATCTTGGACCCCTGTCAGATTACCCTAATGCCTCACTTTGGCACTTAACTGCATGGTCTAATTTGAACACAACGAGCCTCCAGCGACTTCAGCTGGAGTCGTTCCATGGCCTGGAGGGGCAGATAAGCTCCTTTGGATCAAAGAAGAACTGAGGGGAGAGTTGCTGAAATCTCCAACTCCCAGGCTTACAGGTTCAGGAGCTGCTGGCAATCTCACCGGGGTAGGCCCAACAATGCACAGTGTGGGAGGGAGCAGGGGCAGACATGCAGTATCCAGAGCACAGTGGCACAGAGTCCTGAAAGCAGGTGACTCTGAGCAGCCGGCCTCATGCACAGACCAAAGAGGCGCCATGAGGACTGGAGGTGTCTCAGACTGTAATGTACCATGGACCACATGGTAGCTTATTGACTCCATCTGCCCTGCAGACCATCCCTGTTCCCAGGAGTAACCCCAGTACAGCCTCCTGGCAACGTGAGCAGCTGTCAGCACTGAAAAGCCGCCTCAGGAAGGTCGGAGTTTCCAATGGGCTGCAGGACAGTGAAGCTTTGGGTCATCTTGAGATGTTCCTCACACTGGGCCCTGTGAGTCTCCACGTCCCCCTCCTTCCCTCCCTTTGGGCCTCTCCCTCTCTCCTTCCCTGTCCAGGCTCAGCTGCTGTTGGGATTCCCTTCCCCCCAGACAGGCAGGCAGGTCAGGCTGGTCTCCCCCTTTCCCAGGTGCAAGCAGACACTGAGTTGACCCTGGCCTGAGGAGGTATTTATTGTGAGCTGTCGCTGTGGGGCCAGGCGCTGGTTCTGGCCCCGAGTGAGGGGTGTAGCTGTGTGTGGGGTTGTGGGAGCTGGGGACATGGAGGGACAGGTGAGGTAGAGGGAGCAGGCAGGCAATGGACGTGTGGGAGGAGGCATCTAAGAGGTTTGTGGGGATGGGCCAGGGACTGTCCACAGAGCGGTGTGCAGCGCTGGGAGTCATGGGTACAGGGAGCAGGGCGGGAACGGACGGATGGGCAGAGCTACTGAAATTCAATTTTTCTTTGTGACCATTGGCAGATTGCCAGCGAAATGACTCCTTGATCTTTGCTCCTCAGGTGGCTCCAACCTCTTCTGACCCCCTCTGTCCTCTCCTTCCCCTTTGCAGGCTGCCCTGACTGCAACCGCACCCTGCCCCCCACAGCCTGCGAGCCCCCCACACTCCACCTGGCTCTTCCTCTGCAGGGGTGAGGTGCCTCCTGTCCCAGCAGCTCCCTGGTCTGGGGCGTAATCAGTGACTGCGTTGCACTGATCTCAAATCTCGCACAAAGAGGGGTAAACACCACGGCAGCTGCCCTAATGCGCTTGGTGCCTCCTACACACTGTGTGCAGGTTCAGGTGCTGGCTGCTAACACAGGAACAGCTCACAGTCTGGTAAGTGTGCAGCTTCCACAGTGAGAGTGGGCACCTCTGGGATATGGAGGGCCTAGAGAAATCTAGCTACCACAGACGGAACTGCTGGCAGCTGCCTGACAGTGGATTCCTGTGACCTAAAACTTAAACCCGGGATGTTCTGGGACCATTGACTAGCCAGGTCGGGATCCCTCCGCCTCATGCAATACACAACGAGGGTCACATGCTCAAGGCGCCAACCGTCACATGAGACTTTCTCATCCTAGGGTTAAATTCTACTCCCTCATGAACAGAAAAATGCCTTCAGTAGCTCAGGCCTGGGCTTGCTGGCAATACGCCTCCAGCTACCTCCTGGGAGCATATTTCTGGATTCCCAGGACAGAAGTGCCCATTGTGATCACCTGGTCTGACTTTCTGTGTATCACCGGCCAGAGAATTTTCCCAGAATCCACATCTACACAGCAGGGCTTAACTCGAAATCAACTCAGCAAATTGAGTGATATCCATTGCATAACTTATTTTGAAATAGCTTATTTCAAGGTTTGGTGCTGTCTTTACGAGCCTTGTGGATAAGGGAGAAGCGGTGGATGTCATATACCTAGACTTTAGTAAGGCATTTGATACGGTCTCACATGATATTCTTATTGATAAACTAGGCAAATATAACTTAGATAGGGCCACGATAAGGTGGGTGCATAATTGGCTAGATAACCGTAGTCAGAGAGTTGTTGTTAACGGTGCTAAATCCTGCTGGAAAGGGATAACAAGTGGAGTTCCGCAAGGGTCTGTTTTGGGACCCGTACTGTTCAATATCTTCATCAATGATGTAGATATTGGGATAGAGAGTACGCTTATTAAGTTTGCAGATGATACCAAACTGGGTGGGGTTGCAACTTCTTTGGAGGATAGGGACATAATTCAAAATGACCTTAGCAAGTTAGAGAAATGGTCAGAGGTAAACAGGATGAAGTTTAATAAAGAGAAATGCAAAGTGCTCCACTTAGGAAGGAACAATCAGTTCCATACATACAAGATGGGAAGCGACTGTCTAGGAAGGAGCATGGCGGAAAGGGATCTAGGGGTCATAGTGGACCACAAGTTGAATATGAGTCAACAGTGTGATGCTGTTGCAAAAAAAGCAAATATGATTCTAGGTTGTATCAACAGGTGTGTTGTAAGCAAAACTCGTGAAGTCATTCTGCCGCTCTACTCTGCACTAGTTAGGCCTCAGCTGGAGTACTGTGTCCAGTTCTGGGCGCCACATTTCAAGAAAGATGTGGAGAAATGGGAAAGGGTACAGAGAAGAGCGACAAGAATGATTAAAGGTTTAGAGAACATGACCTATGAAGCCAGGCTTCATGAACTGGGCTTGTTTAGTTTGGAAAAAAGAAGATTAAGGGGGGACATGATAGCGGTTTTCAAATATCTAAAAGGGTGTCACAAGGAGGAAGGAGAAAAATTGTTCCTCTTGGTTTCTGAGGACAGGACAAGGAGTAATGGGCTTAAAGTGCAGCAGGGGAGGTTTAGATTAGACATTAGGAAAAAATTCCTAACTGTCAGTGTGGTCAAATATTGGAATAAATTGCCAAGGGAGGTGGTGGAATCTCCCTCGCTGGAGATATTTAAGAACAGGTTAGATAGACATCTGTCAGGGATGGTGTAGATGGAGCTTGGTCCTGCCTTGAGGGCGGGGGGCTGGACTCGATGACCTCTCGAGGTCCCTTCCAGTCCTATGATTCTATGATTCTATGATTTGGAAACAGAACATTCCTCCCCTGACTTCCCTTACTCCTCATCCAATGTGAGCTACAGGAGTCAGAGTAAGACGTCCTCCAGCTTGACAGTATTTTGCCATTAAGTCGAAATAACTGCCAGCCGTGTAAACACGGACTAGACTATTTTGAAATAGCACTCATGCTGTGTAGACGTAACCTTAGAGAGAGAAATACCCGAACCTTGACTTAAAAATTTTCAGTAATGAAGAACCCGCCAAGATTCTTTTTTAAATGGCTAATTACTCTTGCTATTTAAAAAATATGTATACTTCTGAATGCTACGCCTAACAATTAGCTCTTAAATATTTGCTCCCATGTACTACTTCTAGATGGTTCTCAGGTCACTCCTTCACTATATTTCTTAAACCAATTGAGTCTATCACTACAAAGCACGTTTTTTAACATCCTAATATTTTTGTAATTCTTCTCTTCAATGTGACAAAAAGCATTCTTTATCGTGCACTCCAGACCTTGATGCAGAAATATATAAGCAGTCACACCAGTGGCATATGCTGAGGTAAAATAACTTCTCTACTGCTACAGGAGATTCCTCTGGGTAGCATCAGAGAATCAGAGAATCACAGAGCTGGAAGAGACTTCAGGAGGTCATCAAGTCTAGCCCCCTGCCCAAAGCAGGACCAATCCCAACTAAATCAACCCAGTCAGGGCTTTGTCAAGCCGAGACTTAAAAGCCTCTATGGATGGAGATTCGACCACCAACCTAGGTAACATATCTCAGTGCTGCCCCACTCTCCCAGGGAAACAGCTTTTTCCTAATATCCAACCTAGACCTCCCCCACTGCAACTTGAGACCATTGCTCCTTGTTCTGCCATCCCACACTACTGTGAAGAGCCTTTATGCATCCTTTTTGGACCCTCCCTTCAGGAAATTGAAGGCTTCTATAAATCCCCCTTCACTGTTCTCTTCTGCAGACTAAATAAACCCAAATCCCTCAGCCTCTCCTCATAGGTCATGTGCTCCAGCCCCCTAATCATTTTGGTTGCCCTCCGCTGGACCCTCTCCAATGCGTCCACATCCTTTCTATCGTGGGGTGCCCAGAACTGGACACAATACTCCAGAGGTGGCCTCGTCAGAGCCAAATAAAGGGGAATAACCACTTCTCTAGATCTGCTGGCAATGCTCCTCCTAATGCAACCTAATATGCCATTTGCCTTCTTGGCTACAAGGGCATAATGTTGACTCATATCCAACTTCTCATCCACTGTAATTCCCAGGTCCTTTTCTGCAGAACTGCTACTTAGTCAGTCAGTCCCCAGACTGTAACAATGCTTGGGATTCTTTTGTTCCAAGTTCAGGACTCCGCACTTGTCCTTGTTAAACCTCATCAGAGTGTGGCCCAATCTTCTAATTTGCTGAGGTCACTCTGGACCCTATCCCTGCCCTCGAGCGTATCTACCTCTCCCCTTAGCTTAGTGTCATCCGTAAACTCGCTGAAGGTTCAATCCATCCCCTCATCCAGGTCATTAATAAAGATGTTGAACAAAACCAGTCCTTGAGCCGATCCTTGGGGCCCTCGCCTAGAAACCGACCACCAACCTGACATCGAACCATTGATCACTATCCATTGGGCCCGACAGTCTAGCCAGCTTTCTATCCATCCTACAGTCCATTTATCCAATCCATACTCCCTTAACTTGCTGGCAAGAATATTGTGGGAGACTGTATGAAAAGCTTTGCTAAAGGAAAGGTATATTACATCCACTGACTTTCCCATGTCCACAGAGCCAGTTACCTCATCATAGAAGCTAGTCAGATTGGTCAGGCTTGACTTGCCCTTCGAGAATCCATGCTGACTATGCCTGATCACTTTCCCTTCTCCCAAGTGCTTCAAAACGGATTTCCTTGAGGATTCCCTCCATGATTTTTCAAGGGACTGAGGTAAGGCTGACAGGTCTGTAGTTCCCTGGATTCTCCTTCTTCCTTTTTTTAAAGATGGGCACTACATTTGCCTTTTTCCAATTATCCAGGATCTCTCCCTATGTCCACGAGTTTTCAAAGATAATGGCCAAAGGCTCTGCAATGACATTTGCCAACTCCCTTAGTACCCTCAGATGCATTAAATGTGGACCCATGGATTTGTGTACGTTTAGTTTTTCTAAATAGTTCCTAACTTGTTCTTTCCCCACCAAGGGCTGTCCACCTCCTTCCCATACTGCATTGCCTAGTGCATTAGTCTGGGAGGTGATCTTGTCTGTGAAGACAGAGGCAAAGAAAGCATTGAGTACTTCAGCTTTTCCCACATCATCTGTCACTAGGTTACCTCCCTCATCCAGTATGGGCCCCACACCCTTTCTGATCACCCTCTTATTGCTAACATGCTTGTAGAAACCTTTCTTGTTACCCTTCACATTCCTTTCTAGCTGCAATTCCAGTTGCACTTTCACCTTCCTGATAATTCCCCTGCATTCTCGAGCTATATATTTATATTCTTCCCTAGACATCTGTTCAAGTTTCCATTTCTTGTAAGCTTCCTTTTTGTGTTTAAGCTCACCAAGGTTTTCCCCGGTAAGCCAATGTGGTGTCCTACCATATTTGCTTTTCTTACTGCTCAACGGGATGGTTTCTTCCCATGACTTCAATAAGGCTTCTTTAAAATACTGCCAGCTCTCATGGACTCCTTTCCCCTTCATGTTAGCATCCCAGAGAATCCTGCCCATTGGTTGGCTGAGGGAGTCAAAGTCTGCTTTTCGGAAGTCCAGAGCATGTATTTTGTTATTCTCCTTTCTTTCTTTGGTCAGGATTCTGAAATCTACCATCTCATGATCACTGCTTCCTAGGTTGTCACCCACCTCTACTTCTCCTACTAGTTCCTCCCTGTTTGTGAGCAGCAGGGGTCTGCTGGCCCCTGATCAGTTCCTTCAGCACTTGTACCAAGAAGTTATCCCCAACATTCTCCAAAAACTTCCTGGATTGCCTGTACTGCTGTATTTGTTTCCCAACAGATGTCAGGGTGATTAAAGTCCCCCATGAGAACCAAGGCCTGTGATCTGGAAGCTTCTCTCAGTTGTCTGAAGAAAGCCTCATCTACCTCAGTCACCTGATCCGGTGGTCTATAGCACACACCAACCACAACATCATCCCTGTTGCTTCCACCTCTAACCGTAAGCGGTAGACTCTCAACAGGCTTTTCTCCCTCTATATACTGGAGTTCTGAGCAATCACACTGCTCTCTTACATACATATGGGTCGCATTGGTTCTTTCAGCTACAGGGTCACATTGGGAGCTCATGATTAGCTAATTATCTCTTCATGCCCCGAAATCTTGTTAAGAGACACTTGCTTACAATTATAGTCATTTCTCATATAAACACTGCCTACATTCTTTGACCCTTGAAGTAATGGAGGGTGTGTCTACACTGCACTGTATCTCAAAATAAGATACGCAATTTGAGCAATGCAAACTGCATATCTTATTTTGATGCTATTTCAAAATAGCTCCACACAGTGTCAGAGAAAAATACCTACAAGATCTTTATCAAGCATTTTTAACACTTACAAGGGGAATGAGGAAACAGACTGACAGAGCCAGACAAGTACCCCGAAGTCACCTATGTCAAGACAGGCCCAAAATGGAAGATAACAGAACACCAGGGCTGTGTCTAGACTGGCAAGTTTTTCCGCAAAATCAGATGATTTTGCGGAAAAACTTGCCAGCTGTCTACACTGGCTGCTTGAATTTCCGGAAAAGAACTGACGATCTCATGTAAGATTGTCAGTGCTTTTCCGGAAATACTATGCTGCTCCCGTTCGGGCAAAAGTCTTTTTCCGAAAGACTTTTGCGCAAAAGGGCCAGTGTAGACAGCACAGTACTGTTTTCTGCCAAAAAAGCCCCGATCGCAAAAATGGCGATTGGGGCTTTTTTGTGGAAAACCGCGTCTAGATTGGCCACGGACACTTTTCCGCAAAAAGTGCTTTTGTGGAAAAGCATCCTGCCAATCTAGATGCGCTTTTCCGAAAATGCTTTTAATGGAAAATGTTTCCATTAAAAGCGTTTCCGGAAAATCATGCCAGTGTAGATGTAGCTCAGAGGTTATCCCAACTGCAGAATGTATGTGTCTCAGCCTTGGATCCAGGTGAAATATGGGCTGAGTGATCTCATGGCATTGAATTTTCTGTATGATTTCAAATCCCACCCTTCATAGATTCCATTAGGACTACCAGTTTGAGCTGAGGTTTCCAGAGCTGTGTGCCAGAAGGGCCAGGTTCCTGTCCTGCATTCACACTGTTAAATTAGAACCCAGTTACGTAGGGAGGGTGATGAAGCACTGAAGTGGGTTACCTAGGGAAGTAGTGGAGTCTCCATCGCTAGATGTGTATAAGTCTCAGCTTGACAAACCCTGGCTGAGTTGATTTAGTTGGGATTGGTCCTGCTTAGGGCAGGGGGCTGGACTTGAAGACCTCCTGAGGTCTCTTCCAACTTTATGATTCGATGATTTATGGAGTGCAAACTTTTCCCTCTAACCGACAGACATGTTGCTCCTCTCAACATCAATGTTCATCTGCCATCGTGCTGCCAACTAACCTGGCACAGTTAGCTCCCTCTGAGGACTTCTCTGGATTTTACTTTGGTCTAAAATATCTGGTGCCTTCTATAAAAGTTACCATGTTACTACTGATAGAAATGTAGCCGTGTTAGTCTGGTGTAGCTGAAACAAAATACAGGACTATGTAGCACTTTAAAGACTAACAAGATGGTTTATTAGGTGATGAGCTTTCGTGGACCAGACCCACTTCCTCAGATCAAATAGTGGAAGAAAATTGCCACAACCATATATACCAAAGGATACAATTAAAAAAATGAACACATACAAAAAGCACAAATTTGATTTATCCTTTTCATATGTGTTCATTTTTTTAATTGTATCCTTTGGTATATATGGTTGTGACTATTTTCTTCCACTATTTGATCTGAGGAAGTGGGTCTGGCCCACGAAAGCTCATCACCTAATAAACCATCTTGTTAGTCTTTAAAGTGCTACTTAGTCCTGTTTTTTGTTTCACGTCACTACTCACATTCTTTCTGGACTGGTGATAACTATAATATGTTTACTGTGTTATTTATTATAATGTGTAACCCTCGCTCACTACGCTTCTGTCTCTTCACAGGCACCTTGTGCATTTCTGAACCCTGTTGTCTCAACAACCACCTCATGGCAGCTTTCAACCTCACCCCCTCTGACACGCCAACATTCATCCTAACAGGCATCCCTGGCCTGGAAGATGCTCATGCCTGGATTGCCATCCCTTTCGCTACTTGCTACACTTTGTGCCTGTTGGGGAATTTCTCTGTTCTGTTCATGGTGGGCAAAGAGCAGACCCTGCACCAGCCGATGTACCTGTTCTTCTGCATGCTGGCACTCACCGACATTGTCATCTCTACCTGCGTTGTGCCAAAGGCCCTGGGTATATTTTGGTTCAATTTGAAAGGCATCAGTTTGAGTGGCTGCCTCACCCAGACTACCTTCCTTAACGTGGCTTCTCTAATGCAGGCAGCTGTCCTGGTGGCAATGGCCTTCGATCGCTATGTTGCCATATGTAACCCCCTGAGATATGCCACCATCCTCAGCAATGCACGGATAGCCAAGCTAGGGCTGGTCATTTTCATAAGAGGGATTCTCTGTGTGCTGCCTGTGCCCCTAATGCTGAGCCGGCTGCCGTTCTGTGACAACCGCATCATCCCTCACACGTACTGTGAGGGTATCGCTGTGGCAAAGATTTCATGTGGGGACCACACATTTTTAATGCTCTATGACTTGGTGATGTTGCTTATACTGGGTGGGATAGACCTGACGCTCATCGGCCTGTCCTACTGTTTGATCATCAGGGCAGTCCTCAGAATCTCCTCCAAGAAAGCCCACCAGAAAGCCCTCAACACCTGCATGGGCCACATCAGCGTAATGCTGATGTCTTTTACTTTCTACCTCTTCTCCAACCTGACACACCGGTTCGGTCAGGGCATTGCTCCCCATGTTCACATCATCTTGTCCAATGTCTATCTCCTAGTCCCTCCAATGCTCAACCCCATCATTTATGGGGTCAAAACCAAAGAGCTCCATGACAAAATGAGGAAAAACATCTTCAGAAGGTGATCCCATTGGGCCTCTGAATATAAATTATGTCCAAAGAGGGGAACCATTTCCTCCTCATTAATCCAGATTGCTCTGTCCTAGTTTGACTGAGCTCTGCATTGTGGGGGTTCACAGTATGAGGAAGGAGGGAACTCTTCTACTGCGATCAGCCCATTGTGACATCACTGGGCTCATATCTCACTTCTGCCATTGTTTTGTGGAACCATGGACAAATAGAGAAAGGAGGGGAATGTTTTACCTGTGGTTCTCTGCCCTCAGCCTGAGGGTGAACATGTTTCTCTGTTTTATGGTGAAATTCTTTCATGCGTGGACAAAGCATTTGTGAACTCAGTCATTTGCCCTTTCATGACTGTCACTGCATTTATACAACGTTGAAGATGAAAGAGCGTTTTCTCCAATGAACCTGATAAAAGACAACTGTAGAGCAAGATGCAAGAGGAACTCTGGGAAAATCTTCTTCCTCTCTGAGAATATATGAGACGGCTCAAAATCTGTTCTGAACCGTTTACACCAAGGAAAGAAACATTTGCACTGGTTCTGCTGATTTGTTTGTACAGTAGCAGAAGAACTCTACTTCTGACAAACATAGCAAGGAAGAAATGTTGCCTTTTGGAGATTCACAGCCACAAACTCATTTAAAGCCAAATATAGACACTGAGTACTGTCAGTGAATGCATTTTAAACAAAGTAGCATAATAATATAATTGTTGTTCTTCATACAGTTTGGGCTCCATTTTGATTTTTTTATGGTGTGAATTAGAGTATGTCTACACTGTACTCTTATTTCAAAATAAGATATTCCAGAATATTTATTCTGAAATAACTTATTTCAAAATATCACGTCTACACTACAGGGAAGCCTCAAAAGTAGTCTGAGGAAAGCTCCCCTAACGTGGAGGTACTATCTCTATTTAGAGCCCCAGGAGGCACAGAGGAGGAGCTATTTCAAAATAGCAGAAGTGAAGCATCTACAAATGCCTTATTTTGAAATACGTATTTCAGAATAGACATTATTCCTAATAGAATGAGGTTTACAGATTTCGGAATTAGCCTTCCGTTATTTCAAAATTATTTCAAAATAATAGAATGACGATGTAGATGCTCACATTGTTATTTCAAAATAAGGAGAGTTATCTTGGAATTAGGGTGCAGTGTAGACATACCCGTACAGTAGAGATGAATGTGGAGTGGAGTGTACAGTGGAGAGAATGTGACTTACATTGGAGATGTCCAGTAGTGTGTAATAGCCTGACATTAGGGCTGTGTCCAGACTCAGGGGTTTTTTCGAAAAAAGTAGCCTTTTTTCGAAAAAACTTCACCTGCGTCTAGACTACAGCCGCGTTCTTTCGAAATTAAATCGAAAGAACGCGACTTTTCTTTCGACGGCGGTAAACCTCATTTCACGAGGAAGAACGCCTTTTTTCGAAAGTGCTCTTTCGAAAAAAGGCGTTCTTGAATGCCAACAGGGCTTTTTAGAAAGAGAACATCCAGACTCACTCGCTGCTTTCTTTCGAAAAAGCGGCTTGCTTTTTTGAAATTTCCGCTTGCAGTCTAGATGCTCTTTTTCGAAAGAGGTTTTTTCGAAAGTATCTTTTGAAAAAGCCTCTTTCAAAAGAGGCTTGCAGTCTAGACATAGCCTAACACATTTTAAGTTGTTGTATAATATAGACATGTATGGTGATGTCGGAAAAGCTGAAGTACTCAATGCTTTCTTTGCCTCTGTCTTCAAAGACAAGGTCACTGTGATGGCGCGTTGAGGTTTTCCTGTCTCCTGCACCCCCATAATGGTACGGACAGACTCCACCAGCCAGTAGAATAGAGGGAGTTTATTGCTTCTCCAGGATACAGCACAGCACAGATGTAATCTGGTTACAGGGCAGGCCTAGGATGCCTCAACCCCCCTTGAGATGGGGGAGACTGGGCCCCTAAATCCCCACCTGTAGCTTAAGCTGCCTCCTCCATGATACCAGACAGAAACCTAACTCACTCATTCCAGCCCTGCCCCCAGCCAGGGCTCCACTCCGCCTTCTTCCCATTGTTCCACTCCCTGGGAGATACCTGGTCAGACAGGTTTGAAGCCCCCTTGCATAATGACACATCACCTGCCCTGCTGGGCCGTGCTGCAGACAGCAGCCAGTGGAGGTCACTCACAACCCACTGCCCAGCATAACAACCAGCAAGGTACCCACACTACATCACAGTCACCTCCCAGACTAAAGCACTAGGCAACGCAGTATGGGATGGAGATGGACAGCCCTTGGTGAGTAAAGAACAAGTTAGGAACTATTTAGAAAAGCTAAACATACACAAATCCATGGGTCCAGATTTAATGCATCTGAGGGTACCGAGGAAGTTAGCAAACATCATGGTGGAGCCTTTGGCCATTATCTTTGAAAACTCATTGAGATCGGAAGAAATCCTGGCTGATTGGAAAAAGGAAAATGTAGTGCCCATCTTTAAAAAAGAGAAGAAGGACAATCCAGGGAACTACAGACCTCTCAGTCTTACCTTAGTTCCTGGAAAAATCATGGAGGGAATCCTCAAGGAAATCCGTTTTGAAGCACTTGGAAGAGGGGAAAGTGATCACGAATAGTCAGGATGGATGAAGGACAAGTCACGCCTGACCAATCTGATTAGCTTTTATGATGAGGTAACTGGCTCTGTAGATATGGGGAAGTCAGTGCATGTGATATACCTTGATGTTAGCAATGGATTTGATATGGTCTCCCACAATATTCTTGCCAGCAAGTTAAGGGAGTAAGGATTGGATAAATGGACTGTAGGATGGATAGAAAGCTGTCTAGACTGTTGGGCCCAACAGGTAGTGATCAATGGCTCAAAGTCAGGTTGGTGGTCGGTTTCTAGCGGAGTGCCCCAAAGATCGGCTCTAGGACTGGTTTTGTTCAACATCTTTATTAATGACCTGAATGAGGGGATGGATTGCACCCTCAGCAAGTTTGTGGATGACACTAAGCTAGGCGGAGAGGTAGATACGCTCGAGGGCAGGGATAGGGTCCAGAGTGGCCTCAGCAAATTAGAAGATTGTGCCACAATCTGATGAGGTTCAACAAGGACAAGTGCAGAGTCCTGCACTTGGGATGGAAGAATCCCAAGCATTGTTACAGGCTAGGGACCGACTGGCTAAGTAGCAGTTCAGCAGAAAAGGACCTGGGGGTTACAGTGGATGAAAAGCTGGATATGAGTCAACAGTGTGCCCTTGTAGCCAAGAAGGCAAATGGCATATTAGGTTGCATTGGGAGGAGCATTGCCAGCAGATCTAGAGAAGTGATTATTCCCCTTTATTCAGATGTGAGGCCACATCTGGAGTATTGTGTCCATTTCTGGGCCTCCCACAATAGAAAGGATGTGGATGCATTGTAGAGGGTCCAGCAGAGGGTGACCAACATGGTTAGGGGCTGGAGCATATGACCTATGAGAAGAGGCTGAGGGATTTGGGTTTGTTTAGTCTTCAGAAGAGAAGAGTGAGGAGGGATTTGATAGCAGCTTTCAACCTCCTGAAGGGAGGTTCCAAGGATGATGGAGAAAGGCTGTTCACAGTAGTAACTGATAGCAGAAGGAGCAATGGTCTCAAGTTACAGTGGGGGAGGTCTAGGTTGGATATTAGGAAAATCTATTTCACTAGGAGGGTGGTGAAGCACTGGGATGGGTTCCCTAGGGAGGTGGTGGAATCCCCATCCCTAGAGGTTTTTTACATCTTAGCTTGCCAAAGCCCTGACTGGCTTGATTTAGTTGGGATTGGTCCTGCCTTGGGCAGGGGCTGGACTTGATGACCTCCTGAGGCCTCTTCCAGCCCTGTGATTCTATGGTATGTACGTTACAAAGGGAGCTCCCAGGTTAGCATCAGTAACTGCAGACTGTGGTACTCCAGGAAGGGCATGCACCGAACACCTTCCAACCCAGCACAGGAGTAGAAAACAGGCACAGGGAGAGAAAAGCAATTTTTTTCCAAGTGGCCAATATGTGTCCTGATTCAGGTACATGCCATTGCTCGGCTCTCGTGATGGAACAATGAGCGGACTGACATATGTTTTCATTCTTACAATGTTGTGCATTTGTAACATGAGGTAGTTGAGATTCCTTACAGTGAAAGAGTCCAAGGAAGTGACTCTGTCTTGCAAGGCAGCTTGTTTGCAGCCCAACCCCCTGAATCAAGTTTCTGAATGGGTTGAACATGTTCCCTTCGGGTATTTCTACATTGCAGTCCTCCTTCGAGAGAGGAATGCAAATGTAGACAAGCAAAATTGCAAAGGAAGCGCGGATTTGGATTTCCCGTTCTTCGTTTGCATAATTGTGGACAGCCGCTTTTCTGAAATAGCATATTTCGAGAAAACAAACATGGTCCACACAGTGTTATTTCAAGAAAAAACTCTTCCTTCAAAATAACCCTTAAATCTCATTTTTTAAGAACATGTAGACATATCTTGAAAATCATTTCAGGAAGGGTCTTTGAAGGAGGTAGTTAGACTTTAAGGTCAGAAGGGACCATTATGATCATCTAGTCTGACCCCCTGCACAGTGTAGGCCACAGAATCTCACCCACCCCTCCTAGAATAATCCTCTCACCTATATCTCAGATATTGAAGCCTTCAAATACTTTGAAGACCCCAAGATGCAGAGAATTCTCCAGCTGTGATCTGTGCCCCATGCTACAGAGGAAGGCGAAAAACCTCCAGGGTCTCTGCCAATCTACCCTGGAGGAAAATTCCTTCCCGACCCCAAATATGGTGATCAGCTAAACCCTGAGCATGTGGGCAAGACTCACCAGCCAGAAACCCAAAAAGATCTCATAGTAACTCCTATCATCCCTCCATTGACCTATTTCCCTCTGATAATGAATGGTCAATTAGTTACCAAGATCATGTTATCTCATCAAACCATCCCCTTCATAAACCCATCTAGTTTAATCTTGAAACCAGATAGATCTTTTGCCCCCACTACTTCCCTTGGTAGACTGTTCCAGAACTTTACTCCCCTAATGGTTAGAAACCTTCGTCTAATCTCAAGTCTAAACTTCCTACTAGCCAGCTTATATCCATTTGTTCTTGTGTCCACATTGGTATTAAACTGAAATAATTCCTCTCCCTCCCTGGTATTTATCCCTCTAATATATTTAAAGAGTGCAATCATGTCCCCCCTCAGCCTTCTTTTGGTTAAGGTAAACAAGCCAAGCTCCTTGAGTCTCCTTTCATAAGACAGGTTTTCCATTCCTTGGATCATCCTAGTGGCCCTTCTTTGTACCTGTTCCAGTTTGAATTCATCCTTTTTAAACATGGGAGACCAGAACTGCACACAGTATTCCAAAGGAGGTAGTTAGGCAATCAGGGTATGTCTACACTACCCCCCTAGTTCGAACTAGGGGGGTAATGTATGCATACCGAACTTGCTCATGAAGCCCGGGATTTGAATTTCCCTGGCTTCATTAGCATAAAGCCGCGCCGCCATTTTTAAAAGCCGGCTAGTGCGAACCCCGCGCCTCGTGGAACGATAGTTCGGAATGGCTTGCTAGTCCAAACTATCTAGCCCATGCCGCGTGTAGCCGCGCGGCACGGGGTTCGCACTAGCCGGCTTTTAAAAATGGCGGTGCCGGCTTTATGCTAATGAAGCCCGGGAAATTCAAATCCCGGGCTTCATTAGCAAGTTCGGTATGCATACATTACCCCCCTAGTTCGAACTAGGGGGGTAGTGTAGACATACCCTCATTTACAGCTAAACTGACCTTTCACCTCACCATCTCATCCTGACTAATATGGCAATAGAAGTAAAAGAGGAATTTCTGTTTTTCCATCCATTATCAACACGAGGAACCGGCAAGACATTTTAAAGCTTTAAATTGTGTCCAAGACGCAGGCCTTCATGGTGTAAATTGGATTGGCATTTGTAGTAATGGAGTGGTCTACAATAGAGAAATACAGATCATAAACTGTATAAAGTTGCACTAACTTAATTGAAGGGGTTTTGCATTTTAACCAAAAACAGGATGTCAGCATTCACACACTCAGTGGTTGTTTGAGGCAGAGGTTGGTTGAGTGTCCAGAGGCAAGATTCAAACAAAAGTGAGAATTGCACTTTTTTTTCTTAGGTGCATATTTTTCTTGCTGAAAATATGAACAGAGTCAGCCTGATATGAAATCAGTGGACTCCAGTGAGTGTCATGGAAATGCGGTACAAGTTGAGAGCGACTGAATTCTCTAAGGGAACATCTACACTGCACCCTAAACGTGAAATCAGATATGCAATTTGTGCTACGCTAATTGCATATCTTATTTCAATTCTATTTCAAATTACATTATTTCAAAATTTGGCAGGTCTACATGTCTATTTCGAGACATCCACTTCAAAGGAGGAACACCAGGATACCGAAATAATGCACTCGTTATTTCGAAAAGTATTTCAGAATATTGGGAGGCTTGTTACGACTCAGGGTAGCCATTTTGGGATACGTCCGGTACGCCGAAATAGCCGTGCAGGTAGAACTGGCCTATTGGTCTGGGAACACCCCCTGGACTCGGCACAGGGACAGCTGGCCAGCCTGGAACACACTGACTGGAACACACTGGCCAGCACAAGACACCCCCCCCAACCTCGCATCAGTCTTCACTGCAGAGTGAATGGAGCAGCCCCTTGGTACTAGGGCTAGTAGAGGATGGTCCAGCCTATTTCTATGGAACTGTCTAAACTGCCGGACAGGTATCTGCTTTCGAGATGACAAAGGGACACTGGCAAATGCCTTTGGTGCCAGAATCCTGGGAGCAGAAAGCCTTTTCCATACCCTTCTGCGTCCATCACTCCAGGACGGAAGGCCAATGGACGTGAGACGACTGCATGGGCCACATGCAGCAGTGCATGGCTACCATCCACTGAACTGATTGGTGGGCCAGCATCATGTGGCAGCCTCCCCACCGCTAGTGCCAATGGCAGGGCAGTGCCCCCAGAACATTCAGCCAGGTTGAGTATTGGGAAGGTCCAGGTTGCCTAGACAATCTGAGCCCTTTTTAGTATCTAATTACTGCACTCTCGGGGGAGGCTCTCAAGCTGTAGGTCTCCAGGGTCTAATTTCTCCTCACCCCACCACTCCCAGAGCTGCGGGAATTGTCTGGGAATCCCGGCCCACATGGGAGCCTGCAGGGACTGAACAGGGGAATCATAAATGTGGCTGTTTAGCTGGCCGAGTGTCAGACCTGTGAGATTCACATGCTGAGTCTCTTATCTCTGCCTCACTGCCACAGGAAGGAAATTTCCTCTCTCTGCTGAGGAGATTGTGGTGAGTTGCCTCTTTCTGCCTTCACGTTAATGCTAATGGTTCAGGAAATGTTTCAGGGTCCAACTCTAGAACCATCTGGTCACGAATTCAGCAGCACAGTCACGTGAACTGTTCAGGTTTTGTTTTTTCCCAGACACACCAGAGAATTACCAGGTTAGATTGTATTGGAAAAAATTGACATAATTATCTGTCCTTAAAATCAGTCCCCAATATCTTACTGTTTCCTTCTGTCTCAGTAGCTTTTTTTAATTCCTCAACTTCACTGCATGTTAGACAGAGCAGGCAAAGCCTTGGCTGTGGGGGTCTGTGTTATGAGGGGGCGTACCAAAAACATGGGGCGCACACTGGCATCAATCTGCTCCCACATTCTGCCCTCAGTGCATTACTCCAGACTGACACTGGCTTCCTGGAGAGCAAAATTGGGGCTCGTGTGGAGCAGAACAGCACTATCTATTGGCCAGAAGTTAAACACAAGGCGGAAGCTTGGTCCCTTTCAGATTACCCTAAATCTACGTGTAGCCTCTCCTGGTCACTAACCCACTGTGAAGTTATTCAACATGGGGGAAGCCTCGTGACTTTGTGCGTAACTCTGGGAGAGTAGGTGTGCGGCTTGTTTATGTGCTCTGCCTTGTGTGTCGGTGTGTGTACACCTCAGAGCAGACCCACTCAACAAACCACCAGGAACAGGCTTTCTTCTGTAAAGGACACAGAGCAGGCTTCCAGTCCAGACTCCTCTCTGCCTGCAGCCTGTGAGCTGCTCTCAGCTCAGTACCTGTGGAGACCCTTCCGGGGGCAGAGGGCACATCCCAGCTGGAACCAGGAAGTTCTCCCGACATCTAAGTTGTCATCTACATCTTGAAGATCCCAGAGTCAGGTCCAGGATGCACAGTGTGTGGGGGAGGGGAACGGGTCAGACGTGCTGTAGCCAGATTATGGTGACACGGAGTCCGGTACATAGGTGACGAGGGAAGGGGCAGCCGGCCTCATGCACAGACCAAAGGGGCAACGAGGACAGGGGGTGTCTCAGACTGTAATGTACCACGGACCACGCTGTAGCCCATACTTCACCCCCAGACAGGCAATTCAGGCTGGTCTCCCCCTTTTCACCAGTGCAGGCAGACACTGAGTTGACCCGGGTCTGAGGAGCTGTTTCTCTGAGCTGTCGAGGTGGAGCCTGGGACTGGCTTTGGCGCTGGGTGAGGAGTGTCGATGAGTGTCATGTGGTTCCATCTCCTACCATCCTACCCTGATGCCCTCAGGTCATCATTTCCCTGTCCTAAACTGCCCTGATTCCAACAGCCCACTGGTCACCACTGTCTTCTCTGTGCCACCCTGTCATCCCTGGCCCCCACAGCCTCCGAGACCCCCACACTCCACACAGCTTTTCCTTAGCCGGGGCGAGGGGCCTCCTATCCCAGCAGCTCCCTGGGCTGAGGTATAATTAGTGACTGTCTCTCACTGGTCAGAAATCTCACAAGGAGGGGGCAAATACCCCAGCTACTGTGCTTGGTGCCCCCTGCAGAGGGTCACACTGGGAGCTCATGATTCGATAATTCTCTCTTCATGTCCCAGATCTTGCAAAGAGTCACTGCTTCCAACTGCAGTTGCCTATGGTATAAGCTGTAGTGGGCAAGATAAATCTCCTGGGCCAGATGTGGCCCAGCAAGCCACAGGATCCGGCCTGTGGGCCCCTCTGTGGAGACCCTCAGGCACGCAACAGTCACAGATTTAAGTGCAGGGCTGCTCCAAGTGCCTCTCTGCTCTGGAGGGAGGGGGAGGCTTTGTGTGATCTCCCCTCCCCCAGCCCAATCCTCAACTCCTATTGTCCAGCCTCTGGCACCCCTGCCCCTCATGCCCCCCAACTCCCTCCCTGACCCCAATCTCCTGAAGGCGGTCACATCTCCTTCCTTCACCCAAATTTCCTCTCGGACCTCATAGCGTCTCCTGCACCCCAGTCTCTTACCCTAACCCTAACCTCCATCCTAGATCCTGCAGCTCCTCCACAGAAAAGTGCCACTCTTAATCACTTTCCAAAATCTGGCATTGGCCCCCCACCAGAAATTATTGCCCACCCCGATATAAGCACTGCTACATTCTTTGACCTTAGAAGTCACCAGAGGTGCAGGCCTGTACCACTAAATAATGAGAGACTGCTGCCCCCTTCACAGGAAACTTGGCTCCATCCCAAGGTAGGAATTGCATTGTGCATCAGACTTACGGTTCATCTAGCCCCGTGTCCTTCCTCTGACAGTGACAGCTGTGAGGCTGCACTATAACACATAAGAAAATAGGGACATGGGGGGTAAGTTGACTGACTGGAGAGTGTAACCCTCATTCCGAACAGTTAGAAATTGGTTAGTGCCATGAAACATGCTTGTGTTGGGGCTCCCACATTTATTCCTGTAACTGTTAGGCTACGTCTACACTGGCCCCTTTTCCGGAAGGGGCATGTAAATTTCATGAGTCATAGTAGGGAAATGCGCGGGGGATTTAAATATCCCCCGCGGCATTTAAAAAAAATGTCCGCCGCTTTTTTCCGGCTTTTAAAAAAGCCGGAAAAGAGCGTCTACACTGGCCCCGATCCTCCGTAAAAAGCGCCCTTTTCCGGAGGCTCTTATTCCTACTTTGAAGGAATACTTTGAAGTAGGAATAAGAGCCTCCGGAAAAGGGCGCTTGTTCCGGAGGATCGGGGCCAGGGTAGGCGCTCTTTTCCGGCTTTTTTAAAAATCGGAAAAAAGCGGCGGACATGATTATTTAAATGCCGCGGGGGATATTTAGATCCCCCGCGAATTTCCCTACTACGACTCATGAAATTTACATGTCCCTTCCGGAAAAGGGGCCAGTGTAGACGAGCCCTTAATGTTGGGATTGGATAGTGTTTCTCTCTCTCCCCATTTAAAAATCAAAACCCTTCCTGATTCTTAGAATCATAGAATCATAGAGCTGGAGAAGACCTCAGAAGGTCATCAAGTTCAGCCCTCTGCTCTAGGCAGGACCAATCCCAACTAAATCAACCCAGCCAGGACTTTGTTCTGCCATCTGTCACTACTGAGAACAGCCTTTCTCCAGCCTCTTTGGAACCTCCCTTCAGGAAGTTGAAGGCTGCTATAAAATCCCCCCTCACTCTTCTCTTCTGCAGACTAAACAGACCCAACTCCCTCAGCCTCTCCTTGTAGGTCATATGCTCCAACCCCTAATCATCTTGCTAAGGTCATGGCCTCAACTACCTCCTGTGGCAATGAGTGCCTCACACTAATTGGACATTGAGTAAAGAACGGGTTCTTTTATATCTGTTTTGGTTATACCATTTCATTGAATGTGCCCTGGTCCGTTTCTTAGTAGACAGGGAGAACACACTCTCCATCAGTTGGTATTATGTCCTTGGTTCTAATGCCTTCACTTATTCCTTTCGGGTATGTCTACACAGCAAAGTTATTTCAAAATAACTTTCCTAGCATCTACACAGCCAAGCCGCTATTTCAAAATTTATTCAAAATAGTGGCGCGCTTATTTTGAATTTGGTAAACCTCATTTCACAAGGAATAACGCCAAATTCGAAATTGCTATTTCAAAATAAGTGCTGTGTAGACACTTATATCAAAATAGAGGGCCCCCAGCCTTCCCAGGATGCCCTGGTGGCCACTCCAGCATCAATCGAGAACACTCCTCTCCCTCCCCCGTCTCCAGAGCCCTTAAAGGGGTAGACTCTGGCCACAGTGCCTGTGCCAGCTCCAAGCCTGCTGGCCCAGAGCCAGCACTTACTGCCCCTGATCCAGTGGCCCCAAAACATGAGCCAGCAAGCCACTGGCAGCCAACCCTCCACCTTGGCCCAGGAGCAGTCTGCCTGCTCCCAGGAGCCTGCCAGGGGCTGGAGAAGGCGGGCGACTTCCTGGTCCAGGGTGGAGATCACGGACCTTATTCAGGTTGGGGAGGATGCCCCCAATGTCCATGATCTCCTCACTAGATGAAGGAAAGCAGCCGTCTATGGCAGGATAGCTGCCAGCCTGGCCACCAAAGACCACATGTGAACCCAGGAGCAGGTTTGCATGAAAATCAAGTTGGTCCAGTGAGACCCCCAACCCTGAGCCCTGAGATTCCCCTCCCACTTCTTTCCCCTGGCTTCCCCCTTCCAGCTCCCTCCTCCCAGGTTTCCTCCTCCCCTTTCCCACCCTCTCTTCTCCCCTCTCCCACCTCCTTTCCCCAGTATCACCAGAGTTTCATTCCCTCTCCCCCCAGTTTTGTTAAATAAAGAGAGCTTGTGTTAATGAAAATACGTTTATTTTATTTGACATCAGGAATAGGGGTTAGGAAGGCATAAGTGGAAGGATGTGAGGGAGGAATGAGGCACAAGCCCCCAGTGGGGCAGACCAGGGAGGCTCTTAGTGCTCCTCAGGGTGGAAGCTCTCTCCTCCTGGATACTGACAGCCCCCTGGTGGACCTCCTGGATGGCAGCCTGTAGAAAGTTCAGCCAGTCTCACAGCAACACGTCCAGCTTCATATTGCAGAGTGCTGAGGTGTCCCGAGTGAGGGCAACCAGAGCATGCAGAGGCAAAATGCTTTGCTGTCCCTCATCGAGGTAGACAAGCAAGCAGGGAAACCTGAAAACTGGCTGTCTGGGAGGGGGAGTGTCCCTTTAAGCACAGACCTCAGATAACCTCATGCAGCAGCTCCACACAGTAAGTCCTGGCCTGGTGCCCTGATGGAACTGGTTCCGGACGGCCTTAAATGCGATTCAGAGGCCACTCAGTGTGGAGGCACTATTTCAAAATAGCAAAATGCTATTTCGAATTGCATTTTGTGTGTGGATGCGTTATTTCAAAATAAGCTATTTCGAAATAATTATTTTGAAAAAATATTTTGAAATAACACTGTTGTGTAGTCATACCCTTAAAGACTAACAGATTTATCTTGCCTGGGGCACTCATTAATGGGTCTCAAAGTCACTGTGTTGTTTCAGGCCAATTCCACAAGCCAGCTCCACAAGGAAGCCTTAGAACTTAACTTAATTAACAAGTTTGATTCCTATCACAGAGGTATGGATAAAGACATTGACTGTAAGTGTGATTGTGAACAGTGAGAGTGAGCTTCCCCTTCCCCCTCCTTCCAGAGTCGGTTAAAGCAATTAAAGCCATTTGCACATGTTACCCCGTGGTCCCAATCCTTGTTAGGCCAAGGTTAGTTGCACGCTTGCAACGGGGGTGACATTCCAGGGCCTGTGTCATTCAGCAGCTCAAACCATGCTCCCATCTGGTCTTAACGTCTGTGAATCTCTGGGTTTGCTGCAGGGGCGCGGGAGGGAAGGAGGAGTCTGTGCTGCCCCAGCTACATCCTGTTAGGGTGGGTGTTTGTAGGTGATGTTCGTCCATCGTGTTTGAAGAGGACCTTGACATCTAACGAGTTGTGGGCTGTCCATGGTGTGTCTGCAGATGGCTAATAAGGCCAATGCAGGCATGAAATGTTCTGCCACATGTCGGGCAGACATGGGTAGGCACCACTGTTGCAGCGTTTGCAACTCTGGCTTTATGGAGTGCTCGCTTCTCTTGTGCTATGGTTGTCCTTCTGGCTTCAGATGTTTGACAGCCTTCGTGGATCAGCATGTGCCTGTAGGTAATAATTTCTTGGGCACACTGGGTGCAGGTGAAAACAAGCAGAGAATTTATTGGTTCACACAGCTGGTGGAATACCCATCAGGAGTTAACCTGGTGAGCACTAACTTAACCAAAACATACATTAGATTATATAGGTAGCAGATGGGCGGAGGAGAAGTGATTTGATAGGTCTAGCAGCGGAAGTGAGATATGCACATAAGCCAATGGTCTACGACAGTTACACAGTATCTCCGCCCATCGCCAATTAAACATGTTATCACTAATACAGGTTGTTATTCCTAACAAGCTAAATAAGCCCACATAAACAAAGACATGTTGATGGTCATTTTGTCGTCCGGAAATAAAATGAATCTCCTGCGGGTATTGCCTTGGCGCAATCTTTGGGAACCAAGCTTATTTTCTAGGAACAAAGCAGACAATGAAAAACAATCCCGCGCGGTTGTTTGGTTGTTTGGTTCCGGCCTTATCAAAGTGAGGCCATTTTGGAATGTGGTTGCCAGGGGAACCAGGGTCACAGTAACTGCTGTACTGTATGCTTCTCAGACTTGGTCTGATACTTTCAGATTTGAGTTTGTCAGTTCTCAGCAAGATACCATGAGCTGCCTCAATTTACCCTACAGTGTTCAGATCCAGGAGGCCTGTGATGGCAGAGTCAAACTCACTTCCTGTTCTGGTGCTACGGTGCGGGGAGAAGGGCCATGCAGTCCTTGTGCTGTCCCCTGAGGAGATGTACTCAGGCCCTCTATGTTGGTTCTAAACGGTGCTCACTTTGCCAGTCAGGAAATTGAGGAGGAAAGGAACTGAGCTAAGGGGTACGTCTAGATTACATGCCTCTGCCAACAGGCATGTAAAACAGGCTACCCGACATAGTCAATGAAGCCGGCTCAATAGGCATAAGGGAGTGGTCGACAAAGGCTTCCCTTGTCAACCTATCCGCATCTTAATTGCCGTGCTGGGCCGATGATCAGCTGAGCCGGCACAGCGTGGTGGCCATTTTTATTTTAATGAAGCCAGGGATATTTAAATCCCCGCTTCATTGACTATGTTGGGTAGCCTATTTTACATGCCTCTGTCGGCAGAGGCACGTAGTCTAGACATACCCTCTATTCTAGGATCTCTTCTCAGATTTCATGTTTCCAGGCAAAACAAACCTAACCCTTTCAATCTTCCCTCGTAGGTCAGGTTTACTAGAACTTAAATTCTTTTGTTGCTCTTCTCTGGACCGTCTCCAATTTCTCCACATCTTTTCTGAAATATGATGCCAAGAGCTGGACATACCACTCCAGCTGATGCCTAAGCAGTGCAGAGTAGAGTGTAATGGTTACAACTTGTGTCTTGCTTGCAACATTCATATTACTTCATCCCAGAATTATGTTTGCTTTTATTTTTGCAGCAGTGTCACTTTTTAGATCAGCAATACCAATAAAATATTTATAGAAATGTAGCCGTGTTAGTCTGGTGTAGCTGAAACAAAATACAGGACTATGTAGCACTTTAAAGACTAACAAGATGGTTTATTAGGCGATTAAAGATGTCATCGATGTAGCATAAGTAAAGAAGAGGTAAAAGGGGACAGGAGTTGAGGAAACGTTGTAGGTCAGCCATAAAGATATTAGCATACTGTGGGGCCATGCGTGTACCCATGGCTGTGCCGCTGATCTGGAGATATAAGTTGTTCTCAAACTGGAAATAATTGTGGGTGAGAACAAAGTTACATAGTAAACCATCTTGTTAGTCTTTAAAGTGCTACATAGTCCTGTATTTTGTTTCAATAAAATAGTTACTGTGAGTATAATCCCCTCTCACTGTTCTTCTCTTTTATTCACAGACTCCCCATGCATTCCTGAACCTTGTTGTCTCATCCACCACCTCATGGCAGCTTTCAACCTCACCCCCTCTGACACATCAACATTCACCCTAACAGGCATCCCTGGTCTGGAAGATGCTCATGTCTGGATTTCCATCCCATTCACTACTTGCTACATAATCTGCCTCTTGGGAAATGTCTCCATTCCACTTGTTGTATTCAAAGAGCAGACCCTGCACCAGCCAATATACCTGTTTCTCTGCATGCTGGCGCTCACCGACATCAGCATGTCTACTTGTGTTGTGCCAAAAGCCCTATGTATATTTTGGTTCAATTTGAAAGGAATCACTCTGAATGGCTGTATCATCCAAATTATGTTCCTCATCACGGCTTTGGCAATGCACTCAGCCGTCCTGGTGACAATGGCCTTCGATCGCTACGTTGCCATTTGTAACCCTCTGAGATACACCAGCATCCTAACCCAACCACGGATAGCTGCGCTAGGGCTGGTCAGTTTAATAAGAGGGATTGTCTGTGCGCTGCCCGTGCCCCCAATGCTAAGCAGACTACAAATATGTGCCAACCGCATCATCCCTCATACATATTGTGAGGGTATCGCTCTGGCAAAGATCTCATGTGGGGACCTCACATTCTATAGGCTCTATGGCTTGGTGGTGACGCTTATAATTGACGGGCTAGACCTTACGTTCATCGCTCTGTCCTACTGTCTGATCATCAGGGCCGTTCTTAGAATCTCTTCCAAGAAAGCCTACCAGAAAGCCCTCAACACCTGCTCCACCCACATCTGTGTGATGCTGATGTCTTATACTTCCTACCTCTTCTCCACTGTGGCACACAGGTTCGGTCAGGGAATCGCTCCCCACGTTCATGTCATCTTGGCCAACATCTATGTCCTGGTCCCCCCCATGCTCAACCCAATCGTATATGGAGTCAAAACCAAAGAGCTTCGTGAAAAAATGAGGAAAAACATACTCAGAAGGTGATCATAGAATCATATAACACTAGGACTGGAAGGAATCTTGAAAGGTCATTGAGTCCAGTCCCCTGCTCTCATGGCAGGACCAAGTACTGTCTAGACCATCCCCGAGAGATATTGATCTAACCTACTCTTAAATATCTCCACAGATGGAGATTCCACAACATCCCTGGTCAAATTATTCCAGTGTTTGCCTACCCTGACAGTTAGGAACATTTTCCTAATGTCCAATCTAAACCTCCCTTGCTGCAGTCTAAGCCCATTGCTTCTTGTCCTATCCTCAGAGGCTAAGATGAACAAGTTTTCTCCCTCCTCCTTATGACACCCTTTTAGATATCTGAAAACTGCTATGATGTCCCCCCTCAATCTTCTCTTTTCTAAACTAAACAAACCCAGTTCTTTCAGCCTTCCTCCATAGGTCATGTTCTCAAGACCTTTAACCATTCTCGTTGCTCTTCTCTGGACCCTCTCCAATTTCTCCACATCTTTCTTGAAATGTGGTGCCCAGAACTGGACACAATACTCCAACGGAGGCCTAACTAGTGCAGAGTAGAGCAGAAGAATGACTTCTTGTGTCTTGCTCACAACACACCTGTTAATGCATCTCAGAATCATGTTTGCTTTCTTTGCAACAGCATCACACTGCTGACTCATATTCAGCTTGTGGTCCACTATAACCCCTAGATCCCTTTCTGCCGTACTCCTTCCTAGACAGTCTCTTCCCACTGTGTATGTGTGAAACAGATTGTTCTTTCCTAAATGGAGCACTTTGCATTTGTCTTTATTAAACTTCATCCTGTTTATTCAGACCATTTCTCCAATTTGTCCAGATCATTTTGAATTATGACTCTATCCTCCACATCTAGTAGCAACCCCTCCCAGCTTGGTATCATCTGCAAACTTAATAAGTGTACTTTCTATGCCAATATCTAAATCATTGATGAAGATATTGAAGGGAGCCAGTCCCAGAACAGAACCCTGCAGAACTCCACTTGTTATACCTTTCCAGCAGGACTGTGAACTATTAATAACTAATCTCTGAGTACGGTTATCCAGCCAATTATGCACCCACTGTATAGTAGCCCCATCTAAGTTGTATTTACCTAGTTTATTGATAAGAATATCATTCGAGACCTTATCAAACACCTTACTGAAGTCTAGGTATACAATTGGGCGTCTGAATGTGAATTGTGTCCCAAGAAGGGAACAGTTACTTCCTCATTAGCCAAGATTGCTCTGTCCTACTCTGATTGATCTTAGCATTGTGGAAGTTCACAGTCTCAGCATCTCCTCACATATAATCTCTTATCACTCCATCCCCATGCACTGCTTTCTCCATTGCTGAATTCCCCCTCTCTAACCACCATGTGGCCTATTTCATCAATGAAAGAAATGCTTGCACCAGGCCAGCTGATCTGTCTGTACAGTAGCAGAAGAACTCCCGAGAAAGATAGCAAGGATGGAATGTTGACTTATGGAGTGTACCAGCAAGAAACGGATTCAAACCCAAGTACAGACATTGGGACCTGTCACTGAATGCAAATCTTTTGCACAAAGGCAAATGCCAGTATAGATGCTCTCTTGCGCAAATACTTTTAAAGGGAAAAACTTTTCCGTTAACAGTATTTGCGCAAAATCATGCCAGTCTAGACGCAGCCTAGGGGAAGGGTGACGTAAGATACTTAACTCCAGAGGGTATGTCTACACTACAGTGCTAATTTGAACTAACTTAGTTCAAATTAGTTAATTCGAACTAAGCTAATTCGAACTAACGCATCTAGAACTAAAAACTAGTTCGAATTAGCATTTTGCTAATTCGAACTAGCGCGTCCACATTAAGTGGACCCTGAACCGGGGTTAAGGATGGCCGGAAGCAGTGCCGGCAGGGCATCAGATGAGGACTTAGAGCGTGGAGCTGCTGTCTCAGGCTAGCCGAGGGCCGCGCTTAAAGGGACCCGACCCCCACCCCGGACAGACAGTTCTCAGGGGTGCCCCGCTTGCAAAGCAGTCCTGGCTTGGAGTGCCCTGAGTGCCCACACTGGGCACATCACAGCACTCGGCCATCAGCCTGGCTGCACTTGCCGCAGGCTGCCATCTGGGGAGAGGGGGCAATTGGGGGGCTGCAGGAGAGCTTCCACCCCCAGAAGCCCGCAGAGCCAGCTCAGTCCTCCCCATCGGGGGCTCGTACCCCATTCCTCCCTCACCTCCTTCCACTTACCCTTCCTTAGCCCCTCTTCTTGATGTACAAAATAAAGATAACGTGTCTTCCAAAATGGAATCTGTCTTTATTGAACAAAACTGGGGGAGACTGGGAAAAGAAGGTGGGAGAGGGGAAGAGAGAGGGTGGGAGAGGGCAACTAAAATGATCAGGGGTTGGGAACAGGTCGCATATGAAGAGAGGCTAAAGAGACTGGGACTTTTCAGCTTAGAAAAGAGGAGACGGAGGGGGGACAGGATAGAGGACTCTAAAAGCAGGAGTTGGGTGGAGAGGGTGCATACAGAAAAGTTCTTCATTAGTTCCCATAAAGAAGGACTAGAGGACACCAAAGGAAAGGAATAGGTAGCAGGCTTCAAACTAGTAACAGAAAGTTGTTCTTCACAAAGCAAAGAGTCAGCCTGTGGAACTCCTTGCTGCAGCAGGCTGTGAAGGCTAGAACTGGAACAGAGTTTAAAGGGAAGTGAGATCAAGTCATGGAGGTTGGGTCCTTGGAGTGATATTAGCCAGGGGGTAGGAGTGGTGTCCCTGCCCAAAGTTTGTGGAAGGCTGGAGAGGAATGGCACGAGACAAATGGCTTGGTCACTGTCTTCGGTCCATCCCCTCCAGGGTCCCTAGGGTTGGCCGCTGTCGGCAGACAGGCTATTGGGCTAGATGGACATTTGGTCTGACCCAGGACGGCCATTGTAAGCTCAGGGCTCAGGGTCGGGGGTTCCAGTGGACCCCCTTGATTCTCTTGCACACCTGCTCCTGGGTGGCCAGGCTGGCAGCTCTCCTGCCCAAGCCGGCCACTTTCCTGTGCCTAGTGCGGAGATCGTGGACGAGGTCCACGGTGTCCGCACTAGCCCAGGCGGGTGCCCGCCTCTTGCGGTCCCGGGCAAGCTCCCGGGAGCCACCAGCCTGGTGGGTGGCTCGATCCGTGCCAGGTGCAGGGTCTGCTGGGTGGGTGCTGGCAGGCTTGCACCTGGCACGGGCACCGTAGCCAGCCCATGCCCCTTTAAGGGGTCCGGGGCCGGGAGGGGGGCAGACGAGTTTCCCTGGTGTTGGCCAGAGTGGCCACCAGGGAAACCTGGGGAGGGCTAGCCTCCCACTAGTTCGAATTAAGGGGCTACACACCCCTTAATTTGAACTAGTAAGTTCGAACTAGGCTTAATTCTCGTGGAATGAGGATTACCTAATTCGAACTAAGCGCTCCGTTAGCTCGAATTAAATTCAAACTAACAGAGCGCTAGTGTAGCGCCTATCAAAGTTAGTTTGAACTAACGTCCGTTAGTTCGAACTAACTTTGTCGTGTAGACATACCCGGAGATGTTAATTATGTAGTTGGAGTTGACATATCTTAAATCCCACCCCACAATGGGAGGTTGGTGAGAGCAAATGCTCCCATCAGTCTCTCTTACTCCTCCTGAAGCGCCGGAGTCCCAACACCAATGGAGGCACCCTCTCAGTTCAAATTAGCACGACTTCACTAGACCCAATAAATCAAACCCTGCAAGATTGATCGTGATAGCATTAATCTCCTGCCAAGTGTAGACCTGACCGGAGTGTGTCTGTAAAAGAAAGAAGGGGGCTGAAGGATGGGCCTGGGGCAAGGCCTGAGGCCTGATCCAGAGTCAGCAAAATTATCTGACGAGCAGCAGCCATGGCCTCTCAAAGGCAGAACTGGCCTATTGGTCAGGAAGCACCCCATGGACTCGGCACAGGGACGGCTGGCCTGGCTGGAACACACTGACTGTGTAAACACACCCCAGCTGGCCAGCACAGAGACCCCCCCCCCCAACCCTGCATCAGTCTTCACTGCAGAGTGAGTGGAGCAGCCCTCTGTTACTAGGGCTGGGGCAGGATGGTCCAGCCTGTTTCTATGAAGCAGTCTGACATACCAAACACGTATCCACTCTAGACATGACAAAGGGACACTGGCAAATCGTTTTCTGCCAGAATCCTGGGAGCAGAAAGCCTTTTCCATCCTTCTTGGCTTCATAGAATCATAGAATCATAGAATAATAGGACTGGAAGGGACCTCGAGAGGTCATCGAGTCCAGCCCCCCGCCCTCAAGGCAGGACCAAGCTCCGTCTACACCATCCCTGACAGATGTCTATCTAACCTGTTCTTAAATATCTCCAGAGAGGGAGATTCCACCACCTCCCCTGGCAATTTATTCCAATATTTGACCACCCTGACAGTTAGGAATTTTTTCCTAATGTCCAATCTAAACCTCCCCTGCTGCACTTTAAGCCCATTACTCCTTGTCCTGTCCTCAGAAACCAAGAGAAACAAATTTTCTCCTTCCTCCTTGTGACACCCTTTTAGATATTTGAAAACCGCTATCACGTCCCCCCTTAATGGCTTATCATGTCCCCCCTTAATGTCCCCCCTTAATGTCCTTAGTGGCTTCCTTATCATGTCCTTATCATGTCCTTATCATGTCCCCCCGCTATCATGTCCCCCCTTAATGTCCTTAGTGGCTTCCATCACTCCAGCACCACGTCTCTGAGGGTACGTCTAGACTACCGCGTTTTGTCAACGGAAGTTTTGTCGACAAATACTGTCGACAAAACTTCCGTCGACAAAGAGCGTCCAGACACATTGAGTTCTGTCAACAAAGCAAGCTGCTTTGTCGACAGAACTCCGTAGTCTGGACGCAATGTTACAGGCAATAACACCTTCTGTCGACACAGTTCTGTCGACAGAAGGTGTTATGCCTCGTAGAATAAGGTTTACCAGCGTCGACAAAACTGCTGAGTTCTGTCGATGTTATGTCGACAGAACTCAGCGGTAGTGTAGACACTGGAATAGTTTTGTGGACAAAAGTCCACTTTTGTCGACAAAACTAGGTAGTCTAGACACTCCCTGAGCCTCCACAGGGCGGCAGTGACTTTTTGGAAGCCAATGGACTGGATACGACTGCACGGGCCGCATGCAGCAGTGCACTGCTACCATCCACTGAACTGATTTGTGGGCTTGTATCATGTGGCAGCCTCCCCACCCGTAGTACATATTGCAAGGCCGTGTGCACAGACAGCCAGGCTGAGCATGGGGAAGGTCCAGCTTGGCCAGACAAACTGAGCCACCGTTAGCGTCAAATTACTTCACCCCTGGGGGAGGCTCTCAAGCTGTGTCTCTCCAGGGTCTAATTTCTGCTTATGCCACCGTGCCCAGAGCTGAGGGAATTGTCTGGGAATCCCGGCCCACCTGGGAGCTCGCAGGGACTGAACAGGGGAGTCATAAATGTGACTGCTCAACTCACCAAGTGTCAGACCTGTGAGATTCACACGCTGAGTCTCTTATCTCTGCCTCACTGCCACAGTAAGGAGATTTCCTCTCTCTGCTGAGCAGGATTGTGGTGAGTTGCTGCTTTCTGCATTAATGTTAGTGCTGAGATTTCAGAAGGGGTCCAGCATTCAAATCTAGAACCTTCAGGGCAGGAATTCACCAGCACAGTGACTTGAGCTGTTTCAGTTTTTTTTTCCAGACACACCAGGGATTTGCCAGGTTAAGTTGTATTGTAAACAGTTTCTATAATTATCTGTCCTTAAAATCGGTCCCCAATATTTTACTGAGTCCTTCAGTCTCAGTAGCTTTTTACGAATCCCTCAACTTCACTACACAGTTAGCCCATGCAGCCAAAGCCTCGGCACTGGGGGTCTGTGTTATCTGGGGGTTCACCACAAACATGGGTCACACTCTGGCCACAATCTGCACTCACAGTCTGCCCTCAGTGCATTGCTCCCGATTGACACTGGCTTCCCTGAAAACAAATTTGTGAGACATGTTTCAAAATCACCCATGTGCACACCCAGGCTGAGAAGGCCCCAGACACTAGGCATTTCCAAATTTCCAAAACTATACCTGCGTCTACACTCCCACCGTATTCTGTTAACATAATGTCAACAGAACTCAGCAGTTTTGTCGATGGCGGTAAACCTCATTCTACGAGCAATAATGCCTTTTATTGACAGAGTTCTGTCAACAGAAGGTGTTATTGCTTCTACACTGTCCTTTGCATCCACACTCTCATGTCGACAAAGTGGCTTGCTTTGTCGACAGAACTGGATGTAATCTAGACGTTCTTTGTTGACAGAGGCTTTGTCAACAGTATCTGTCGACAAAGCTTCTGTCGACAATAGCCTGTAGTCTAGATGTACCCTCAGCGTAAACTTTGGGACCCTTTCAAATTCACCTACAAGCACTTGTAGGAACTTAAATACCTGGTCTGATTTGCACCGACCACGAGCCTCCAGTGACTTCAGCTGGAGTCGTCCCGTGTCCTTGAAGGGCGGGTGAGGTCCTTTGGATCAAAAAAGAGTGGAGAGGAGAGTTCCTGAAATCTCCAACTCACGGGTTTAGAGGTGGACAGAAGTCAGGATAGATATTTGTTTCAGAGAGGGCAAGGGGGTGGCTAGTGCTATGCCCTGCACCTCTGGCTCTGGAGAGGAAAAAAACCAGCTTAGAGGAAAGCAGGAGTTTCTGGCAATCGCACCGGAACACACGGTGTATGTGGGCATGGAGTCATTGGCAGTCGTGCAGTATCCAGATCACAGTGCCACGGAGTCCTGTACCCAGGTGACTAGGGAATGGGAAGCCGGTCTCATGCACAGACCAAAAGTGCAATGAGAACAAGGGGCATCTTAGACTGAAATGTACCGTGGACCACACTATAGCCCATTGTCTCTCACACCATTTGCACTGCAGAGCATTCCTGTTCCCATGAGCAACCCCACTGCAGCCTCCTGGCAATGTGAGCAAATGTCAGCACTGAGAAGCCACCTCAGCAGGGTCGGAATTTCCAATGGGTTACAAGACAGTGACGCTGGGGACATGGAGGGAGAGATGAGGTTGCGGGAGCAGGCAGGTTGTGTACATGTGGGAGCAAGTGGCTGTGGGGGTTGCGAGGGCAGGCAGGGAATGCACACAGCAGTGGGCAGTGCTGGGAGTCGTGGGCACAGGGAGTGGGGTGTAAGTGGACAGATGGGAAAAGCTGCTGAAATTCAATTTTGTTTGTTATTGTTGGCAGCTTGCTGTAGTAAGTTGAGGGTCAGTAACATGGAGTCAGCAGGCCTAAATAGAGGCCTGTAACATGAAAACAGCAACAGGCCTGCAATCTAGTGAGCAAGACTTTGGTTCAGTAACAGGAGCCAAGAAAGAGGCCCTATTGATAACTGTGTGATTGTGTACGTTAGGTCGAGCATGGAAGGACACAGGGAGACACTGGGTACAGACTGTGAGCCAAAGGGGAGTAATGGAACATCTGAATAAGAAATGTCTTGGTACAAAGACTCCCCAAAAACTAATGCACATACCGACCTAGGTTCAGGACTGGGTCGAAATCGACAGCATGAAGGATAGTCAGTAAGCCCCCCTTCCGTAAGGTGAGAGCGGTAACTAGGCAACAGAGGATGGTAACCTGGTATGTAAAGAAATGATGTAAGTTGTTTGTACCTGTCTATAAAAGGACACCGCAGAGGGTGCTCTCCGGCCGACCTTGGGGAGGGGGAGGGCGCACTAGGCGCCTGAACGGCAGGTGTCATTGCCTAAACTTACAGAATGCACAGTAGCTTAACTTTGACTAACTGCTGTTAATATCTGTTCTATGGCAATAGGCCTGCCCGGTGTTGGTACCTTGTCAACGCGGGCCATACTGCCCAGTGGTGTAACATTGTACTGATCTCGGTTACCAACTGCTAGAGCTTCGCATTTGACAATAAACCTGCTCGACTGATTTCAAACCTTGCCTGCATCTGTCGTTTCCAGGGCCTCTCAGAGATCTCTTGTGTTGACCCAAGTGCACGGAGTCCAACACTCTAGATAAAGGGAGTACCGATTGTTACGCACGCAGCCGAAAGTTTATCAACAGAGTAGAGGTCCTGTCAGGAGCGCGCCAGGACGACCCTGACCAGATGACGCTAACACTGACAGTCCAGACCACCGAAGGTCCCGAAGTACGAAAACACCGAGGTACGACACTTGCCAATGAAATTACTCCATCTTACTCCTTGTGTGGCTCCATCCCCCACCATAATACTCTGAATCCCTTGGTGCAACCTTTCCCCATCCCAGGCTGCCCTGATTCCAACAGCATCCTGGCCACCACTATCTTCTCCATGCTCCGTGTTCACACTGGCCCCGCATGCTCCACATGGCTGTTCCTAGGCAGGGATGAGGTACCTCCCATCACAGAAACTCCCTTGCCTGGGGTGTAATCAGTGACTGTGTCTCACTGGTCAGAAATCTCAAACAGGGAGAGGCAAACACTCCAGACCTTGTGCTACTGCTCTAGGTGCCCTCCACACACCATGTGCGGCTTCAGGCACTGCTAATGCAGGAACAGCTCACAGGCTGGGAAGTGCGCACATTGCACAGTGAGGGGGGCACTTCTGAGACATGTGGGGCCTAGAGAAATCCAGCTGCCACAGGGCGGAGCCTGGCACAATGGGCCCCTGGGACCTAAAAGTTAACCCCAGCATATTCTGGGACCATGGACTAGCCAGGATGGGATTCCAAGACCAGAGGTGCCCACTGTGCGCCTTTTCTACTTCCCACATAGCACCAGCCAGATAATTTTCACAGTCATGTTCCTAACATTGATCTTTTAGAGGGAGAAGAACACCCAACCCTACATTTAAATAGGGTTACCATACATACAGATTTTCCCTGACATGTCCTCCTTTTCACTTGTTAAATCTCTGTCCGGCTGAGTTTTTTAAATGGCTAAAACTGTCAACCTCAGCCTGGGACAATCCACTCAAGAGATCCACTTCCTGTTTACTATAATACATATAAATGGTGGTTGCACAAACACCACCCTATACTGTAGACCTACTGAAAGCTGAAAAAGATTAAACAACGAATGGTACTGCAGCACCTTAGAGATAAACAAAATTATAGATAGTATCAAGAGCTTTTGTGGGCACAACCCACTTCTTCATATGACAAATATGGAGCAAGAGGCACACAGGTTCATATATAAAGTGGGGAAAGGGGGAAGAGAACTGTAGTCCCCTTACTAAAGGAGTTTCTAACTTTTATTGGGAGGATCCTTTGTGCGGCAATATAGTCCAAGAGACTACAACTCCCAGGAGCCTTTGGGAAAAAGGAGGGAACGGTGGCTCTTCCTGGCATGGAGATAGAGAGAGTTAGTGGTCTCCATTTTGGAGAGAGGAGCCAGGCTGCTGGTGGGGAGTCTTTTCCAGGCTAGGAACTGTTGATCGCAACTAGAGGCTGTGGCTGGAAGCCTGTCAGGGCTTGGATCTAGCAGGCCACTTCAGGGGTTATCCTGGAGGGGAGAGATCTTGGCTGTGCCTGTGGCTGAGAGGAATCTCAATAAACCTGCACAGGAGGTAACTGTGAGTAATTGGGCTGCTTGGGAAAGTGCTGCCAAGACCGAGCACATAGAATAGACTGACTCTGGGTCCAGTGAGAGCTGGTGTGACCAGCCCAGGGAACCAGAGCCACTGGCATTTTCTGGGACCGGCTCCAGTGAGAGAGGGATTTTGCAGCTGGCTGCTCAGCTTCGACTGACACACACAGACCCTTCCCAGCACTGTCTCCAGTCCCACTGCAGCCTTCAAGTGCGCCCACACCAGCAAGTGTCTGGGACGCCGAATCCAGAGCAGGGCACATTCTGGGGTGTGTTAAATGGTGGCACGGTAAATGCAGATAAATAATAACATATATATGGAGATATACTTATCCCATAGAGATGGACGGGACCTGTAGAGGTCAACGAGTCCAGCCTCCTGCCCTCACGGCAGGACCAAGTACCATGCCTGACAGGTTTGCCCCAGATCCCGAAATCACCGCCCCCCAAGGACTAAACTCACAGCCCTGGGATCAGCAAACCAATGTTCAAACCACTGAGCTATCCCATGTTGTTGGGCCTATTTTGAAGGATGTTTCCTTTCCTTCTGTGTACTTTGTTAATTGATTTTGTTCACTTTTAATCTGTTCAACCCGATTTCCTAAAATTGGCAAGTAACAGTGTGTTCATTCTAATGTAATCAATAAGCTGTATCTTATTTAGAATTGTTTTTTAGAGTTAAAGCCAGATTATAGCTGGAGTAATTTTATTCTGGGAGGCTCCCAAGGCACACCATTGAGTATGTCCAGGGCCAGCCAGGAGGAGGCACCACCATTGTATATGCTTTAAGAGCGAAGGACTGCAGCAAGAGGGTGGATGTGGAATCCCCAACTAACAACATCACCACCCCAACTAACAACATCACCACTGGGGTACTCAGGATCTCCTTTTATATTAAAACAACTCAGCGTGACCTGCTCCTGAGTAACCCAGGGAGTAAAAGGGGGGTTATTGGAAAAAAAAGTCAATTTAAGTGTCTGTGCTAAATGAGGCTAATAAAATGGGCTACAAGGGTGCGATATTTAGCCTTTGGTGTCATTTGGGCGATGACTATAAGGGGCAGTCCAAGCAATGTCTCCATTCAAACCCTGACTAAATGTGTGAAATTTACCTATGAAAGCCAGAAGCACATTTTTTCTTCCTAGCTGGTTCCTGAAATTGCTTTGTAAGAGGATGGCCACTTTTAAATCCATTAATGCGTGCCTAGGCAGGTTAAAAAGTTCCCCTGCAGCGTTCTGTGTGTTAGCATTTCTGATGTCTGACTCATGTCCATTTACTTTTGTTGCAGAGACTGTTCAGTTTGGCCCATATCCGTGGCAGAGGGGCATTGATGTTACTTGCTGGCATAGATCACATTACAGGATGTGCTGCTGTATGAGCCCCTGATGTGGTGGTTTATGTGGTTAGGTCCTGTGATGGTGTCACTTGTGTAAATGTGTGGACAGAGTCAGCAATGATGTTTGTTGTAGGGGTGAGTTGCTGGGTGAGTCTGATGGAGGTGTGCTGTGTGGTTGCTGGAAATAATTTGTTTCAGCTTGTGGGGTTGTCTGTAGGTGAGGACTTGCCTGTCCTCCCAGGCCTGTGGGAGCGAGGGACAAATTTCCAGGATATCTTGTACATTGTCCAAGGTGCTCTGGAGGGGTTTAAGTTGGCGGCTGTAGGTGATGCACTGTGGTGTTCCATTAATTTGTTTGTTGTGCCTGTCTTGAAGAAGCAGATGCCTCGTTTCACACTGTCGATGTGTTTTTTCACTTCCCCGGTGGGTATTTCTGTTTTGGGAATGCCTGACAGAGTTCCTGTCGGTGTTTGTGTCTGCCAGTGGGACTGGAGCAAATATGGTTTATCTTAGGGCCTGTCTGTAAACAATTGATTGGCTGATGTGTGGTAGATGGAAGCCAGAGGCATGTAGGTAAGTGGAAAGATTCATAGGTTCCAGGAATAAGGTGGTGGAAAAGTTGCCATCACTTAATACTACTGACGTGTCCAGGAAGTAGATCTCTTGAGTGGAGTGGTCCAGGATGAGAATTATGGTGGATTATTTCACTAGGAGGGTGGGGAAGCACTGGCATGGATTCCCTAGGGAGGTGGTGGAATCTCCATCCCTAGAAGTTTTAAAGTCCTGGCTTGACAAAGCCCAGGCTGGGATGATTGAGTTGGGATTAGTCCTCCTTTGGGCAGAGGGCTGGACTCGATGACCCATGAGGTCTCTTCCAGCCATAGGATTCTACAGTTCTATGAGAAATCCGTCTCAGCTGGGTCCTGTGGAAAACATTTCATATTTATATAGAAGCCATTCTGTATAACAAAAGCCATTTCAGTTTCTTGTGTCTGCACGTATACTGGAGGGAGTGAACTGGCCTTCACCGAGGTGGGGAGAGGCCAGAAGAATGCGCTGTTGGAATGTGTTTATGAACTATTTTAAGGTGAAGCCCTTACTCCCTAAAATTTGTTTCTTTCTTTGCTGATAATAATTCCTCTTTGAAGTTGACTTTCGTTTCTTGCCCTGATGTCAGACTTGTTTGGTAAAGGGTATTTACCTGCCTCGGTTAGCTTCTCTCTCCTATGTACCAGAATTTGATCTAAATAATCTGGTGCCACCTGTAAATGTTGCTACTTCACTACTCACCTCTTGTAATATTGATAATGCTGATAAAATATTTACTGTCTATTTGTAAAAAAAAAAAAAAAAAGATAACACCCCCCCTCCACTGTGCTTCTGTTTCCTGACAGGCACCTTGTGCATTTCTCAGCTCTACTGACACATTGAGTACCTGATGGCAGGTTTCAACCTCACCCCCTCTGACATGTCAACATTCGTGCTAACAGGCATCCCTGGCCTGGAAGATGCTCATGCCTGGATTTCCATCCCTTTCGCTACTTGCTACATCATCGGCCTCTTCGGAAATTTCTCTGTTCTGTTTGTTGTAGGCAAAGAGCAGACCCTGCACCAGCCGATGTACCTGCTGCTCTGCATGCTGGTGCTCACAGACCTTGGCATCTCTACCTGC
This sequence comes from Pelodiscus sinensis, assembly GCF_052426305.1. Classification (NCBI taxonomy): domain Eukaryota; kingdom Metazoa; phylum Chordata; order Testudines; family Trionychidae; genus Pelodiscus; species Pelodiscus sinensis. Next base: position 353,241,001 of record NC_143052.1, on the reverse strand, counting down.
GTTGTGCCAAAGGCCCTGTGTATATTTTGGTTCAATTTGAAAGGTATCACTCTGAGTGGCTGCCTCACACAAACTGCCTTCCTTGGCATGGTTTCTGCGATGCACTCAGCCATCCTGGTGGCAATGGCCTTCGATCGCTACGTTTCCATATGTAACCCTCTGAGATACGCCACCATCCTCAGCAATGCACGGATAGCTAAGCTAGGGCTGGTCAGTTTAATAAGAGGGATTGTCTATGTGCTGCCTGTGCCCCTGGTGCTGAGCCGGCTGCCGTTCTGTGACAACCGTATCATCCCTCACACGTACTGTGAGGGTATCACTGTGGCAAAGATTTCATGTGGGGACCTCACATTCCTCAGGCTCTATGGCTTGGTGATGGGGCTTGTCCTTACTGGGATAGACCTGATGCTCATCGCCCTGTCCTACTGTCTCATCATCAGGGTGATTCTTGGTATCTCTTCCAAGAAAGCCCACCTGAAAGCCCTCGACACCTGCACAGCTCACATCAGTGTTATGCTGATGTCTTATACTCAATACCTCTTCTCCAACCTGACACATCGATTCGGTCAGGGCATCGCTCCCCACGTTCACATCATCTTGGTCAACGTCTATGTCCTTGTCCCTCCCATGCTCAACCCCATCATTTATGGGGTCAAAACCCAAGAGCTCCGTGACAAAATGAGGAAAAACATCTGCAGAATGTGATCCCATTGGGTCTTTGGATTCAAATTATGTCGAAAGAGGGGAACAGTTACCTCCTCATTACTCCAGATTGCTCTGTCCCAGTTTGACAGCTATTATTTTGGAGGTTGGGAAAGTAGGAAGCCTTTCTACTGTGATCAGCCCATTGTGACATAAATGGTCTGATATCTCACTTCTGCCATTGTTTTGTGGAACCACAGACAATTGGAGAAGGAAAGAAATATTTTTCCTGTAGTTCCCTGCCCTCAGCCTGAGAGCAAACCTGGAGCTCGGTTTTAGGTTGTAATTCTTTCACATGCAGATGCTGTAGAAGACAAATCTTTCATAAACTTGGTCATTTCCTGTCACGGGTGTCACGACATTGATGCAACGTTGAAGCTCAGAGAGTTTTCTCAGGTGAACCTGAGAAAATTAAAGTGTAGACCAAGATGCAAGAGGAACTCTGGGAAAATCTTCTTCTCAGGATATGTATGAGACAACTCAAATTCTGTTCCGATCTGTTTACACCAAAGAAAGAAACTGGTTCTGCTCATCTGTTTGTACAGTAGCAGAAGAACCCTGCTTCTGACAAACACAGCAAATAGAAATGTTCCTTTTTGGAGACACACAGCCACAAACTAATTCCAAACCAAACTGATACACGGAGTAATGTCTGTCAATGCATTTTTAAACAAAATAGCACAATTCTATTATTGTTGTTCTACCTACATTTTGGCTGTGTCTACACTGGGCCACTTATTTCGGAAAATCAGCCGCTTTTCCGGAATAAGCTGTGAGCTGTCTACACTGGCCCTTGAATTTCCGGAAAAGCACTGACAATTTACTGTAAGAAATTAGCTGCTTTTCTGGAAAAACTATGCTGCTCCCGCTCGGGCAAAAGTCCTTTTTCCGGAAAATTGTTCTGGAAAAGGGCCAGCGTAGACAGCACAGTAGTCTTTTCCGCAAAAAAGCCCCGATCACGAAAATGGCGATCGGGGCTTTTTTCCGGAAAAGCGCGTCTACATTGGCCACGGACGCTTTTCCGGAAAAAGGGCTTTTCTGGAAAAGCATCCTGCCAATGTAGACGCTCTTTTTCTGGAAATACTTATAACGGAAAACTGTTTCGTTTTAAGCATTTCCGGAAAATCATGCCAGTGTAGACGTAGCCAGTGTTCCAATTTAAAAATTTTTTAATGGTGTTAATCACCATTTTGTTTACAACATCTCCCAAGCATCATTCATGTAACAAGTACCACCCACGGGATTTTTTTCACTTTCTTGATACTATGCACAGACTCCTGCTGGGAATTGTCACATTTAAAAAAAAACCCTTCAAGAGGTGTATAACACAAGCTCTCATTGGGTACCTGATCTATACACCAATGTGTTATTTTTAAAAAGTGTGTTTCACTCACTAGGCCAGTGGTCCCCAATCTTTTTACACCCAAGATCACTTTTAAATGTCAGGGCAAGCCAAAATCTACCCCATCCCTTCCCCGAGACCCCACCCCTTCCTTGAGACCCCAACCTCTCTGTTCCTCTCCTCTCCATCTCTTGTTGTCCCCAGCCTTTACTCACTCTGGGTATGTCCACACTACAGCGATAATTTGAACTAACTTAGTTAATTCGAACTAAGCTAATTCGAATTAGCGCATCCAGACTTAAAAACTAGTTCAAATTAGCATTTTGCTAATTCGAACTAGCATGTCCACACTGAGTGGACCCTGAACCGAGGTTAAGGCTGGCCGGAAGCAGTGCTGGCAGGGCATCAGATTAGGACTTAGAGCGTGGAGCTGCTGCCTCAGGCTAACCGAGGGCTGTGCTTAAAGGGTCCCAACCCCCACCCCAGACAGACAGTTCTCAGGGGTGCCCTGCTTGCAAAGCAGTCCTGGCTTGGAGTGCCCTGAGTGCCCACACTGGGCACATCACACCACTCGACCATCAGCCCAGCTGCACTTGCCGCAGGCTGCCATCTGGGGGGGGTCAATCAGGGGGCTGCAGGAGAGCTTCCACCCCGAGGAGCCTGCAGAGCCACCCCAGGCCTCCCCACTGGGGGCTCGTACCCCATTCCTCCCTCACCTCCTTCCACTTACCCCACCCTATCCCCCCTTCCTGATGTACAAAATAAAGGACACGTGTGTTCAAAAACAGAAACTCTCTTTATTGAACAGAACTCGGGGAGACTGGGAAAAGGAGGTGGGAGAGGGGAAGAGAGAGGGTGGGAGAGAGGAGGGCAACTAAAATGATGAGGGGTTTGGAACAGGTCCCATATGAAGAGAGACTAAAGAGACTGGGACTTTTCAGCTTAGAAAAGAGGAGTTCGAACTAGGAGGGTAATGTAGGCATACTGCACTTGCAAATGAACGAGGTGTACCGGTAGTTTGGAATAGGAAGCCTTGTCCGAACTACCTAGTTCGAGCCCCGTGTAGCCGCACTGCACGGGGTTCGAACCAGCGGGGTTTTAAAAATGGCGGCTCCCCGCTTATGCAAATGAAGCCCGGGAAATTCAAATCCCGGGCTTCATTTGCAAGTGCGGTATGCCTACATTACCCCGCTAGTTCCCAATCCCGATCCCTCCCCCCCCCCCAAGTGCTACTAGACTATTTGTTGTTTTTTTAGTGTAACCCCCTTTTTCCTCCCCGGGGTTACTCAGGAGCAGGTCACACTAGCAGGGTAGTGTAGACACACCCGAACAGAGTTTAAAGAGAAGTTAGATCAATTCATGGAGGTTAGGTCCATGAAGTGCTATTAGCCAGGGGGTAGGAACGGTTTCCCTGGCCTCTGTTTGTGGAAGGCTGGAGATGGATGGCTCGAGACAAATGGCTTGGTCATTGTCTTTGGTTCATCCCCTCCAGGGTACCTAGTGTTGGCCGCTGTTGGCAGACAGGCTTCTGGGCTAGATGGACATTTGGTCTGACCCAGTACGGCCATTGTAAGCTCAGGGCTCAGGGTCGGGGGTCTCAGTGGACCACCCTGATTTTCATGCAAACCTGCTCCTGAGTGGCCAGGCTGGCAGCTCTCCTGCCCTAGATGGCCACTTTCCTGTGCCTAGTGTGGAGGTCGTGGATGATGTCCACGATGTCCGCACTAGACCAGGTGGGCGCCCGCCTTTTGTGGACCTGGGAGGGCTCCCGGGAGCCGCCAGCCTGGTCCTGGGAAGAGGCGGAGGGCTGGGTGGCAGCGGGTGGCTGGCTCGTGCCGTGCCAGGAGCAGGGTCTACTGGCTGGGTGCTGGCAGGCTTGCACCTGGCACGGGCACCATAGCCAGCCTGTGCCCCTTTAAGGGGTCCGGGGACGGGAGGGGCGCAGAAGAGTTTCCCTGGTGGAGCCCAGAGTGGTCACCAGGGAAAGCTGGGGAGGGCTAGCCCTTAATTTGAACTAGTTAATTTGAACTAGGCGTTAGTCCTTGTGGACTGAGGTTTACCTAGTTCGAATTAAGCGCTCTGCTAGCTCGAATTAAGTTCAAAGTAGTGGTTTGTATGTGTAGCGCCTATCAAAGTTAATTCAAACTAACGTCTGTTAGTTCGGATTAACTTTGTAGTGTAGATATACCCTCTCACTGCACTGAGGTAGGAGGTGTGGGCTCTGGGGTGGGAATGAGCAATTTCGGTGTGGGAGGGGTGAGAGGTGCAAGCTCTGAGAGGGTATGTCTACACTACCCTCCTAGTTCGAACTAGCGGGGTAATGTAGGCATACCGCACTTGCAAATGAAGCCCGGGATTTGAATTTCCCAGGCTTCATTTGCATAAGCCGGGCGCCGCCATTTTTAAATCCCGGCTCGTTCGAACCCCGTGCCGCGCGGCTACACGCAGCACGGACTAGGTAGTTCGGACTAGGCTTCCTAGTCCGAACTACCGTTACTCCTCGTGGCACGGGGTTCGAATGAGCCTGGATTTAAAAATGGCGGCGCGCGGCTTATGCAAATGAAGCCCGGGAAATTCAAATCCCGGGCTTCATTTGCAAGTGCGGTATGCCTATCTTACCCTCCTAGTTCGAACTAGGAGGGTAGTGTAGACATACCCGGAGGGAATTTGGGTGCAGGAGGAGGTGGAGAAGGGGATGCTGGTTCATGGTGGTGGGTCCAGGCTGGAGAGTGTTGGGGTGAGGTGAAAGGTTGGGGTGCTGAGCAAAGTGCTTGTGGATGTGGGGTGCAGGAGTTTGGGATGGAGCGTGTGAGGGGCTCAGGACAGGGAGGTTGGGAGTATGATGGGCTCAGGGCGCAGGTTTGCAGTATGTGGATGGTGCAGGAGTGTTGTGGCAGAAGACTTGTGGATGTGGGGGACTCAGAACAGGGGGTTCAAGTGTAAGATGGGCTCAGGGTTGGGGACTGTGTGCATATAGGAGTGTTATGATGTTGCAGAGGGATAGGGAGTTGGCTCCAATTGGGGGATAGTTGGCCAGGCTTCATTTTTAAATAAAATATGTCCAATTCAAAATGTTTCAGCCTTGTCTTTATTTATGGCATGGGAGGGGAAAGTGTTTTGGGTCAGGGGCCACTGACCAAAAGAAAAATCAGTCGAGACCACATAAGTGAGATGCAAAAAGCCAACCCCTCCAATCTCCCCGTGAGCTCCAGCTCCATGTGAGGGGAGGGGAGGTAGAACTGAGGTTCAAGGCCTCAGGCCAGATTAACTCTTCTTGGGTTTCAGTGGATTTTTGGGCCCCTCTACACTCTGGAGTGGAGCAAAAAAGGAGGGATTTAGTGTGCAGTGAGTGGGACAGGGATGAGGGGCAGAATCGGGGTTGAAAGTAGGGTACAGGAGCAAGCTGGTGGTAGGTGTCTGGACAGGAGGGAGGGAGCAGGAACAGGTTGCTGATGTGTGTCTGGCCGGGGGTTAGGGGCTGGAGGCTGGTGGGTGTCTGGCCAGGGGGCAGAGGTGGGTTTCTGGATGGGGTCTGGGCAGGGGCAGAGGCAGGGTGCTTGGTGGGGGTCTGGCCAAGGGGAAGGGTGCTGGTGGGGGTAGACACAGGGTACTTGTGGTGGTTTAGGTAGGGAGAGGGGGCAGGGTGCTGTTGTGAGGCACTTGCTGGGGGCAGGGACAGGAACAGCTCAGCCGGTACCTGGGGAACCTGCATCGTGAACCTCTCCTCCTCCCTCCCCAAACTTCCAGCGTGCTTCCTGAGAAGATGGATCTGATGTGCAGCCAGGGACTTCCTTCCCTATGTTGCCTTCCTGTGCAGGGGAGGGGATACCGCAGCCTGGGACTTCCCCTCTCTCCTTCCCTCACACCACCAGCATAGTAAGGCAGGCAACAGAGGGAAGGAAGTCTGTGGTTGTGCACAAGACCCGGCAGTTCAGGAAGTGGGATGGCTGTTTGTGGAAGCGGAGACCAGCCCACATTTCCTGAGATGCTAGCTCTGGCGCGCAGCTGTAGGACTTCTCTCTCCATACTGTAGGAGGCTGGTGCTACCTCCATTTTCACAGGAGGGAGTGACAGTGCGGTTTACTTCTTGGAGAGGGAATAGTTGCGGGGGAGGCCTGGAATGCCTCGTGATCGACTGCTCATGCCCCCAAAATCAACCAGTTCATCGCGATCGACAGGTTGGTGACCACGGCCCTAGACTGATCTACCTTTGGGCTAGTGCGTAAGGGGCTGTGGGCTGTTGGTGCAGTAGAAATCTCACAACTTTACAAGCGGGGAGGGAGGCAGAGGAGCAGCAGCCAGAACCGCAGGGACCAGAGAGATAGCCCAGAGGGCAAAGCTGGGCCGGAAACAGAGCAGCAGGGTTGAGGCAGAGCTGGTGCAGGACCTGACCCGCTGTGTCTATGGGGAGCCAGATCTGAGCAACATCAGGGAGCTGCGGGGTCAAACCCATGGAAGGGGATGTCAGCCCTGCAGGATGTAACATGGCAGCTGAGCACAATGAGCAGCTGGGGAGAGTAGGGTGGGTCACTGTGCACATGGCACAACACAGGGACATGACAAAGGGACACTGGCAAGTCTTTTACTGCCAGAATCCTGGGAGCAGAAAGCCTTTTCCATCCTCCTTTGCTTCCATCACTCCAGGACCATGTCACTGAGTCTCCACAGGGCGGCAGTGACTTTTTGGAAGCCAATGGACTGGATACGACTGCACAGGCCGCATGCAGCAGTGCACTGCTACCATCCACTGAACTGATTTGTGGGCTTGTATCATGTGGCAGCCTCCCCACCCGTAGTACATATTGCAAGGCTGTGTGCACAGACAGCCAGGCTGAGCATGGGGAAGGTCCAGCTTGGCCAGACAAACTGAGCGACCGTTAGCATCAAATTACTTCCCTCCTGGGGGAGGCTCTCAAGCTGTGTCTCTCCAGGGTCTAATTTCTGCTCATGCCACCGTGCGCAGAGCTGAGGGAATTGTCTGGGAATCCCGGCCCACCTGGGAGCTCACAGGGACTGAACAGGGGAGTCATAAATGTGACTGCTCAACTCACCAAGTGTCAGACCTGTGAGATTCACACACTGAGTCTCTTATCTCTGCCTCACTGCCACAGGAAGGAGATTTCCTCTCTCTGCTGAGCAGGATTGTGGTGAGTTGCTGCTTTCTGCATTAATGTTAGTGCTGAGATTTCAGAAGGGGTCCAGCATTCAAATCTAGAACCTTCAGGGCAGGAATTCACCAGCACAGTGACTTGAGCTGTTTAATTTTTTTTTTCCAGACACACCAGGGATTTTCCAGGTTAAGTTGTATTGTAAACAGTTTCTATAATTATCTGTCCTTAAAATCGGTCCCCAATATTTTACTGTGTCCTTCAGCCTCAGTAGCTTTTTACGAATTCCTCAACTTCACTACACAGTTAGCCCATGCAGCCCAAGCCTCGGCACTGGGGGTCTGTGTTATCTGGGGGTTCACCACAAACATGGGTCACACTCTGGCCACAATCTGCACTCACAGTCTGCCCTCAGTGCATTGCTCCCAATTGACACTGGCTTCCCTGAAAGCAAATTTGCCAGACATGTTTCAAAATCACCCATGTGCACACCCAGGCTGAGAAGGCCCCAGACACTAGGCATTTCCAAATTTCCAAAACTATACCTGCGTCTACACTCCCACCGGGTTCTGTTAACATAACGTCAACAGAACTCAGCAGTTTTGTCGATGGCGGTAAACCTCATTCTACGAGGAATAATGCCTTTTATTGACAGAGTTCTGTCAACAGAAGGTGTTATTGCTTCTACACTGTCCTTTGCATCCACACTCTCATGTCGACAAAGTGGCTTGCTTTGTCGACAGAACTGGATGTAATCTAGACGTTCTTTGTTGACAGAAGCTTTGTCAACAGTATCCGTCGACAAAGCTTCTGTCGACAATAGCCTGTAGTCTAGATGTACCCTCAGCGTAAACTTTGGGACCCTTTCAAATTCACCTACAAGCACTTGTAGGAACTTAAATACCTGGTCTGATTTGCACCGACCACGAGCCTCCAGTGACTTCAGCTGGAGTCGTCCCGTGTCCTTGAAGGGCGGGTGAGCTCCTTTGGATCAAAAAAGAGTGGAGAGGAGAGTTCCTGAAATCTCCAACTCACGGGTTTCGAGGTGGACAGAAGTCAGGATAGATATTTGTTTCAGAGAGGGCAAGGGGGTGGCTAGTTCTATGCCCTGCACCTCTGGCTCTGGAGAGGAAAAAAACCAGCAAAAAAAATTCATGTTTCTTGTTCCAGCTTAGAGGAAAGCAGGAGTTTCTGGCAATCGCACCGGAACACACGGTGTATGTGGGCATGGAGTCATTGGCAGTCGTGCAGTATCCAGATCACAGTGCCACGGAGTCCTGTACCCAGGTGACTAGGGAATGGGGAGCCGGCCTCATGCACAGACCAAAAGTGCAATGAGAACAAGGGGCATCTTAGACTGAAATGTACCGTGGACCACACTATAGCCCATTGGCTCTCACACCATTTGCACTGCAGAGCATTCCTGTTCCCATGAGCAACCCCCCTGCAGCCTCCTGGCAATGTGAGCAAATGTCAGCACTGAGAAGCCACCTCAGCAGGGTCGGAGTTTCCAATGGGTTAAAAGACAGTGACGCTGGGGACATGGAGGGAGAGATGAGGTTGCGGGAGCAGGCAGGTTGTGTACATGTGGGAGCAAGTGGCTGTGGGGGTTGCGAGGGCAGGCAGGGAGAGCACACAGCAGTGGGCAGTGCTGGGAGTCGTGGGCACAGGGAGTGGGGTGTAAGTGGACAGATGGGAAAAGCTGCTGAAATTCAGTTTTGTTTGTTATTGTTGGCAGCTTGCTGTAGTAAGTTGAGGGTCAGTAACATGGAGTCAGCAGGCCTAAATAGAGACCTGTAACATGGAAACAGCAACAGGCCTGCAATCTAGTGAGCAAGACTTTGGTTCAGTAACACAGGAGCCAAGAAAGAGGCCCTATTGATAACTGTGTGATTGTGTAAGTTAGGTCGAGCACGGAAGGACACAGGGAGGCACTGGGTACAGACTGTGAGCCAAAGGGGAGTATTGGAACATCTTCATAAGAAATGTCTTGGTACAAAAACTCCCTAAAAACGAATGCACAGACCGACCTAGGTTCAGGACCCGGTCGGAATTGACAGCATGAAGGCTAGTAAGTAAGCCCCCTTCCGTAAGGTGAAGGGTGGTAACTAGGCAACAGGGGGTGGTAACCTGGTACGTAAAGAAATGATGTAAGTTGTTTGTACCTGTCTATAAAAGGACACTGCAGAGGGTGCTCTCCGGCCGACCTTAGGGAGGGGGAAGGGCGCACTAGGCGCCTGAACGGCAGGTGTCGTTGCCTAAACTTACAGAATGCACAGTAGCTTAACTTTGACTAACTGCTGTTAATATCTGTTATATGGCAATAGGCCTGCCCAGTGTTGGTACCTTGTCAATGTGGGCCATAGTGCCCGGTGGTGTAACATTGTACTGATCTCTGTTACCAACTGGTAGAGCTTCACATTTGACAATAAACCTGCTCGACTGATTTCAAACCTTGCCTGCATCTGTCGTTTCCAGGGCATCTCAGAGATCTCCTGTGTTGACCCAAGTGCACGGAGTCCAACACTCTAGATAAAGGGAGTACCGATTGTTACGCACGCAGCCGAAAGTTTATCAACAGAGTAGAGGTCCTGTCAGGAGCGCGCCAGAACGACCCTGACCAGACGACGCTGACACTGATAGTCCAGACCACCGAAGGTACCGAGGTACGAAAACACCGAGGTACGACACTTGCCAGCGAAATTACTCCATCTTACTCCTCGTGTGGCTCCATCCCCCACCATAATACTCTGAACCCCTTTGTGCAACCTTTCCCCATCCCAGGCTGCCCTGATTCCAACAGCATCCTGCCCACCAATATCTTCTCCATGCTCCGTGGTCACACTGGCCCCGCATGCTCCACATGGCTGTTCCCATCACAGAAACTCCCTTGCCTGGGGTGTAATCAGTGACTGTCTCCCACTGGTCAGAAATCTCAAACAGGGAGAGGCAAACACTCCAGACCTTGTGCTACTGCTCTAGGTGCCCTCCACACACCATGTGCGGCTTCAGGCACTGCTAATGCAGGAACAGCTCACAGGCTGGGAAGTGCGCACATTGCACAGTGAGGGGGGGGCACTTCTGAGACATGTGGGGCCTAGAGAAATCCAGCTGCCACAGGGCGGAGCCTGGCACAATGGGCCCCTGGGACCTAAAAGTTAACCCCAGGATATTCTGGGACCATGGACTAGCCAGGATGGGATTCCAAGACCAGAGGTGCCCACTGTGCGCCTTTTCTACTTCCCGCATAGCGCCAGCCAGACAATTTTCACAGTCATATTCCTAACACTGATCTTTTAGAGGGAGAAGAACACCCAACCCTACATTTAAATAGGGTTACCATACATACAGATTTTCCCTGACATGTCCTCCTTTTCACTTGTTAAATCTCTGTCCGGCTGAGTTTTTTAAATGGCTAAAACTGTCAACCTCAGCCTGGGACAATCCACTCAAGAGATCCACTTCCTGTTTACTATAATACATATAAATGGTGGTTGCACAAACACCACCCTATACTGTAAACCTACTGAAAGCTGAAAAAGATTAAACAACGAATGGTACTGCAGCACCTTAGAGATAAACAAAATTATAGATAGTATCAAGAGCTTTTGTGGGCACAACCCACTTCTTCATATGACAAATATGGAGTAAGAGGCACACAGGTTCATATATAAAGTGGGGAAAGGGGGAAGAGAACTGTAGTCCCCTTACTAAAGGAGTTTCTAACTTTTATTGGGAGGATCCTTTGTGCGGCAATATAGTCCGAGAGACTACAACTCCCAGGAGCCTTTGGGAAAAAGGAGGGAACGGTGGCTCTTCCTGGCATGGAGATAGAGAGAGTTAGTGGTCTCCATTTTGGAGAGAGGAGCCAGGCTGCTGGTGGGGAGTCTTTTCCAGGCCAGGAGCTATTGATCGTAACTAGAGGCTGTGGCTGGAAACCTGTCAGGGCTTGGATCTAGCAGGCCACTTCAGGGGTTATCCTGGAGGGGAGAGATCTTGGCTGTGCCTGTGGCTGAGAGGAGTCTCAATAAACCTGCACAGGAGGTAACTGTGAGTAATTGGGCTGCTTGGGAAAGTGCTGCCAAGACCGAGCACATAGAATAGACTGACTCTGGGTCCAGTGAGAGCTGGAGTGACCAGCCCAGGGAACCAGAGCCACTGGCATTTTCTGGGACCGGCTCCAGTGAGAGAGGGATTTTGCAGCTGGCTGCTCAGCTTCGACTGACACACACAGACCCTTCCCAGCACTGTCTCCAGTCCCACTGCAGCCTTCAAGTGCGCCCACACCAGCAAGTGTCTGGGACGCCGAATCCAGAGCAGGGCACATTCTGGGGTGTGTTAAATGGTGGCACGGTAAATGCAGATAAATAATAACATATATATGGAGATATACTTATCCCATAGAGATGGACGGGACCTGTAGAGGTCAACGAGTCCAGCCTCCTGCCCTCACGGCAGGACCAAGTACCATGCCTGACAGGTTTGCCCCAGATCCCGAAATCACCGCCCCCCAAGGACTAAACTCACAGCCCTGGGATCAGCAAACCAATGTTCAAACCACTGAGCTATCCCATGTTGTTGGGCCTATTTTGAAGGATGTTTCCTTTCCTTCTGTGTACTTTGTTAATTGATTTTGTTCACTTTTAATCTGTTCAACCCGATTTCCTAAAATTGGTAAGTAACAGTGTGTTCATTCTAATGGAATCAATAAGCTGTATCTTATTTAGAATTGATTTTTAGAGTTAAAGCCAGATTATAGCTGGAGTAATTTTATTCCGGGAGGCTCCCAAGGCACACCATTGAGTATGTCCAGGGCCAGCCAGGTGGAGGCACCACCATTGTATATGCTTTAAGAGCAAAGAACTGCAGCAAGAGGGTGGATGTGGAATCCCCAACTAACAACATCACCACCCCAACTAACAACATCACCACTGGGGTACTCAGGATCTCCTTTTATATTAAAACAACTCAGCGTGACCTGCTCCTGAGTAACCCAGGGAGTAAAAGGGGGGTTATTGAAAAAAAAGTCAATTTAAGTGTCTGTGCTAAATGAGGCTAATAAAATGGGTACAAGGGTGCGATATTTAGCCTTTGGTGTCATTTGGGCGATGACTATAAGGGGCAATCCAAGCAATGTCTCCATTCAAACCCTGACTAAATGTGTGAAATTTACCTATGAAAGCCAGAAGCACATTTTTTCTTCCTAGCTGGTTCCTGAAATTGCTTTGTAAGAGGATGGCCACTTTTAAATCCATTAATGCGTGCCTAGGCAGGTTAAAAAGTTCCCCTGCAGCGTTCTGTGTGTTTGCATTTCTGATGTCTGACTCATGTCCATTTACTTTTGTTGCAGAGACTGTTCAGTTTGGCCCATATCCGTGGCAGAGGGGCATTGATGTTACTTGCTGGCATAGATCACATTACAGGATGTGCTGCTGTATGAGCCCCTGATGTGGTGGTTTATGTGGTTAGGTCCTGTGATGGTGTCACTTGTGTAAATGTGTGGACAGAGTAAGCAGGGAGGTTTGTTGCAGGGGTGAGTTGCTGGGTGAATCTGATGGAGTTGTGCTGTGTGGTTGCTGGAAATAATTTGTTTCAGCTTGTGGGGTTGTCTGTAGGTGAGGACTTGCCTGTCCTCCCAGGCCTGTGGGAGCGAGGGACAAATTTCCAGGATATCTTGTACATTGTCTAAGGTGCTCTGGAGGGGTTTAAGTTGGCGGCTGTAGGTGATGCACTGTGGTGTTCCATTAATTTGTTTGTTGGGCCTGTCTTGAAGAAGCAGATGCCTCGTTTCACACTGTCAATGTGTTTTTTCACTTCCCCGGTGGGTATTTCTGTTTTGGGAATGCCTGACAGAGTTCCTGTCGGTGTTTGTGTCTGCCAGTGGGACTGGAGCAAATATGGTTTCTCTTAGGGACTGTCTGTAAACAATTGATTGGCTGATGTGTGGTGGATGGAAGCCAGAGGCATGTAGGTAAGTGGAAAGATTCATAGGTTCCAGGAATAAGGTGGTGGAAAAGTTGCCATCACTTAATACTACTGACGTGTCCAGGAAGTAGATCTCTTGAGTGGAGTGGTCCAGGATGAGAATTATGGTGGATTATTTCACTAGGAGGGTGGGGAAGCACTGGCATGGATTCCCTAGGGAGGTGGTGGAATCTCCATCCCTAGAAGTTTTAAAGTCCTGGCTTGACAAAGCCCAGGCTGGGATGATTGAGTTGGGATTAGTCCTCCTTTGGGCAGAGGGCTGGACTCGATGACCCATGAGGTCTCTTCCAGCCATAGGATTCTACAGTTCTATGAGAAATCCGTCTCAGCTGGGTCCTGTGGAAAACATTTCATATTTAGCTAGAAGCCATTCTGTATAACAAAAGCCATTTCAGTTTCTTGTGTCTGCACGTATACTGGAGGGAGTGAACTGGCCTTCACCGAGGTGGGGAGAGGCCAGAAGAATGCGCTGTTGGAATGTGTTTATGAACTATTTTAAGGTGAAGCCCTTATTCCCTAAAACTTGTTTCTTTCTTTGCTGATAATAATTCCTCTTTGAAGTTGACTTTCGTTTCTTGCCCTGACGTCAGACTTGTTTGGTTAAGGTTATGAAATACTAGGATTGATTGTGTTGAACAGCCTTACTGGGCCCGGCTCTGCTGGGGTCACGTTTGGCTCACTTTGTGCTTTATTGATCAACAAAGCTGTTTGTTAGCTGCCAAAACAGAGGGAAGCCTTTGCTTCAACAGGTCCCTACCTTGGACTCCAGGTGAAACGTGCTCTTGGGACTGCGTTTTCTGTATGATTCCCCCTCCCACTGCTCAAGTTTTTGCTTAGAATATGTCATGGCAAAACCTGTGAGCAGGGTTTCCTAGAGCAGTGGGTCATAATGCCCAGATCTCTGTCCTGAGTCCACACCATTCAATGAGAATCTTGCTGGGCCTTTGAGGGTTTCAAGCTTTTCTATCTAAAGGGCTGTTACACTGCAGCTGTAAATATGAACTTTCATCTGCCATCATGTTGCCGATTAACCTGCCTCGGTTAGCTTCTCTCTCCTATGTACCAGAATTTGATCTAAATAATCTGGTGCCACCTGTAAATGTTGCCACTTCACTACTCACCTCTTGTAATATTGATAATGCCGATAAAATATTTACTGTCTATTTGTAAAAAAAAAAAAAAGATAACACCCTCCCTCCACTGTGCTTCTGTTTCCTGACAGGCACCTTGTGCATTTCTCAGCTCTACTGACACATTGAGTACCTGATGGCAGGTTTCAACCTCACCCCCTCTGACATGTCAACATTCGTGCTAACAGGCATCCCTGGCCTGGAAGATGCTCATGCCTGGATTTCCATCCCTTTCGCTACTTGCTACATCATCGGCCTCTTCGGAAATTTCTCTGTTCTGTTTGTTGTAGGCAAAGAGCAGACCCTGCACCAGCCGATGTACCTGCTGCTCTGCATGCTGGTGCTCACAGACCTCGGCATCTCTACCTGCGTTGTGCCAAAGGCCCTGTGTATATTTTGGTTCAATTTGAAAGGTATCACTCTGAGTGGCTGCCTCACACAAACTGCCTTCCTTGGCATGGTTTCTGCGATGCACTCAGCCATCCTGGTGGCAATGGCCTTCGATCGCTACGTTTCCATATGTAACCCTCTGAGATACGCCACCATCCTCAGCAATGCACGGATAGCTAAGCTAGGGCTGGTCAGTTTAATAAGAGGGATTGTCTATGTGCTGCCTGTGCCCCTGGTGCTGAGCCGGCTGCCGTTCTGTGACAACCGTATCATCCCTCACACGTACTGTGAGGGTATCACTGTGGCAAAGATTTCATGTGGGGACCTCACATTCCTCAGGCTCTATGGCTTGGTGATGGGGCTTGTCCTTACTGGGATAGACCTGATGCTCATCGCCCTGTCCTACTGTCTCATCATCAGGGTGATTCTTGGTATCTCTTCCAAGAAAGCCCACCTGAAAGCCCTCGACACCTGCACAGCTCACATCAGTGTTATGCTGATGTCTTATACTCAATACCTCTTCTCCAACCTGACACATCGATTCGGTCAGGGCATCGCTCCCCACGTTCACATCATCTTGGTCAACGTCTATGTCCTTGTCCCTCCCATGCTCAACCCCATCATTTATGGGGTCAAAACCCAAGAGCTCCGTGACAAAATGAGGAAAAACATCTGCAGAATGTGATCCCATTGGGTCTTTGGATTCAAATTATGTCGACAGAGGGGAACAGTTACCTCCTCATTACTCCAGATTGCTCTGTCCCAGTTTGACAGCTATTATTTTGGAGGTTGGGAAAGTAGGAAGCCTTTCTACTGTGATCAGCCCATTGTGACATAAATGGTCTGATATCTCACTTCTGCCATTGTTTTGTGGAACCACAGACAACTGGAGAAGGAAAGAAATATTTTTCCTGTAGTTCTCTGCCCTCAGCCTGAGAGCAAACCTGGGGCTCGGTTTTAGGTTGTAATTCTTTCACATGCAGATGCTGTAGAAGACAAATCTTTCATAAACTTGGTCATTTCCTGTCACGGGTGTCACGACATTGATGCAACGTTGAAGCTCAGAGAGTTTTCTCAGGTGAACCTGAGAAAATTAAAGTGTAGACCAAGATGCAAGAGGAACTCTGGGAAAATCTTCTTCTCAGGATATGTATGAGACAACTCAAATTCTGTTCTGATCTGTTTACACCAAAGAAAGAAACTGGTTCTGCTCATCTGTTTGTACAGTAGCAGAAGAACCCTGCTTCTGACAAACACAGCAAATAGAAATGTTCCTTTTTGGAGACACACAGCCACAAACTAATTCCAAACCAAACTGATACACGGAGTAATGTCTGTCAATGCATTTTTAAACAAAATAGCACTATTCTATTATTGTTGTTCTACCTACATTTTGGCTGTGTCTACACTGGGCCACTTATTTCGGAAAATCAGCCGCTTTTCCGGAATAAGCTGTGAGCTGTCTACACTGGCCCTTGAATTTCCGGCAAAGCACTGACGATTTACTGTAAGAAATCAGCTGCTTTTCTGGAAAAACTATGCTGCTCCCGCTCGGGCAAAAGTCCTTTTTCCGGAAAATTGTTCCGGAAAAGGGCCAGTGTAGACAGCACAGTAGTCTTTTCCGCAAAAAAGCCCCGATCGCGAAAATGGCGATCGGGGCTTTTTTCCGGAAAAGCGCGTCTACATTGGCCACGGACGCTTTTCCGGAAAAAGGGCTTTTCTGGAAAAGCATCCTGCCAATGTAGACGCTCTTTTTCTGGAAATACTTATAACGGAAAACTGTTTCATTTTAAGCATTTCCGGAAAATCATGCCAGTGTAGACGTAGCCAGTGTTCCAATTTAAAAAATTTTTAATGGTGTTAATCACCATTTTGTTTACAACATCTCCCAAGCATCATTCATGTAACAAGTACCACTCACGGGATTTTTTTCACTTTCTTGATACTATGCACAAACTCCTGCTGGGAATTGTCACATTTAAAAAAAAACCCTTCAAGAGGTGTATAACACAAGCTCTCATTGGGTACCTGATCTATACACCAATGTGTTATTTTTAAAAAGTGTGTTTCACTCACTAGGCCAGTGGTCCCCAATCTTTTTACACCCAAGATCACTTTTAAATGTCAGGGCAAGCCAAAATCTACCCCATCCCTTCCCCAAGACCCCACCCCTTCCTTGAGACCCCATCCTCTCTGTTCCTCCCCTCTCCATCTCTTGTTGTCCCCAGCCTTTACTCACTCTGGGTATGTCCACACTACAGCGATAATTTGAACTAACTTAGTTAATTCGAACTAAGCTAATTCGAATTAGCGCATCCAGACTTAAAAACTAGTTCGAATTAGCATTTTGCTAATTCGAACTAGCATGTCCACACTGAGTGGACCCTGAACCGAGGTTAAGGCTGGCCGGAAGCAGTGCCGGCAGGGCATCAGATTAGGACTTAGAGCGTGGAGCTGCTGCCTCAGGCTAACCGAGGGCTGTGCTTAAAGGGTCCCAACCCCCACCCCAGACAGACAGTTCTCAGGGGTGCCCTGCTTGCAAAGCAGTCCTGGCTTGGAGTGCCCTGAGTGCCCACACTGGGCACATCACAGCACTCGGCCATCAGCCCGGCTGCACTTGCCGCAGGCTGCCATCTGGGGGGGGTCAATCAGGGGGCTGCAGGAGAGCTTCCACCCCGAGGAGCCTGCAGAGCCACCCCAGGCCTCCCCACTGGGGGCTCGTACCCCAATCCTCCCTCACCTCCTTCCACTTACCCCACCCTAGCCCCCCTTCCTGATGTACAAAATAAAGGACACGTGTGTTCAAAAACAGAAACTCTCTTTATTGAACAGAACTCGGGGAGACTGGGAAAAGGAGGTGGGAGAGGGGAAGAGAGAGTGGGAAAGGGGAGGGCAACTAAAATGATGAGGGGTTTGGAACAGGTCCCATATGAAGAGAGACTAAAGAGACTGGGACTTTTCAGCTTAGAAAAGAGGAGACTGAGGGGGGATATGATAGAGGTCTATAAAAGCATGAGTGGTGTGGAGAGGGTGAATAAAGAAAAGTTCTTCATTAGTTCCCATAATAGAAGGACTAGAGGACACCAAATGAAATGAATGGGTAGCAGGCTTCAAAGCAATAACAGAAAGTTCTTCTTCACAATGCAAATAGTCAACCTGTGGAACTCTTCACTGCAGGAGGCTGTGAAGGCTAGAACTAGAAGGGTATGTCTACACTACCCTCCTAGTTCGAACTAGGAGGGTAATGTAGGCATACTGCACTTGCAAATGAACGAGGTGTACCGGTAGTTTGGAATAGGAAGCCTTGTCCGAACTACCTAGTTCGAGCCCCGTGTAGCCGCACTGCACGGGGTTCGAACCAGCGGGGTTTTAAAAATGGCGGCTCCCCGCTTATGCAAATGAAGCCTGGGAAATTCAAATCCCGGGCTTCATTTGCAAGTGCGGTATGCCTACATTACCCCGCTAGTTCCCAATCCCGATCCCGCCCCCCCCCAAGTGCTACTAGACTATTTGTTGTTTTTTTAGTGTAACCCCCTTTTTCCTCCCCGGGGTTACTCAGGAGCAGGTCACACTAGCGGGGTAGTGTAGACACACCCGAACAGAGTTTAAAGAGAAGTTAGATCAATTCATGGAGGTTAGGTCCATGAAGTGCTATTAGCCAGGGGGTAGGAACGGTTTCCCTGGCCTCTGTTTGTGGAAGGCTGGAGATGGATGGCTCGAGACAAATGGCTTGGTCATTGTCTTTGGTTCATCCCATCCAGGGTACCTAGTGTTGGCCGCTGTTGGCAGACAGGCTTCTGGGCTAGATGGACATTTGGTCTGACCCAGTACGGCCATTCTAAGCTCAGGGCTCAGGGTCGGGGGTCTCACTGGACCACCCTGATTTTCATGCAAACCTGCTCCTGAGTGGCCAGGCTGGCAGCTCTCCTGCCCTAGATGGCCACTTTCCTGTGCCTAGTGTGGAGGTCGTGGATGAGGTCCACGATGTCCGCACTAGACCAGGTGGGCGCCCGCCTTTTGCGGACCTGGGAGGGCTCCCGGGAGCCGCCAGCCTGGTCCTGGGAAGAGGCGGAGGGCTGGGGGACATCGGGTGGCTGGCTCGTGCCATGCCAGGAGCAGGGTCTACTGGCTGGGTGCTGGCAGGCTTGCACCTGGCATGGGCACCATAGCCAGCCTGTGCCCCTTTAAGGGGTCCGGGGCCGGGAGGGGCGCAGAAGAGTTTCCCTGGTGGAGCCCAGAGTGGTCACCAGGGAAAGCTGGGGAGGGCTAGCCCTTAATTCGAACTAGTTAATTTGAACTAGGCATTAGTCCTTGTGGAATGAGGTTTACCTAGTTCGAATTAAGCGCTCTGCTAGCTCGAATTAAGTTCGAAGTAGTGGTTTGTATGTGTAGCGCCTATCAAAGTTAATTCGAACTAACGTCTGTTAGTTCGGATTAACTTTGTAGTGTAGATATACCCTCTCACTGCACTGAGGTAGGAGGTGTGGGCTCTGGGGTGGGAATGAGCAATTTGGGTGTGGGAGGGGTGAGAGGTGCAAGCTCTGAGAGGGTATGTCTACACTACCCTCCTAGTTCGAACTAGCGGGGTAATGTAGGCATACCGCACTTGCAAATGAAGCCCGGGATTTGAATTTCCCTGGCTTCATTTGCATAAGCCGGGCGCCGCCATTTTTAAATCCCGGCTCGTTCGAACCCCGTGCCGCGCGGCTACACGCGGCACGGACTAGGTAGTTCGGACTAGGCTTCCTAGTCTGAATTACCGTTACTCCTCGTGGCACGGGGTTCGAACGAGCCGGGATTTAAAAATGGCGGCACCCGGCTTATGCAAATGAAGCCCGGGAAATTCAAATCCCAGGCTTCATTTGCAAGTGCGGTATGCCTACATTACCCTCCTAGTTCGAACTAGGAGGGTAGTGTAGACATAAGGAGGGAATTTGGGTGCAGGAGGAGGTGGAGAAGGGGATGCTGATTCATGGTGGTGGGTCCAGGCTGGAGAGTGTTGGGTTGAGGTGAGAGGTTGGGGTGCTGAGCAAAGTGCTTGTGGATGTGGGGTGCAGGAGTTTGGGATGGAGCGTGTGAGGGGCTCAGGACAGGGAGGTTGGGAGTATGATGGGCTCAGGGCAGAGGTTTGCAGTATGTGGATGGTGCAGGAGTGTTGTGGCAGAAGACTTGTGGATGTGGGGGTGGAGGAGATTGGGGATGTGAGGGACTCAGAACAGGGGGTTCAAGTGTAAGATGGGCTCAGGGTTGGGGACTGTGTGCATATAGGAGTGTTTTGATGTTGCAGAGGGATAGGGAGTTGGCTCCAATTGGAGGATAGTTGTCCAGACTTCATTTTTAAATAAAATATGTCCAATTCAAAATGTTTCAGCCTTGTCTTTATTTATGGCATGGGAGGGGAAAGTGTTTTGGGTCAGGGGCCACTGACCAAAAGAAAAATCAGTCGAGACCACGTAAGTGAGATGCAAAAAACCAACCCCTCCAACCTCCCCGTGAGCTCCAGCTCCATGTGAGGGGAGGGGAGGTAGAACTGAGGTTCAAGGCCTCAGGCCAGATTAACTCTTCTGGGGTTTCAGTGGATTTTTGGGTCCCTCTACACTCTGGAGTGGAGCAGAAAAGGAAGGATTTAGTGTGCAGTGAATGGGACAGGGATGAGGGGCAGAATCGGGGTTGAAAATAGGGTACAGGAGCAAGCTGGTGGTAGGTGTCTGGACAGGAGGGAGGGAGCAGGAAGAGGTTGCTGATGCGTGTCTGGCCAGCGGGTAGAGGCTGGAGGCTGGTGGGTGTCTGGGCAGGGGGCAGAGGTGGGTTTCTGGATGGGGTCTGGGCAGGGGCAGAGGCAGGGTGCTTGGTGGGGGTCTGGCCAAAGGGAAGGGTGCTGGTGGGGGTAGGCACAGGGTACTTGTGGTGGTTTAGGTAGGGGGAGGGGGCAGGGTGCTGTTGTGAGGCACTTGCTGGGGGCAGGGACAGGAACAGCTCAGCCGGTACCTGGGGAACCTGCATCATGAACCTCTCCTCCTCCCTCCCCAAACTTCCAGCGTGCTTCCTGGGAAGATGGATCTGATGTGCAGCCAGGGACTTCCTTCCCTACGTTGCCTTCCTGTGCAGGGGAGGGGATACCACAGCCTGGGACTTCCCCTCTCTCCTTCCCTCACACCACCAGCATAGTAAGGCAGGCAACAGAGGGAAGGAAGTCTGTGGTTGTGCACAAGACCTGGCAGTTCAGGAAGTGGGATGGCTGTTTGTGGAAGAGGAGACCAGCCCACGTTTCCTGAGATGCTAGCTCTGGCGCGCAGCTGTAGGACCTCTCTCCCTATACTGTAGGAGGCTGGTGCTACCTCCATTTTCACAGGAGGGAGTGACAGTGCGGTTTACTTCTTGGAGAGGGAATAGTTGCGGGGGAGGCCTGGAATGCCTCGTGATCGACTGCTCATGCCCCCAAAATCAACCAGTCCATCGCGATCGACAGGTTGGTGACCACGGCCCTAGACTGATCTACCTTTGGGCTAGTGCGTAAGGGGCTGTGGGCTGTTGGCGCTGTAGAAATCTCACAGCTTTACAAGCTGGGAGGGAGGCAGAGGAGCAGCAGCCAGAACCACAGGGACCAGAGAGACAGCCCAGAGGGCAAAGCTGGGCTGGAAGCAGAAAGGCAGAGCTGGTGCAGGACCTGACCCGCTGTGCCTACGGGGAGCCAGATCTGAGCAACAGCAGGGAGCTGCGGGGTCAGAGCCATGGAAGGGGATGTCAGCCCTGCAGGATGTAACATGGCAGCTGAGCACAGTGAGCAGCTGGGGAGAGTAAGGTGGGTCACTGGGCACATGGCACAACACAGGGACATGACAAAGGGACACTGGCAAATCTTTTTCTGCCAGAATCCTGGGAGCAGAAAGCCTTTTCCATCCTCCTTGGCATCCATCACTCCAGCTCCACGTCACTGAGCCTCCACAGGGTGGCAGTGACTTTTTGGAAGCCAATGGACTGGATACGACTGCACAGGCCGCATGCAGCAGTGCACTGCTACCATGCACTGAACTGATTTGTGGGCTTGTATCATGTGGCAGCCTCCCCACCCGTAGTACATATTGCAAGGCCGTGTGCACAGACAGCCGGGCTGAGCATGGGGAAGGTCCAGCTTGGCCAGACAAACTGAGCCACCGTTAGCATCAAATTACTTCCCTCCTGGGGGAGGCTCTCAAGCTGTGTGTCTCCAGGGTCTAATTTCTGCTCATGCCACTGTGCGCAGAGCTGAGGGAATTGTCTGGGAATCCCGGCCCACCTGGGAGCTCGCAGGGACTGAACAGGGGAGTCATAAATGTGACGGCTCAACTCACCAAGTGTCAGACCTGTGAGATTCACACACTGAGTCTCTTATCTCTGCCTCACTGCCACAGGAAGGAGATTTCCTCTCTCTGCTGAGCAGGATTGTGGTGAGTTGCTGCTTTCTGCATTAATGTTAGTGCTGAGATTTCAGAAGGGGTCCAGCATTCAAATCTAGAACCTTCAGGGCAGGAATTCACCAGCACAGTGACTTGAGCTGTTTCAGTTTTTTTTTTTCCAGACACACCAGGGATTTTCCAGGTTAAGTTGTATTGTAAACAGTTTCTATAATTATCTGTCCTTAAAATCGGTCCCCAATATTTTACTGTGTCCTTCAGTCTCAGTAGCTTTTTACGAATCCCTCAACTTCACTACACAGTTAGCCCATGCAGCCAAAGCCTCGGCACTGGGGGTCTGTGTTATCTGGGGGTTCACCACAAACATGGGTCACACTCTGGCCACAATCTGCACTCACAGTCTGCCCTCAGTGCATTGCTCCCGATTGACACTGGCTTCCCTGAAAACAAATTTGCGAGACATGTTTCAAAATCACCCATGTGCACACCCAGGCTGAGAAGGCCCCAGACACTAGGCATTTCCAAATTTCCAAAACTATACCTGCGTCTACACTCCCACCGTGTTCTGTTAACATAATGTCAACAGAACTCAGCAGTTTTGTCGATGGCGGTAAACCTCATTCTACGAGCAATAATGCCTTTTATTGACAGAGTTCTGTCAACAGAAGGTGTTATTGCTTCTACACTGTCCTTTGCATCCACACTCTCATGTCGACAAAGTGGCTTGCTTTGTCGACAGAACTGGATGTAATCTAGACGTTCTTTGTTGACAGAAGCTTTGTCAACAGTATCTGTCGACAAAGCTTCTGTCGACAATAGCCTGTAGTCTAGCTGTACCCTCAGCGTAAACTTTGGGACCCTTTCAAATTCACCTACAAGCACTTGTAGGAACTTAAATACCTGGTCTGATTTGCACCGACCACGAGCCTCCAGTGACTTCAGCTGGAGTCGTCCCGTGTCCTTGAAGGGCGGGTGAGCTTCTTTGGATCAAAAAAGAGTGGAGAGGAGAGTTCCTGAAATCTCCAACTCACGGGTTTAGAGGTGGACAGAAGTCAGGATAGATATTTGTTTCAGAGAGGGCAAGGGGGTGGCTAGTGCTATGCCCCTGCACTTCTGGCTCGGGAGAGGAAAAAAAAACAGCAAAAAAAAAATCATGTTTCTTGTTCCAGCTTAGAGGAAAGCAGGAGTTTCTGGCAATCGCACCGGAACACACGGTGTATGTGGGCATGGAGTCATTGGCAGTCGTGCAGTATCCAGATCACAGTGCCACGGAGTCCTGTACCCAGGTGACTAGGGAATGGGAAGCCGGCCTCATGCACAGACCAAAAGTGCAATGAGAACAAGGGGCATTTAGGACTGAAATGTACCGTGGACCACACTATAGCCCATTGTCTCTCACACCATTTGCACTGCAGAGCATTCCTGTTCCCATGAGCAACCCCCCTGCAGCCTCCTGGCAATGTGAGCAAATGTCAGCACTGAAAAGCCACCTCAGCAGGGTCGGAGTTTCCAATGGGTTACAAGACAGTGACGCTGGGGACATGGAGGGAGAGATGAGGTTGCGGGAGCAGGCAGGTTGTGTACATGTGGGAGCAAGTGGCTGTGGGGGTTGCGAGGGCAGGCAGGGAATGCACACAGCAGTGGGCAGTGCTGGGAGTCGTGGGCACAGGGAGTGGGGTGTAAGTGGACAGATGGGAAAAGCTGCTGAAATTCAATTTTGTTTGTTATTGTTGGCAGCTTGCTGTAGTAAGTTGAGGGTCAGTAACATGGAGTCAGCAGGCCTAAATAGAGGCCTGTAACATGAAAACAGCAACAGGCCTGCAATCTAGTGAGCAAGACTTTGGTTCAGTAACAGGAGCCAAGAAAGAGGCCCTATTGATAACTGTGTGATTGTGTACGTTAGGTCGAGCATGGAAGGACACAGGGAGACACTGGGTACAGACTGTGAGCCAAAGGGGAGTAATGGAACATCTGAATAAGAAATGTCTTGGTACAAAGACTCCCCAAAAACTAATGCACATACCGACCTAGGTTCAGGACTGGGTCGAAATCGACAGCATGAAGGATAGTCAGTAAGCCCCCCTTCCGTAAGGTGAGAGCGGTAACTAGGCAACAGAGGATGGTAACCTGGTATGTAAAGAAATGATGTAAGTTGTTTGTACCTGTCTATAAAAGGACACCGCAGAGGGTGCTCTCCGGCCGACCTTGGGGAGGGGGAGGGCGCACTAGGCGCCTGAACGGCAGGTGTCATTGCCTAAACTTACAGAATGCACAGTAGCTTAACTTTGACTAACTGCTGTTAATATCTGTTCTATGGCAATAGGCCTGCCCGGTGTTGGTACCTTGTCAACGCGGGCCATACTGCCCAGTGGTGTAACATTGTACTGATCTCGGTTACCAACTGCTAGAGCTTCGCATTTGACAATAAACCTGCTCGACTGATTTCAAACCTTGCCTGCATCTGTCGTTTCCAGGGCCTCTCAGAGATCTCTTGTGTTGACCCAAGTGCACGGAGTCTAACACTCTAGATAAAGGGAGTATCGATTGTTACGCACGCAGCCGAAAGTTTATCAACAGAGTAGAGGTCCTGTCAGGAGCGCGCCAGGACGACCCTGACCAGATGACGCTAACACTGACAGTCCAGACCACCGAAGGTCCCGAAGTACGAAAACACCGAGGTACGACACTTGCCAATGAAATTACTCCATCTTACTCCTCGTGTGGCTCCATCCCCCACCATAATACTCTGAATCCCTTGGTGCAACCTTTCCCCATCCCAGGCTGCCCTGATTCCAACAGCACCCTGGCCACCACTGTTTTCTCCATGCTCCGTGTTCACACTGGCCCCGCATGCTCCACATGGCTGTTCCTAGGCAGGGATGAGGTACCTCCCATCACAGAAACTCCCTTGCCTGGGGTGTAATCAGTGACTGTGTCTCACTGGTCAGAAATCTCAAACAGGGAGAGGCAAACACTCCAGACCTTGTGCTACTGCTCTAGGTGCCCTCCACACACCATGTGCGGCTTCAGGCACTGCTAATGCAGGAACAGCTCACAGGCTGGGAAGTGCGCACATTGCACAGTGAGGGGGGCACTTCTGAGACATGTGGGGCCTAGAGAAATCCAGCTGCCACAGGGCGGAGCCTGGCACAATGGGCCCCTGGGACCTAAAAGTTAACCCCTGGATGTTCTGGGACCATGGACTAGCCAGGATGGGATTCCAAGACCAGAAGTGCCCACTGTGATTGCCTTTTCTACTTCCCGCATAGCGCCAGCCAGCCAGTTTTCACAGTCATATTCCTAACATTGATCTTTTAGAGGGAGAAGAACACCCAACCCTACATTTAAATAGGGTTACCATACATACAGATTTTCCCTGACATGTCCTCCTTTTCACTTGTTAAATCTCTGTCCGGCTGAGTTTTTTAAATGGCTAAAACTGTCAACCTCAGCCTGGGACAATCCACTCAAGAGATCCACTTCCTGTTTACTATAATACATATAAATGGTGGTTGCACAAACACCACCCTATACTGTAAACCTACTGAAAGCTGAAAAAGATTAAACAACGAATGGTACTGCAGCACCTTAGAGATAAACAAAATTATAGATAGTATCAAGAGCTTTTGTGGGCACAACCCACTTCTTCATATGACAAATATGGAGCAAGAGGCACACAGGTTCATATATAAAGTGGGGAAAGAGGGAAGAGAACTGTAGTCCCCTTACTAAAGGAGTTTCTAACTTTTATTGGGAGGATCCTTTGTGCGGCAATATAGTCCGAGAGACTACAACTCCCAGGAGCCTTTGGGAAAAAGGAGGGAACGGTGGCTCTTCCTGGCATGGAGATAGAGAGAGTTAGTGGTCTCCATTTTGGAGAGAGGAGCCAGGCTTCTGGTGGGGAGTCTTTTCCAGGCCAGGAGCTGTTGATCGCAACTAGAGGCTGTGGCTGGAAGTCTGTCAGGGCTTGGATCTAGCAGGCCACTTCAGGGATTATCCTGGAGGGGAGAGATCTTGGCTGTGCCTGTGGCTGAGAGGAGTCTCAATAAACCTGCACAGGAGGTAACTGTGAGTAATTGGGCTGCTTGGGAAAGTGCTGCCAAGACCGAGCACATAGAATAGACTGACTCTGGGTCCAGTGAGAGCTGGTGTGACCAGCCCAGGGAACCAGAGCCACTGGCATTTGCTGGGACCGGCTCCAGTGAGAGAGGGATTTTGCAGCTGGCTGCTCAGCTTCGACTGACACACACAGACGCTTCCCAGCACTGTCCCCAGTCCCACTGCAGCCTTCAAGTGCGCCCACACCAGCAAGTGTCTGGGACGCCGAACCCAGAGCAGGGCACATTCTTGGGTGTGTTAAATGGTGGCACGGTAAATGCAGATAAATAATAACATATATATGGAGATATACTTATCTCATAGAGATGGATGGGACCTGGAGAGGTCAACGAGTCCAGCCTCCTGCCCTCACGGCAGGCCCAAGTACCATCCCTGACAGGTTTGCCCCAGATCCCTAAATCACGCCCCCACAAGGACTAAACTCACAGCCCTGGGATCAGCAAACCAATATTCAAACCACTGAGCTATCCCATGTTATTGGGCCTATTTTGAAGGATGTTTCCTTTCCTTCTGTGTACTTTGTTAATTGATTTTGTTCACTTTTAATCTGTTCAACCCGATTTCCTAAAATTGGCAAGTAACAGTGTGTTCATTCTAATGTAATCAATAAGCTGTATCTTATTTATAATTGATTTTTAGAGTTAAAGCCAGATTATAGCTGGAGTAATTTTATTCCGGGAGGCTCCCAAGGCACACCATTGAGTATGTCCAGGGCCAGCCAGGAGGAGGCACCACCATTGTATATGCTTTAAGAGCAAAGAACTGCAGCAAGAGGGTGGATGTGGAATCCCCAACTAACAACATCACCACCCCAACTAACAACATCACCACTGGGGTACTCAGGATCTCCTTTTATATTAAAACAACTCAGCGTGACCTGCTCCTGAGTAACCCAGGGAGTAAAAGGGGGGTTATTGAAAAAAACCGTCAATTTAAGTGTCTGTGCTAAATGAGGCTAATAAAATGGGCTACAAGGGTGCGATATTTAGCCTTTGGTGTCATTTGGGCGATGACTATAAGGGGCAATTCAAGCAATGTCTCCATTCAAACCCTGACTAAATGTGTGAAATTTACCTATGAAAGCCAGATGCACATTTTTTCTTCCTAGCTGGTTCCTGAAATTGCTTTGTAAGAGGATGGCCACTTTTAAATCCATTAATGCATGCCTAGGCAGGTTAAAAAGTTCCCCTGCAGGGTTCTGTGTGTTAGCATTTCTGATGTCTGACTCATGTCCATTTACTGTTGTTGCAGAGACTGTTCAGTTTGGCCCATATCCGTGGCAGAGGGGCATTGATGTTACTTGCTGGCATAGATCACATTACAGGATGTGCTGCTGTATGAGCCCCTGATGTGGTGGTTTATGTGGTTAGGTCCTGTGATGGTGTCACTTGTGTAAATGTGTGGACAGAGTCAGCAGGGAGGTTTGTTGCATGGGTGACGTGCTGGGTGAATCTGATGGAGTTGTGCTATGTGGTTGCTGGAAATAATTTGTTTCAGGTTGTGGGGTTGTCTGTAGGTGAGGACTTGCCTGTCCTTCCAGGCCTGTGGGAGTGAGGGACCAATTTCCAGGATATCTTGTACATTGTCCAAGGTGCTCTGGAGGGGTTTAAGTTGGCGGCTGTAGGTGATGCACAGTGGTGTTCCATTAATTTGTTTGTTGGGCCTGTCTTGAAGAATTATGGTGGATTATTTCACTAGGGCTATGTCTAGACTGCAGGCTTCTTTCAAAAGAGGCTCTTTCGAAAGCATCTTTCGAAAGAGCCTCTTTCGAAAGATCGCGTCTAGACTGCAGGCGATCTTTCGAAAGAGAAATCCGCTTTTTCGAATGAGAGCACCCAGCGAGTCTGGATTCTCTCTTTCGAGGAAGCCCTATTTACATTGAAGAACGCCTTCTTTCGAAAGAGGAACTTTCGAAAGAAGGCGTTCTTCCTCGTGAAACGAGGTTTACCGCCATCGAAAGAAAAGCCGCGTTCTTTCGAAATTATTTCGAAAGAACGCGGCTTGAGTCTGGACGCAGGGGAAGTTTTTTCGGGAATAGGCTACTTTTCCCGAAAAAACCCCTGAGTCTGGACACAGCCTAGGAGGGTGGGGAAGCACTGGCATGGATTCCCTAGGGAGGTGGTGGAATCTCCATCCCTAGAAGTTTTAAAGTCCTGGCTTGACAAAGCCCAGGCTGGGATGATTGAGTTGGGATTAGTCCTCCTTTGGGCAGAGGGCTGGACTCGATGACCCATGAGGTCTCTTCCAGCCATAGGATTCTACAGTTCTATGAGAAATCCGTCTCAGCTGGGTCCTGTGGAAAACATTTCATATTTAGCTAGAAGCCATTCTGTATAACAAAAGCCATTTCAGTTTCTTGTGTCTGCACGTATACTGGAGGGAGTGAACTGGCCTTCACCGAGGTGGGGAGAGGCCAGAAGAATGCGCTGTTGGAATGTGTTTATGAACTATTTTAAGGTGAAGCCCTTATTCCCTAAAACTTGTTTCTTTCTTTGCTGATAATAATTCCTCTTTGAAGTTGACTTTCGTTTCTTGCCCTGACGTCAGACTTGTTTGGTTAAGGTTATGAAATACTAGGATTGATTGTGTTGAACAGCCTTACTGGGCCCGGCTCTGCTGGGGTCACGTTTGGCTCACTTTGTGCTTTATTGATCAACAAAGCTGTTTGTTAGCTGCCAAAACAGAGGGAAGCCTTTGCTTCAACAGGTCCCTACCTTGGACTCCAGGTGAAATGTGCTCTTGGGACTGCGTTTTCTGTATGATTCCCCCTCCCACTGCTCAAGTTTTTGCTTAGAATATGTCATGGCAAAACCTGTGAGCAGGGTTTCCTAGAGCAGTGGGTCATAATGCCCAGATCTCTGTCCTGAGTCCACACCATTCAATTAGAACCTTGCTGGGCCTTTGAGGGTTTCAAGCTTTTCTATCCAAAGGGCTGTTACACTGCAGCTGTAAATATGAAATTTCATCTGCCATCATGTTGCCGATTAACCTGCCTCGGTTAGCTTCTCTCTCCTATGTACCAGAATTTGATCTAAATAATCTGGTGCCACCTGTAAATGTTGCCACTTCACTACTCACCTCTTGTAATATTGATAATGCTGATAAAATATTTACTGTCTATTTGTAAAAAAAAAAAAAAAAAAAAAAGATAACACCCTCCCTCCACTGTGTTTCTGTTTCCTGACAGGCACCTTGTGCATTTCTCAGCTCTACTGACACATTGAGTACCTGATGGCAGGTTTCAACCTCACCCCCTCTGACATGTCAACATTCGTGCTAACAGGTATCCCTGGCCTGGAAGATGCTCATGCCTGGATTTCCATCCCTTTCGCTACTTGCTACATCATCGGCCTCTTCGGAAATTTCTCTGTTCTGTTTGTTGTAGGCAAAGAGCAGACCCTGCACCAGCCGATGTACCTGCTGCTCTGCATGCTGGTGCTCACAGACCTCGGCATCTCTACCTGCGTTGTGCCAAAGGCCCTGTGTATATTTTGGTTCAATTTGAAAGGTATCACTCTGAGTGGCTGCCTCACACAAACTGCCTTCCTTGGCATGGTTTCTGCGATGCACTCAGCCATCCTGGTGGCAATGGCCTTTGATCGCTACGTTTCCATATGTAACCCTCTGAGATACGCCACCATCCTCAGCAATGCACGGATAGCTAAGCTAGGGCTGGTCAGTTTAATAAGAGGGATTGTCTATGTGCTGCCTGTGCCCCTGGTGCTGAGCCGGCTGCCGTTCTGTGACAACCGTATCATCCCTCACACGTACTGTGAGGGTATCACTGTGGCAAAGATTTCATGTGGGGACCTCACATTCCTCAGGCTCTATGGCTTGGTGATGGGGCTTGTCCTTACTGGGATAGACCTGATGCTCATCGCCCTGTCCTACTGTCTCATCATCAGGGTGATTCTTGGTATCTCTTCCAAGAAAGCCCACCTGAAAGCCCTCGACACCTGCACAGCTCACATCAGTGTTATGCTGATGTCTTATACTCAATACCTCTTCTCCAACCTGACACATCGGTTCGGTCAGGGCATCGCTCCCCACGTTCACATCATCTTGGTCAACGTCTATGTCCTTGTCCCTCCCATGCTCAACCCCATCATTTATGGGGTCAAAACCCAAGAGCTCCGTGACAAAATGAGGAAAAACATCTGCAGAATGTGATCCCATTGGGTCTTTGGATTCAAATTATGTCGAAAGAGGGGAACAGTTACCTCCTCATTACTCCAGATTGCTCTGTCCCAGTTTGACAGCTATTATTTTGGAGGTTGGGAAAGTAGGAAGCCTTTCTACTGTGATCAGCCCATTGTGACATAAATGGTCTGATATCTCACTTCTGCCATTGTTTTGTGGAACCACAGACAATTGGAGAAGGAAAGGAATATTTTTCCTTTAGTTCCCTGCCCTCAGCCTGAGAGCAAACCTGGAGCTCGGTTTTTGGTTGTAATTCTTTCACATGCAGATGCTGTAGAAGACAAATCTTTCATAAACTTGGTCATTTCCTGTCACGGGTGTCACGACATTGATGCAACGTTGAAGCTCAGAGAGTTTTCTCAGGTGAACCTGAGAAAATTAAAGTGTAGAGCAAGATGCAAGAGGAACTCTGGGAAAATCTTCTTCTCAGGATATGTATGAGACAACTCAAATTCCTTACTGATCTGTTTACACCAAAGAAAGAAACTGGTTCTGCTCATCTGTTTGTACAGTAGCAGAAGAACCCTGCTTCTGACAAACACAGAAAATAGAAATGTTCCTTTTTGGAGACACACAGCCACAAACTAATTCCAAACTAAACTGATACACGGAGTAATGTCTGTGAATGCATTTTTAAACAAAATAGCACAATTCTATTATTGTTGTTCTACCTACATTTTGGCTGTGTCTACACTGGGCCACTTATTCCGGAAAATCAGCCGCTTTTCCGGAATAAGCTGTGAGCTGTCTACACTGGCCCCTTGAATTTCCGGAAAAGCACTGACGATTTACTGTAAGAAATCAGCTGCTTTTCTGGAAAAACTATGCTGCTCCCGCTCGGGCAAAAGTCCTTTTTCCGGAAAATTGTTCTGGAAAAGGGCCAGTGTAGACAGCACAGTAGTCTTTTCCGCAAAAAAGCCCTGGTCATGAAAATGGCGATCGGGGCGTCTACATTGGCCATGGACGCTTTTCCGGAAACAGGGCTTTTCTGGAAAAGCATCCTGCCAATGTAGACGCTCTTTTTCTGGAAATACTTATAACGGAAAACTGTTTCGTTTTAAGCATTTCCGGAAAATCATGCCAGTGTAGACGTAGCCAGTGTTCCAATTTAAAAATTTTTTAATGGTGTTAATCACCATTTTGTTTACAACATCTCCCAAGCATCATTCATGTAACAAGTACCACCCATGGGATTTTTTTCACTTTCTTGATACTATGCACAAGCTCCTGCTGGGAATTGTCACATTTTAAAAAAAACCCTTCAAGAGGTGTATAACACAAGCTCTCATTGGGTACCTGATCTATACACCAATGTGTTATTTTTAAAAAGTGTGTTTCACTCACTAGGCCAGTGGTCCCCAATCTTTTTACACCCAAGATCACTTTTAAATGTCAGGGCAAGCCAAAATCTACCCCATCCCTTCCCCGAGACCCCACCCCTTCCTTGAGACCCCAACCTCTCTGTTCCTCTCCTCTCCATCTCTTGTTGTCCCCAGCCTTTACTCACTCTGGGTATGTCCACACTACAGCGATAATTTGAACTAACTTAGTTAATTCGAACTAAGCTAATTCGAATTAGCGCATCCAGACTTAAAAACTAGTTCGAATTAGCATTTTGCTAATTCGAACTAGCATGTCCACACTGAGTGGACCCTGAACCGAGGTTAAGGCTGGCCGGAAGCAGTGCTGGCAGGGCATCAGATTAGGACTTAGAGCATGGAGCTGCTGCCTCAGGCTAGCCGAGGGCTGTGCTTAAAGGGACCCGACCCCCATCCCGGACAGTCAGTTCTCAGGGGTTTCCCGCTTGCAAAGCAGTCCTGGCTTGGAGTGCCCTGAGTGCCCACACTGGGCACATCACACCACTCGACCATCAGCCCAGCTGCACTTGCCGCAGGCTGCCATTTGGGGGGGTCAATCAGGGGGCTGCAGGAGAGCTTCCACCCCGAGGAGCCTGCAGAGCCACCCCAGGCCTCCCCACTGGGGGCTCGTACCCCAATCCTCCCTCACCTCCTTCCACTTACCCCACCCTAGCCCCCCTTCCTGATGTACAAAATAAAGGACACGTGTGTTCAAAAACAGAAACTCTCTTTATTGAACAGAACTCGGGGAGACTGGGAAAAGGAGGTGGGAGAGGGGAAGAGAGAGGGTGGGAGAGAGGAGGGCAACTAAAATGATGAGGGGTTTGGAACAGGTCCCATATGAAGAGAGACTAAAGAGACTGGGACTTTTCAGCTTAGAAAAGAGGAGACTGAGGGGGGATATGATAGAGGTCTATAAAAGCATGAGTGATGTGGAGAGGGTGAATAAAGAAAAGTTCTTCATTAGTTCCCATAATAGAAGGACTAGAGGACACCAAATGAAATGAATGGGTAGCAGGCTTCAAACTAATAACAGAAAGTTCTTCTTCACAATGCAAATAGTCAACCTGTGGAACTCTTCACTGCAGGAGGCTGTGAAGGCTAGAACTAGAAGGGTATGTCTACACTACCCTCCTAGTTCGAACTAGGAGGGTAATGTAGGCATACTGCACTTGCAAATGAACGAGGTGTACCGGTAGTTTGGAATAGGAAGCCTTGTCCGAACTACCTAGTTCAAGCCCCGTGTAGCCGCACTGCACGGGGTTCGAACCAGCGGGGTTTTAAAAATGGCGGCTCCCCGCTTATGCAAATGAAGCCCGGGAAATTCAAATCCCGGGCTTCATTTGCAAGTGCGGTATGCCTACATTACCCCGCTAGTTCCCAATCCCGATCCCTCCCCCCCCCAAGTGCTACTAGACTATTTGTTGTTTTTTTAGTGTAACCCCCTTTTTCCTCCCCGGGGTTACTCAGGAGCAGGTCACACTAGCGGGGTAGTGTAGACACACCCGAACAGAGTTTAAAGAGAAGTTAGATCAATTCATGGAGGTTAGGTCCATGAAGTGCTATTAGCCAGGGGGTAGGAACGGTTTCCCTGGCCTCTGTTTGTGGAAGGCTGGAGATGGATGGCTCGAGACAAATGGCTTGGTCATTGTCTTTGGATCATCCCCTCCAGGGTACCTAGTGTTGGCCGCTGTTGGCAGACAGGCTTCTGGGCTAGATGGACATTTGGTCTGACCCAGTACGGCCATTCTAAGCTCAGGGCTCAGGGTCGGGGGTCTCAGTGGACCACCCTGATTTTCATGCACACCTGCTCCTGAGTGGCCAGGCTGGCAGCTCTCCTGCCCTAGATGGCCACTTTCCTGTGCCTAGTGTGGAGGTCGTGGATGAGGTCCACGATGTCCGCACTAGACCAGGTGGGCGCCCGCCTTTTGTGGACCTGGGAGGGCTCCCGGGAGCCGCCAGCCTGGTCCTGGGAAGAGGCGGAGGGCTGGGTGGCAGCGGGTGGCTGGCTCGTGCCGTGCCAGGAGCAGGGTCTACTGGCTGGGTGCTGGCAGGCTTGCACCTGGCACGGGCACCATAGCCAGCCTGTGCCCCTTTAAGGGGTCCGGGGACGGGAGGGGCGCAGAAGAGTTTCCCTGGTGGAGCCCAGAGTGGTCACCAGGGAAAGCTGGGGAGGGCTAGCCCTTAATTTGAACTAGTTAATTTGAACTAGGCGTTAGTCCTTGTGGAATGAGGTTTACCTAGTTCGAATTAAGCGCTCTGCTAGCTCGAATTAAGTTCGAAGTAGTGGTTTGTATGTGTAGCGCCTATCAAAGTTAATTCGAACTAACGTCTGTTAGTTCGGATTAACTTTGTAGTGTAGATATACCCTCTCACTGCACTGAGGTAGGAGGTGTGGGCTCTGGGGTGGGAATGAGCAATTTGGGTGTGGGAGGGGTGAGAGGTGCAAGCTCTGAGAGGGTATGTCTACACTACCCTCCTAGTTCGAACTAGCGGGGTAATGTAGGCATACCGCACTTGCAAATGAAGCCCAGGATTTGAATTTCCCAGGCTTCATTTGCATAAGCCGGGCGCCGCCATTTTTAAATCCCGGCTCGTTCGAACCCCGTGCCGCGCGGCTACACGCAGCACGGACTAGGTAGTTCGGACTAGGCTTCCTAGTCCGAACTACCGTTACTCCTCGTGGCACGGGGTTCGAATGAGCCTGGATTTAAAAATGGCGGCGCGCGGCTTATGCAAATGAAGCCCGGGAAATTCAAATCCCGGGCTTCATTTGCAAGTGCGGTATGCCTATCTTACCCTCCTAGTTCGAACTAGGAGGGTAGTGTAGACATACCCGGAGGGAATTTGGGTGCAGGAGGAGGTGGAGAAGGGGATGCTGGTTCATGGTGGTGGGTCCAGGCTGGAGAGTGTTGGGGTGAGGTGAAAGGTTGGGGTGCTGAGCAAAGTGCTTGTGGATGTGGGGTGCAGGAGTTTGGGATGGAGCGTGTGAGGGGCTCAGGACAGGGAGGTTGGGAGTATGATGGGCTCAGGGCGCAGGTTTGCAGTATGTGGATGGTGCAGGAGTGTTGTGGCAGAAGACTTGTGGATGTGGGGGACTCAGAACAGGGGGTTCAAGTGTAAGATGGGCTCAGGGTTGGGGACTGTGTGCATATAGGAGTGTTATGATGTTGCAGAGGGGTAGGGAGTTGGCTCCAATTGGGGGATAGTTGGCCAGGCTTCATTTTTAAATAAAATATGTCCAATTCAAAATGTTTCAGCCTTGTCTTTATTTATGGCATGGGAGGGGAAAGTGTTTTGGGTCAGGGGCCACTGACCAAAAGAAAAATCAGTCGAGACCACATAAGTGAGATGCAAAAAACCAACCCCTCCAATCTCCCCGTGAGCTCCAGCTCCATGTGAGGGGAGGGGAGGTAGAACTGAGGTTCAAGGCCTCAGGCCAGATTAACTCTTCTGGGGTTTCAATGGATTTTTGGGCCCCTCTACACTCTGGAGTGGAGCAAAAAAGGAGGGATTTAGTGTGCAGTGAGTGGGATAGGGATGAGGGGCAGAATCGGGGTTGAAAATAGGGTACAGGAGCAAGCTGGTGGTAGGTGTCTGGACAGGAGGGAGGGAGCAGGAACAGGTTGCTGATGCGTGTCTGGCCAGGGGGTGGAGGCTGGTGGGTGTCTGGCCAGGGGGCAGAGATGGGTTTCTGGATGGGGTCTGGGCAGGGGCAGAGGCAGGGTGCTTGGTGGGGGTCTGGCCAAGGGGAAGGGTGCTGGTGGGGGTAGGCACAGGGTACTTGTGGTAGTTTAGATAGGGATAGGGGGCAGGGTGCTGTTGTGAGGCACTTGCTGGGGGCAGGGATAGGAACAGCTCAGCCGGTACCTGGGGAACCTGCATCGTGAACCTCTCCTCCTCCCCCCCCCAAACTTCCAGCGTGCTTCCTGGGAAGATGGATCTGATGTGCAGCCAGGGACTTCCTTCCCTATGTTGCCTTCCTGTGCAGGGGAGGGGATACCACAGCCTGGGACTTCCCCTCTCTCCTTCCCTCACACCACCAGCATAGTAAGGCAGGCACAGAGGGAAGGAAGTCTATGGTTGTGCACAAGACCTGGCAGTTCAGGAAGTGGGATGGCTGTTTGTGGAAGCGGGGACCAGCCCACGTTTCCTGAGATGCTAGCTCTGGCGCGCAGCTGTAGGACTTCTCTCCCCATACTGTAGGAGGCTGGTGCTACCTCCATTTTCACAGGAGGAAGTGACAGTGCGGTTTACTTCTTGGAGAGGGAATAGTTGCGGGGGAGGCCTGGAATGCCTCGTGATCGACTGGTCATGCCCCCAAAATCAACCAGTTCATCGCGATCAACAGGTTGGTGACCACGGCCCTAGACTGATCTACTTTTGGGCTAATGCGTAAGGGGCTGTGGGCTGTTGGCGCTGTAGAAATCTCACAGCTTTACAAGCTGGGAGGGAGGCAGAGGAGCAGCAGTCAGAACCACAGGGACCAGAGAGACAGCCCAGAGGGCAAAGCTGGGCTGGAAGCAGAAAGGCAGAGCTGGTGCAGGACATGACCCGCTGTGCCTACGGGGAGCCAGGTCTGAGCAACAGCAGAGATCTGCAGGGTCAGAGCCATGGAAGGGGATGTCAGCCCTGCAGGACGTAACATGACAGCTGAGCAGAATGAGCAGCTGGGGACAGTACGGTGGGGCCCTGAGCACATGGCACAGCACGGGAACATGATAAAGGGAAACTGGCAAATGCCTTTGCTGCCAGAATCCTGGGAGCAAAAAGCCTTTTCCATGCCCCTTGGCTTCCATCTCTCCAGCCCCACGTCATTGAGCCTCCACAGGGCAGCAGTGACTGTTTGGAGGCCAATGAACTTGAGACAAAAGCTTGGGCCACATGCAGCAGTGCGCTGCTACCATCCACTGAACAGATTTGTGGTCCCATATCATGTGGCAGCCTCCTCTCCTGTAGTGCTCATGGAAGGGCAGTTCCCACAGAACAGCCAGGCTGAGCATTGGGAAGGTGCAATTTGCCCAGACAAGATGAGCCCCTATTAGCATCAAATTACTCCTCTCCTGGGGGAGGCTCTCAAGCTGTAGGTCTCCAGGAGCTAATTTCTGCTCATCCCACCACTCACAGAGCGGAGGAAATTGTCTGTGAATCCCGGCCCACCTGGGAGCCCGCAGGGACTGAACAGAGGAATCATAAATGTGACGGTTCAGCACAGAGAGAGTCAGACAGATGAGGTTCACACGCTGAGTCTCTCATCTCTGTGTTACTGGTCCTCGATGGAGATTTCCTTTCTTTGCTGAGGTGGACTATGGTGAGTTGCCTCTTTCTGAACTATCATTTGTGCCTAGGACTTGGGAAAGGTTTCGTGGTTCAAATCTAGAACCATCTGGGCAGGAATTCACCAGCACAGTCAAGTGAACTGTTTTTGTTTTTTCAGAAACTTGAGGGATTCAACTGTATTGGCAAAATTTTACATAATTATCTGTCTGTAAATTCAGTCCCTAATATCGTACTGTGTCCTGTCTGAGTGGCTTCCTGTTTTGGTGGGGTGTGATTTTGAATTCCTCAACTTCGCTACATAAGTACCTATAGGCAACCAGCCAACACCTCATCAGTGGTTGTCTGTGTGACCAGGTGGTTCACCACAAACGTAGGTCACGTGCTGTCCACAATCTGCTCTCACATTCTGCCCTCGGTGCATCACTCCAGATTGACACTGGCTTCACTGAGAAAAAAATTTGTGAAACATAATATAAAATCCCCAACATTCACACCAGGGCTGAGCACCCGAGCAGCACAGCATCCACCAGTCACTGAAAGTTCAACACTGAGCGTAAAATCTGAGATACTTGTAAATTAACCTACATACACTTATAGGAACTTAAATACCTGGTCTGATTTGAACTGACCACGATCCTCCAGTGACTTCAGCTGGAGTCATCCCATGTCCTCGAAGGATGGGTGAGCTCCTTTGGATCAAAGAAGAGCAGAGAGGAGAGTTACTGAAATCTTCAACTCAGAGGTATAGAGGTGGAAAGAAGTCAGGATAGATACTTGTTTCAGAGAGGGCGAGGGGGCGGCTAGTGCTGTGCCCCTGCATCTCTGGCTCTGGAGAGGATAAAAAGCAGGAAAAAGAAAATCCTGTTTCTGGTTCCAGCTTAGAGGAAAGCAGGTGTTTCTGGCAATCTCACAGGAACGCACGGTGTGTGTGGAAGGAGTGAATCATTGGCAGTCGTGCAGTATCCAGATCACAGAGACATGGAGTCCTGCACCCAGGTGACTAGGGAAGGGGCAGATGGCCTCATGCACAGACCAAAGGTGCAATAAGGACAGGGTGTATCTCAGACTGTAATGTACCAGGGACCATGCTGTTGCCGATTGTCTCTAACACCATCTGCCCTGCAGATGATTCCTGCTCCTATGAGTCGCCCCACTGCAGTCTCCTGGCAATTTGAGCAAATGTCAGCACCAGAAAGCCACCTCAGGAGAGTCAGAGTTTCCAATGGGCTGCAAGACAGTGAAGCTGAGGACATGAAGGGACAGGTGAGGTTGAGAAAGCAGACAGGTTGTGTGTGTGTGAGAGGAGGCGGCTGTGGGGTTGTGGGAGCAGGCAAGGGGTGCACACAGAGCAGTGGGCGGTGCTGGGAGTTGCAGGCGCAGGGACAGAGCCCCCGTCACATCCATCTTGCTTGCCCCTCTAAGATGCCTCAGAGCACAAAGGGCACAGAGAGCAATAAAATTAGCATAGTCTTTGATGCCTTGACATAAGGCCTGGATATGCTGGCTCATCGGGTGTGTCTAGACTACATGCCTCCTTCGACGGAGGCATGTAGATTAGCCAGATCGGAAGAGGGAAATGAAGCCGCGATTAAAATAATCGCGGCTTCATTTAAATTTAAATGGCTGCCCCGATCTGCCGATCAGCTGTTTGTCGGCAGATCGGGGGAGTCTGGACGCGATGCCCCGACAAAGAAGCCTTTCTTCATCGACACAGGTAAACCTGGTTTCACGAGGCTTACCTGTGTCGATGAAGAAAGGCTTCTTTGTCGGGGCATCGCGTCCAGACTCCCCCGATCTGCCGACAAACAGCTGATCGGCAGATCGGGGCAGCCATTTAAATTTAAATGAAGCCGCGATTATTTTAATCGCGGCTTCATTTCCCTCTTCCGATCTGGCTAATCTACATGCCTCCGTCGAAGGAGGCATGTAGTCTAGACACACCCATCGTGACCCTGGACAACTGTAAACATAGGTAAGAGGGTGGCCAAGCTAGCTGTTGACCAAGAGGCTGCAGAAACTGCCCTTGGCTAGCACTGATATTGAAACAATCACACAACTGTCCTGGGAGAGGAATCGCCCGCTGAGTAAAGAATGTCCAGTACTGCCAATTTAGTTCTCTCTCTCTTACAAGTGTAAATTACGTTGAAACTCCCTTGTAAGCACTGGCATCATAAAAACGAACCAGCACAATTTGGCACCATACGGTATGTCTACACTAGCTCGTTAGTTTGAGCTAGGTAGGCAAATGAGGGCAACCGAAGTTGCAAATGAAGCCTGGGATTTAAATATTCCGGGCTTCATTTGCATGTTCCCGGGCGCCGCCATTTTTAACCCCCCCTTAGTCTGAAATCCGTGCCCGCGGCTACACACGTCACGGAGTAGGTAGTTCGAATTAGGATCTCTAATTCAAACTACCTACTCCATGCCACGCGTAGCCGCGGGCACGGAGTTTGGACTAAGGGGGATTTAAAAATGGCGGTGCCCAGGAACATGCAAATGAAGCCCAGGATATTTAAATCCCGGACATCATTTGCAACTCTGGTTGACCTCATTTGCCTACCTAGCTTGAACTAATGAGCTAGTGTAGACATACCCATAGATAAGAAAGAGAATACGTGACCCCACGGGTATAAAGATGGGCCCAGCAGCACACTCACTTTGAGCGTCAATCTACCATGTACCTGCTGGTCGGGTTAGGTGATTGCATACCGAGGTCCACACAGGGATGCCCAGCCTCGTATTCATCTTTCCCGGGGAACCGAGTGACCAATCCTGGCCTGACATGCTAGAATCGAGACACGCAGAAGGGGGTAAAAATTGTACCTGTATGTGTCTTTTTGTCTTAGTGCATGCATAGAATTAGAGCTCTTTAAAGATTAAGCTGTCACTTGGTACCGTTATTTCTATCTTCCTTTTCATTTGTAACCACTTTAAGATCTGTATTTGCTAGCAGTTAAGAAGTAGAGCAATAGCCATTGTAACCGTATGATTATAAGTTTCTCTAATAAACCTGTAACTGTGTAACCTGACTCCTTCTGTTGTTGTAACAGAACCAGACACAATTAAAAGACCTGGCCGGTCAGGGGTAGACTCAGTAAGAGCTGAGCGTTGGGGTTCTGCCGCCTCCACGGGGCAGACCCTTGGGGCACCAGTCAGCCTCCCCTGGCTACCCGCTGCGAAGGGACTCTTGTCCTAGCAGCTAAAGACTCGGGTGTAATAAGCTCTCTCTGCACCAACTTGGGGCACCCTTCAGCTTTCCCGGCTGCCCGCTGTGAAGGGACCCTGTCCTACCAGTTAAAGACTCGGGTGTTTAATAGGGCTCACAAACCACACACACTACCCCGGCCACTGACTGACAGGCAGGGCTGCTGAAATTCAATTTTTCTTTGTGATTGTCAGCACTTGGCCCGTGAAGTGAACACTTTGTCTTTGCTCCTCGGGTGGCTCAATCCTCCACCATCATCCTCTGATCCCCTCTGTGCACCCCTTCTCCATCCCAGGCTGCCCTGATTCCAACAGCACCCTGGCCACCACTGTCTTCTCCATACTCCGTGGTCACACCGGCCCCCCAAAGCCACTCAGCTCTTCCTCAGCAGGGGTGAGGTGCCTCCCGTCACAGTAGTTCCTTTGGCTGTGGTGTAATCAGTGACTGAGTCTCACTGGTCAGAAATCTCACACGGAGAGGGGCAAATACCCCAGCACCCACGCTACTGTGCTTGGTGTGCATTAGTTTGAGCCGGCTCCAGTGGCAGAGAGATTTTGCAGCTGGCTGCTCAGCTTGGACTGACACACACAGACCCTGCCCAGTACTGTCTCCAGTCCCACTTCAGCCTTCCAGCGTGCCCAAGCCGGCATGTGTCTGGGACTCTGAATGCAGAGGCGGGCACATTCTGGGGCGGGATAAATGGTGGCAGGACAAAGGCAGATAGATACGTTTCTTTTCTTTCTGTGTACTTTGTTAATTGGTTTTATTCACTCTTAATCTGTTCAGTCTAATTTCTTTAAGTTGGTAAGTAACAGTGTGTTAATTCTAATGTAATCAGTGAGCTGTCTCTTCTTTAGAATTGTTGTTTGGAGTTAGAGCCAGATTATTACTGGAGTAATTCTATTCTTGGAGGCTCCCAAGGCACACCAGAAGTGTGTACAGGGCCAGCTAGGTGAAGGAATGACCATTGTATATGCTTTAGGAGCAAGAGACTGTAGCAAGAGGGTGGATAGGGAATCCCCAACTAAGAACATCACCAGTGGGGTATTCAGGATATCCTTTTATATTAAAACAAATCAGGTGACCTGTGAGTGTGACCCGCTCCTGAGTATTCCAGGGAGGAAAAAGGGGGTTACTGCAAAAACCTGTCCATTTTACTGTCCGTGCTATATGATGCTAATACTATTGGCTGCAACGGCCCGATATTTAGCCTTTGGTGTTATTCGGGCGATGACTATAAGGGCCAGTCCAAGCAAAGTGTTTGTTCAGTCCCTGACTAAATGTGTCAAATTTGCCTATGAAAGCCAGATGCACATTTTTTCACGCTAGCTGGTTCCTGAAATTGCTTTGTAAGAGCATAGCCGCTTTTAAATCCAGTAATGAGTGCTCGGGACGGTTAAAAAGTTCCCCTGCAGGGTTCAGTGTGTTAGCATTTCTGATCTCTGACTTGTATCCATTTGCCGTTGTTGAAGAGATTACCCAGTTTGGCAAAGATACAAGGCAGAGGGGCATTGCTGGCACTTGCTGGCATAGATCACATTACAGGATGTGCCGCTGCATGAGCCCCTGATGTGGGTAGGTCCTGTGATGGAGTCGCTTGTGTAGACGCGTGAACAGAGTCGGCAGTGGGGTTTGTTGCAGGAGTAGGCTGCTGGGTGAGTCTGATGGAGGTGTGCTGTGTGGTTGCTGGAAATAATTTGTTTCAGGTTCTGGGGTTGTCTGTAGGCAAAGACTTGCCTGTCCCCCAAAGCCTGTGGGAGTGAGGGACAGATCGCATTTGATGTAAATGCTTGTAGACTGATCGCATTTGATGTAAATAATCTGGTGCCACTTGTAAATGTTCCCATTTCATTACTCACCTTCTTTTTAGATTGTTAATGCCTATAAATATTTACTGTGCATTTGTAAAAAAGGATAACACCCTCCCTCCACTGTGCTTCTGTCTCCTCACAGGCACCTTGTGCATTTCTCAGCTCTACTGACACCTTGAGTACCTCATGGCAGCTCTTAACCTCACCCCCTCCGACATGTCAACATTCATGCTAACAGGCATCCCTGGCCTGGAAGATGCTCACATCTGGATTTCCATCCCTTTCGCTACTTGCTACATTATCGGCCTCTTCGGAAATTTCTCTGTTCTGTTTGTTGTAGGCAAAGAGCAGACCCTGCACCAGCCTATGTACCTGCTGCTCTGCATGCTGGTGCTCACAGACCTCGGCATGTCGACCTGCGTTGTGCCAAAGGCCCTGTGTATATTTTGGTTCAATCTGGAAGTCATCACATTGAGTGGCTGCCTCACCCAAAATGCCTTCCTTGCCACAATTTCAGCCATACACTCAGCCATCCTGGTAGCAATGTCCTTCGATCGCTACGTTGCCATATGTAACCCACTCAGATACAGCACCATCCTCAGCAATGTACGGGTAGCTAAGCTAGGGCTGGTCAGTTTAATAAGAGGGATTGTCTGTGTGCTGCCTGTGCCCCTGGTGCTGAGCAGGCTTCCGTTCTGTGACAACCACATGATTCCTCACACGTACTGTGACAGTATCGCTGTGGCAAAGATCTCATGTGGGGACCTCACATTCTTCAGGCTCTATGGCTTCATGATGGGGATTGTTCTTACTGGGCTAGACCTGATGCTCATCGCCCTGTCCTACTGTCTGATCATCAGGGTCATTGTTAGTATCTCTTCCAAGAAAGCCCACCTGAAAGCCCTCAACACCTGCACAGCCCACATCGGTGTTATACTGACGTCTTATACTCCCTACCTCTTCTCCAACCTGACCCATCGGTTTGGTCAGGGCATCGCTCCCCATATTCATATCATCTTGTCCAACGTCTATGTCCTTGTCCCTCCCATTCTCAACCCCATCATTTATGGGGTCAAAACCCAAGAGCTCCGTGACAAAATGAGGAAGAACATCTGCAGAAGATGATCCCATTGGGCCTCTGGATTTAAATTATGTCGAAAGAGGGGAACAGTTACCTCCTCATTAATGCAGATTGCTCTGTCCCAGTATGACTGAGCTCTGCATTGTGGGGGTTCACAGTATTCGGAAGTAGGAAACCCTTCTACTGCGATCAGCCCATTGTGACATCAATGGTTTGACACCTCACTTCTGCCATTGACTTGTGGAACCATGGACAACTGGAGAAGGAGGGAAATGTTTTGCCTGTGGTTCACTGCCCTCAGCCTGAGGGCAAACATGTTGATCTGTTTTCAGCTGAAATTCTTTCACACATGAATGCCACAGAGGAAAAAGCTTTTGTGAACTCGGTCATTTGCCCTTTCATGACTATCACTACATTTATGCAACATTGACATTGACAGAGTTTCTCAGACGAACCTGATAAAAGACAACTGTAAAGCAAGATGCAAGAGTAACTCTGGGAAAATCCTCTTCCTCTCTGGGTAGATAAGAGACTACTCCAAATCTGTGCTGAACAGTTTACACAAAGGGTACGTCTAAACTACATGCCTCCGTCGACGGAGGCATGTAGATTAGTATATTCGAAAAAGGGAAATGAAGCCGCGATTAAAATAATCGCGGCTTCATTTAAATTTAAATGGCTGCCCCGCTCTGCCAACAAACAGCTGATCAGCTGTTTGTCGGCTGATCGGGGCAGTCTGGATGCGCCGCGGTCACAAGGAAGCCTTTCTTGATCGGCGCAGGTAAACCTGGTTTCATGAGGCATAAAATAATTAAAATAATCGCGGCTTCATTTCCCTTTGCCGATCTGTCTAATCTACATGCCTCCATCGACGGAGGCATGTAGTCTAGACACACCCCAAGGAAAGAAACATTTGCACTGATTCTGCTGATCTGTTTGTAGAGTAGCAGAAGAACCCTGCTTCTAATAGACACAGCAAGGGAGAAATGTTCCTTTTTGGAGACTCTCAGCCACAAACTAATTCAGAATCAA
Organism: Pelodiscus sinensis; assembly: GCF_052426305.1. Taxonomy (NCBI): domain Eukaryota; kingdom Metazoa; phylum Chordata; order Testudines; family Trionychidae; genus Pelodiscus; species Pelodiscus sinensis. The sequence goes on along the minus strand of NC_143052.1, from coordinate 353,196,864 downwards.
ATTGATACACTGAGTAATGTTTGTGAATGCATTCTTAAACAAAATAGCACAATAATATTATTGTTGTTCTACCTACATTTTGGGTTCCATTTTGATTTTTTTAAATGGTGTGAATCACTATTTTGTTCACATCGGCCAGTCGAATTCCAAGTACCAGCCATGGAGGTTTTTTCACTTTCTTGCTACTATGCACAAACTCCTGCTGGGAGTTGTCATGTTTAAAAAAATAATCTGCGCTAAGAGTGTAACACGAGCTCTCATTGGGTACCTGATCTATACACCAATATGCTACTTTTAAAATGTTTGTTTCACTCACTAGACCAGTGGTCTCTAACCTTTTTACACTCACAATCACTTCTAAACTGTAAGGGTAAGCCAAGATTTACCCCACCTCTTCCCCAAGACTCCACCCCATCCTTGAGGCCTCGCCTTCTCTGTTCCCCTCCTCTCCATCACTTGCTGTCCCCAGCCCTTACTCACTCTGGGTATGTCTACACTACCCCGCTAGTTCGAACTAGCGGGGTAATGTTTGCATACCGAACTTGCTAATGAAGCCCGGGATTTGAATTTCCCGGGCTTCATTAGCATAAAGCCGGCGCCGCCATTTTTAAAAGCCAGCTAGTGCGAACCCCGTGCCGCGCGGCTACCCGCGGCACGGGCTAGATAGTTCGAACTACGTAGCCATTCCGAACTATCTGTACTCCTCGTGTAGCCGCGCGGCACGGGGTTCGCACTAGCCGGCTTTTAAAAATGGCGGCGCCGTTTTTATGCTAATGAAGCCCGGGAAATTCAAATCCCGGGCTTCATTAGCAAGTTCGGTATGCATACATTACCCCGCTAGTTCGAACTAGCGGGGTAGTGTAGACATACCCTCTCTCTTCATTGAGACAGGAGGTGCGGGCTCTTTGGTGGGAATGAGAGATTTCAGTGTGGAAAGGGTGAGAGGTGCAAACTGTGGGAGGGAATTTGGGTGCAGGAGGAGATGGAGAAGGGGATGCTGGTTCATGGTGTGGGGTCCAGGTTGGAGAGTGTTGGGGTCAGGTGTAAAGTTGAGGTGTTGAGCAAGGTGCAGGCTTGCGGATGTGGGGGTGCAGCAGTTTGGGATGGAGCGTGTGAGGGGCTCAGGGCAGGGGAGTTGGAAGTATGATGGGCTCAGGGCACAGGTTTGCAGTGTGTGGATGGTGCAGGGTTATTGTGGCAGAAGATTTGTGGATATGGGGGTGCAGGAGTTTGGGGAAGTGAGGGACACAGAACAGGGGGTTCAGGTGTAAGTTGAGCTCAGAGTTGAGGTCTGTGCATATGCAGGAGTGTTATGATGCCGCAGCAAGCTGGGGGCTTGACCTCAATTGAGGGTAGTTGTCCAGACTTCATTTTTAAATAAAATATGTCCAATACAAAATGTTTCAGCCTTGTCTTTATTTATGGCACCTATTTATTTATGGAACCTATTTTGGGGGAGAGTAGTTAGGATTGAGGTTCAAAGGCTCAGACCAGATTAACTCGTCTGGGGTTCCAGGGTTAGTGGATTTTTGGACCCCCCCTACGCTCTGGGGTGGGGCTAAAAGGGAGGAATCCAGTGTGCATGACAGGGCTGCCAGTGAATGGGATATGTATGGGGGGCAGAACCGGGGTTGAAAATAGGGTGGTAGGTGTCTTGCCATAAGGGAGGGAGCATTACCAGGGTGCTGATGGGTGTCTGGCCAGGGGGTAGGGGCTGGAGGCTGGTGGGTGTCTGGCCAGGGGGCAGAGGTGGGTTGCTGGATGAGTTCTGGGCAGGGGGCAGGAGCAGGGTGCTTGGTGGGGGTCTGGACAGGGTCTGGACTGGGGCAGAGTGCTATTGGGGGCCTGGGTTGGGTGTTGGTGGACACAGGGACAGGTTGTTGGTGAGGGCAGGAACAGGGTGCTGGTGGGGGCAGGTGCAGGGTACTTGTGGGGGTCTGGGGCAGGAGGAGACGGCAGGGTGCTGTGAGGCTCTTGCTGGGGGCCGGGACACAAACAGCTCAGATGGTACCTGGGGATCCCGCGTCGTGTGCTGTTCCTCCCCTCCCCCAAACAGCCGGTGTGCTTCCTGAGAAATTGGATCTGGGGCAGACAGGGATTTTCTTTCCTGAGCCGCATTCCTGTGTGGGGGAGGGGGAATCCCTCAGTCTGGAACTTCCCTTCCCTCTCTCACTCCCTTCCCTCCTATCGTCTGCGGAGGAAGGCAGGCAGCTTGGGGAAGGAAATCCCAGGCCGTGCACCACACCTGGCATTTTAGGAAGAGGGATGGCTGTTTGAGGGAGGGGGGAGCAGCTCACACTTCCTGAGATGCTAGCTCTTGGGCGCAGCTGAGGGACTTCTCTCCTCACATTGCAGGAAGCTGGCACTACCTCCATTTTTACAGGAGGTAGTGACAGTCCGGGCTACTTCTTGGAGAGGGAATAGTGGGGGGAGGCCTGGAATGCCTCGCGATTGACTGGTCATGGCCCCAAAATTGACCAGTTGATCATGAATGACAGGTTGGTGGCCACGACACTCGTCTGATCTACCTTTCAGCTAGTGCATAAGGGGCTGTGGGATGTTGGTGCAGTAGAAATCTCACAGGTTTACAAGCGGGGAGGGAGGCAGAGGAGCAGCAGCCACAACCCCAAGGAACCAGAGACACAGCCCAGACGGCAGAGCTAGAATGGTGGCAGGGTTGAGGCAGAACTGGTGCAGGACCTGACCGGCTGTGTCTACGGGGAGCCAGGTCCGAGCAACAGCAGGGAGCTGCGGGGTCAGAGCCCTGCAGGAAGTAACATGGCAGCTGAGCACAATGAGCAGCTGGGGAGAGTAAGGTGGGGCCCTGGGCACATGGCACAACACAGGGACATGACAAAGAGTCACTGGCAAATGCCTTTGCTGCCAGAATCCTGGGAGCAGAAAGCCTTTTCTATGCCCCTCGTCTTCCATCACTCCAGCCCCACGTCACTGAGCCTCCACAGGGCGGCAGTGACTTTTGGGGGACAATGGACTTGAGACATCAGCATGGGCCGCATGCAGCAGTGCGCTGCTACCATCCTCTGAACTGATTATTGGTCCTGTATCATGTGGCAGCCTCCCCACCCACAGTGCCGAATGCAGGGCAGTGCCCACAGAACAGCCATCCAGGCTGAGCAGTGGGAAGGTCCAGTTTGCCCAGACAAGCTGAGCCCCTATTAGAATCAAATTACTTCTCATCAAGGGGAGGCTCTCAGGCTGTAGGTCTCCAGGGTCTAATTTCTGTTCCTTTCACCGCTCACAGAGCTGCAGGAATTATCTGGGAATCCCGGCCCACCTGGGAACCCACGGGGACCGAGCAGGGAAATCATAAAAGGGACGGTTCAGCACAGAGAGAGTGAGACAGGCGAGGTTCCCACGCTGAGTCTCTTATCTCTGTGTTACCGGCCTCGGAAGGAGATTTCCTCTCTCTGCTGAGCTAGACTATGGTGAGTTGCCTCTTTCTCAATTAACGTTAGTGCCTAGGACTTGGGAAAGGTTCCGTGGTTCAAATCTAGAACCATCTGGGCAGGAATTCACCAACGCAACTGGTGGATGCTGTGCTGCTCGGGTTCTCAGCCCTGGTGTGAACGTTGGGGGTTTTAAAACACATCTTGCAAATTTTCTCTCAGGGAAGCCAGTGTGAATCTGGAGCGATGCACCGAGGGCAGAATGTGAGAGCAGAATGTGGCCAGTATGTGACCCATGTTTGTGGTGAACTGCTTGGTCACACTGAGAACCACTGACGAGGCTTTGACTGCTCTATGTACTTCTGTAGTGAAGTTAGTTGAGGAATTCAAAAATTGCACCCCACAAAGAGAGGAAGCGCCTGAGACACAGTACGATATTAGGGACTGAATTTAAGGACAGATAATTATGTAAAATTTTGCCAATTCAACTGAACTTGGTAAATCCCTGGAGTTTCTGAAAAAACAACAACTAAACAACTGAACAGTTTTGCTGAAAGTTAAACACTGAGGGTAAAATCTGAGATCCCTGTAAATTAACCTACATGCACCTGTAGGAAGTTAAATACCTGGTCTGATTTGAACTGACCACGAGCCTCCAGTGACTTCCGCTGGAGTTGTCCTTGAAGGACAGGAGAGCTTGTTTGGATAAAAGAAGAGCTGCGAGGAGAGTTACTGAAATCTCCAACTCACAGTTTTAGAGTTATATACAAGTCAGGAGAGAGATTTGTTTTAAGGAGTGCGAGGGGGTGGCTCACTCTGTGCCCCTGCATCTCTGGCTCTAGAGAGGACAAAAACCAGGAAAAAGGAATTCATGTTTCTGGTTCCAGGTTAGAGGAAAGCAGGTGTTTCTGGCAATCTCGCAGGAACACACGGTGTGTGTGGGAAGAGTGAGTTATTGGCAGTCGTGCTGTATCCAGATAACAGTGCTATGGAGTCCTGCACCCAGGTGACTAAGGAAGGGGCAGCCGGCTTCATGCACAGACCAAAGACGCACAATGCAGACAGGAGGTGTCTCAAATTCTAGTGTATCATGGACCACGCTGTAGCCGATTCTCTCTGACACCATCTACCCTCCAGACCTGCTCCCATGAACAACCCCACTGCAGCTGAACAAATGTCACCACCCAAAAGCCACCTCAGGGTGGTAGGAGTTTCCAATAGGTTTCAAGACAGTGATGCTGGGGATGTGGAGGGACAGGTGAGGTTGAGGGAGCAGGCAGGTTGTGTGTGTGTGGGAGGAGGCAGCTGTGGGGATTGTGGGGACAGGCAGGGGGGCTAACACAGAGCAGTGGGCAGTGCTGGGAGTTGCGGGCGCAGGGAGTGGGATCTAAACGGACGGTTGGGCAGACCTGCTGAGATTCGATTTTTCTTTGTGATTGTTGGCACTTTGCCAGCGAAGTGAACCCTTCATCTTTGCTCCTTGTGCGGCTCCATCCCCCACCATCCTTCTCTGGCCCCCTCTGTGTAACCCTTCCCCATCCCAGGCTGCCCTGATTCCAACAGCACCCTTGTCGCCACTGTCTTCTCCATACTCTGTGATCACCCCGGCCCCTCATGCTCCGCACGGCTCTTCCTCGGGAGGGGTTGAGGTACCTCCCGTCACAGCTGCTCCCTTGGCTGGGGCGTAATCAGCGACTGTCTCACTGGTCAGAAATCTGACACGGGGAGGGGCAAATACAATGGCAGCCGCATGACTGAGCTTTGTGCCACTTACACACCGGGTGCGGTTTCAGGTGCTGCAAACACATGAACAGCTCACGGGCTGGGAAGTGCGCACATTACACATTGAGGGGGGCACCTCTGGGACACGTGGGGCCTAGAGAAATCCAGCTGACACAGGGCGGAGCCTGGCACAATGGGCCCCTGGGACCTAAAAGTTAACCCCAGGATGTTCTGGGACTGTTGACTAGCCAGGCCGGGATTCCAAGACCAGAAGTGCCCACTGTGATCGCCTTTTCTACTTCCTGCATAGCACCAAGCAGAAAATTTTCACAGTCCTATTCCTGGCATTGCTCTTTTGGAGGGAGAAAAACACCCAACCCTACAGTTAAATGGGGTTTCCACATGTACAGGTTTTCCCGGGCATGTCCTGCTTTTCACTTAAATCTCTCTCTGGCTGGGTTTTGTAAATCGCTAAGTGTCCAGGATTTTGCCCTGCACTGGGTATTGGGGAGGGGTCTGGGACATGTGCCTGTCAAATTGAACATTTGGAGCCGCACACCTGGACCATTAACAGCCACTCAGCACCCGCTCCCCAGCGCGTGGTGGGAAAAGCGCGTGGCCGCAGCAGTGGCAGCCCCAGTAAGACCCAGAATAGGTCCTAAGTAGGGAGCAGTCTTATCTCCTCCCATGGAGTCACTGTGTTACCCTCCATCCCACTAGGTTCTGTGCCCAGCTCTGTGGGATGGGAGGGGTATGGGGTTAAAGTAGGAGAGGGGGGCTGGGTTAGGGAAGGGGGTGCCTGGCTCTGAGGGAGGGGTAGGTGCACTGAGTTAGTGCAGGGGAGCTGGGGGGTGCCTGTTTGTGGGGGAGGGGTGGGCGCAATGGGTTAGAACAGGGGGTGGGAAGGTGGCTGGTTTTGGGGGAGGGTAGAGGCGCTGGGTTAGAGCAGAGAACTGGGCATTAGGACTCCTGTCTTCTTTCCTTCCCTGCAGGTGGTCGGTGAGTCTGTTGTCTGTTGGTTAGATCTGGGGGTCCCAGTCTCAGCTCTGGAAGGACTGTGGGAGCTGGTGCTTGGTAGGGTGCGCAGGGGAAAGGAGAGGATTCTGGGAAGCAGGATTCCTGGGTTCCTTTTCAAGCCAGGCCACTTCTCCCCTCAGTGCCTTTAACTTCATGCCCCAGGACGGGCCCCAGGCAACAGCCTTCTTGGCCTCTCTCTCTCTCCTCCTGGCCCCACAGGAGCCATGGCTGCCAGATGGCTGGCAGCAGTGCGGGAGCCCGTGCTGCTGTGCATGTTAGGGCGGTGCGGTGAGGAAGCAGGAGCCCGGCATGCGGCATCCCCTCGTACCATTTGAGCCAGTGGGGGCAGCGGCTGCCCTGGCAGCAGCAAGGCGGCAGCCAGAGCATGTGCAGGGATGAGTTTGCCGGCTCCAGAGCCCGGCCACCAGTGTGAGTGGAACAGCGGCCGCCGTAGCAGCACCTGCAGACACCAGGTGTCCCCTTGTTTGAGAGTTCAAGTACTTGACAAATACTCAGAGATGAAGACTCCGCCAAGACGCTTGGTCTGTTGTTCCAGCGGTTACTAACTCTCTCCAGGGTTTTTAATGTACATTTCTGTGTGCTAGGCCCTATTTTTACATTTGTCCCTGTGCACATACTTATAGGTGTAACTCAGGTCCCTCCTTAATGACCTTTCTTAAATTCAATCAATTGAGCTCATTGAGTGTACGCTACAAAGCAGCTTTCCTAATCATTTTGCGATTCTTCTCTTCAGTGTTATCAACATTCCTCTTTTATCGTGCATCTCAGACCTGGACACAGGATTCCAGCCGCAGTTGCACCAATGCCAAATGCTGAGGTAAAATAACTTCTCTCGGGCTCCTTGAAATTTCCCTGGGGAAAATCCCAGGGTCCCCTTGGATCTTTCGGCCACAAGGTTACACTGGGAGCTTGTGTTTAGCTAATTTTACCTTTGTGCTCCTAAATCTTGCAGAGCATCACTGCTTCCAGCTGCCGTTGCCTATGATATAAGCACTGCTACAGTCTTTTACCCTGAAAGTAACCAGAGGCCTTTAGGCCTGTAGCACTACATAGTGAATCTACTGTCCCCTTCATGCCCCTGATGTTGAGTACAAAGTCACAGTCCAGCAGAGAAATGATCATGGGAAAAAGTTGGTTCTTTCCCAGTGTAGGAATTACATCATACATCAGACGTACGGTCCATCTAACCCAGTGTCCTTCCTCTGACAGGGACAGTGGCTAAGTTTGCACCACAACACGTAAGACCCTAGGAACGTGTGAGGGGGTGAGTTGAGTGACTGGAAAGCGTGACCCTGATTCTGAACAGACAGAGATTGGCTTCTTCCATGAAATGTGTTAGGGTTGGGCTCTGACATTTATTCATGTAGCTGTTAAAGTTGGGATTGGATAGTATCTCTCTCTGTCTCTCTTTCCCTTCCTGATTCTTGCTTAGCTCATGCCCTCAACTATCTCCTATGGCCATGAGTTCCTCAGTCTAATTGGACACTGAGTGAAGAACAGGTTCTTTTCTATCTTTTTCTGATGTGGGTAGGTCCTGTGATGGTGTCACTTGTGTAGATGCGTGGAGAGAGTTGGCCGTGGGGTTTGTTGCAGTGGTAGGTTGCTGGGAGAGTCGGATGGAGGAGAACTGTGTGATTGCTGAAAATAATTTGTTTCAGGTTGTGGGGTTGTCTGTAGGCGAGGACTTTCCTGTCCCCCAAAACCTGTGGGAGTGAGGGACCATTTTGCAGGACGGCTTGCAGATTGTCCAAGGTGCTGTGGAGGGGTTTAAGTTGGGGGCTGTAGGTGATGATCTGTGGTGTTCTGTTATTTTGTTTGTTGAGCTTATCTTGAAGAAGCTGATGCCTGGGTACTCGTCTGGTTCTGTCAATCTGTTTTTTTTCTCTTCCCTGGGTAGGTATTTCTGTTTTAAGAATGCCTGATAGATCCTGTAGGTGTTTGTCTCTGTCTGTGGGGCTGGAGCAAATATGGTTTATCTTAGGGCCTGGCTGTAAGCAATGGATTGGCTGATATGTGGTAGATGGAAGCCAGAGACATTAGGTAAGTAGAATGATTCGTAGGTTCCTGGAGTAAGGTGGTGGAAAAGTTGCCATCATTCAATATACTATAGTGTCCAGGAAGTGGATCTCTTGTGTGGAGTGGTCCAGAAGAAGATTGATGGTGGATCATTATACTAAAAGGGTAGTGAAGCACTGGGATGGGTTCCCTAGCGAGGTGGTGGAATCTCCATCCCTAGAGGTTTTTAAGTCTTGGCTTGACAAAGCCCTGGCTGGGATGATTAAGTTGGGGTTGGTCCTGCTTTGGGCAGGGACAGGACTCGATGAGCGTTGCGGTCTCTTCCAGCCATAGGATTCTACAATTCTATTCCATGTATATGTCTTAGCTGGGTCCCTACCCTGGACTCCAGGTTAAATGTGGTGTCTTGGGATTGCTCTTTCTGTATGATTCCCCCTCCCACTGCTCATGGATCCCAAGTGTTTCCTTAGATTCTGTCATGGCGAGCACAGTGAGCAGGGTTTCCTAGAGTGGTGGGCCATGATGCCCAGATCTCTGTCCTGAGTCCACACCACTCAGTTAGAGCATGGTTAGGTCTTTGAGGGGTTCAAGCTTTTCCCTCCAAAGGGCAGTCACATTGCAGCTGTAAATATCAAATTTCATCTGCTGTCATGTTGCTGATTAACCTGCCTCAGTTGGCTTATCTGAATTCTCCCGCGGACCTGAATTTGATATAAATCATCTGGTGCCACCTGTAAATGTTGACACTTCACTAGTCTCCTTCTTGATAATGAGGACAAAATATTTACTCTCTATTGTAAAAAAACAATATAACACCCTTCCCCCACTGTGCTTCTGTCTCTTCACAGGTGCCTTGTGAATTTCTTAGCCCTAGTGACACATTGAGTACCTGATGGCAGCTTTCAACCGCACCCCCTCTGACATGTCAACATTCATGCTAACAGGCATCCCTGGCCTCGAAGATGCTCACGCCTGGATTTCCATCCCTTTCGCTACTTGCTACATCATCGGTCTCTTGGGAAATTTCTCTGTTCTGTTTGTTGTAGGCAAAGAGCAGACCCTGCACCAGCCGATGTACCTGCTGCTTTGCATGCTGGCGCTCACAGACATCGGTATGTCTACCTCTGTCGTACCAAAGGCCCTGTGTATATTTTGGTTCAATTTGGAAGTCATCACATTGAGTGGCTGCCTCACCCAAATAGCCTTCCTTGCCACGGTTTCTGCGACGCACTCAGCCATCCTAGTGGTAATGTCCTTCGATCGCTATATTGCCATTTGTAGCCCTCTGAGATACGCCACCATCCTCAGCAACGCACGGGTAGCTAAGCTAGGGCTGGTCAGTTTAATAAGAGGAATTGTCTGTGTGCTGCCTGTGCCCCTGGTGGTGAGCAGTCTGCCATTCTGTGACAACCACATGATCCCTCATACGTACTGTGACGGTATCGCGGTGGCAAAGATTTCATGTGGGGACCTCACATTCTTCAGGCTCTATGGCTTGATGATGGGGATTGTCTTTACTGGGCTAGACCTGATGGTCATCGCCCTGTCCTACTGTCTGATCATCAGGGCCGTTCTCAGAATATCCTCTAAGAAAGCCCACCAGAAAGCCCTCAACACCTGCACAACCCACATCTGTGTGATGCTGACGTCTTATACTCCCTCCATCTTCTCCAACCTGACACATCGGTTTGGTCAGGGCATCGCTCCCCATATTCATATCATCTTGGCCAACGTCAATGTCCTGGTCCCCCCCATGCTGAACCCCATCATCTATGGGGTCAAAACCAAAGAGCTCCGTGACAAAATGAGGAAAACCATCTGTGGAATATGATTCTATTGGGCCTCTGGATTCCAATGATGTCCAAGGAGGGGAACAGTTACCTCCTCATTACTCCAGATTGCTGAGTCCCAGTTTGATTGTGGGTGTTCATAGTATGAAGAAGTAGGAAGCCCTTCTACTGTGATCAGCCTATTGTGATGTAAATGGGCTGATTCCTCACTTATGCCATCGTTTTGTGGAACCGTGGAGAGCTGGAGAAGGAGGGGAGTGTTTACTCTGTGGTTCCCTGCCCTCAGCCTGAGGACAAACATGTTGCTTTGTTTTACATTGAAATTCTTTCACATGTGACTGCTGCCGCGGACTAAGTCTTTCATAACCTTGGTTATTTGCTGTCATGGCTGTCACTACATTGATGTAACGTTGAAGTTGACAGAGTGTTTTCCCAGGTGAACCTGATAAAAGTAAATTGTAGAGCAAGACGCAAGAGGATAGCTAAGCTAGGGTTGGTCAGTTTAATCAGAGGGATTGTCTATGTGCTGCCTGTGCCCCTTATGCTGAGCCAGCTGCCGTTCTGTGCCAACCGTATCATCCCTCACACGTACTGTGAGACTATGGCTGTGGCAAAGATTTCATGTGGGGACCTCACATTCTACAGGCTCTATGGGTTGGTGATGGGAATTGTACTTACCAGGTTAGACTTGATGCTCATTCTCCTGTCCTACTGTCTGATCCTCAGGGCCGTCCTCAGAATCTCCTCCAAGAAAGCCCACCAGAAAGCCCTCAACACCTGCACTGCCCACATCTGTGTGATGCTGACGGCTTATACTCCCTCCTTCTTCTCCAACCTGACACATCGGTTCAGTCAGGGCATTGCTCCCCGTGTTCACATCATCTTGGCCAATGTCTATCTCCTTCTCCCCCCCATGCTCAATCCCATCATTTATGGGGTCAAAACCAAAGAGCTGCGTGACAAAATGAAGAAAAACATCTGCAGAATCGGCGGGGAGTCCTGCGGCACCTTATAGACTAACTGACGTGTTGGAGCATAAGCTTTCGTGGGCAAAGACCCACTACATCAGATGCATCTGATGAAGTGGGTCTTTGTCCACGAAAGCTTATGCTCCAACACTTCAGTTAGTCTATAAGGTGCCACAGGACTCCTCGCCACTTTTGCAGATTCACACTAACACGGCTACCCCTCTGATATCTGCAGAATGTGATCCCAATGGGCCTCTGGTTTTGAACTGAGTCCCAAAAGCGGAACAGTTTCTTCCTCGTTAATCTAGATTGCTCTATCCCAGTTTGACTGAGCTCTGCATTGTGGGAGTTCACAGTATGAGGAAGTAGGAAGCCCTTCTACTGCAATCAGCCCATTGTGACATCAATGAGCCAATGTCTCACTTCTGCCATTGTTTTGTCGACGGCTGTAAACCTCATTCTACGAGGAATAATGTCTTCTGTCAACAGAGTTCTGTCGACAGAAGGCGTTATTGCATCTACACTGTCCTTTGCGTCTACACTGTCATGTCAACAAAGCGGCTTGCTTTGTCTACAGAACTGCATGTAATCTAGACGCTCTTTGTCTACAGAAAGCTTCTGTCGACAAAAGCCTGTAGCCTGTAGCCTAGATGTACCCTAATTGTGTAGCTGGGGCTGATGTATCTTTGCTTCCTTTACTTCCTGTGAGGAGCAGGAGTCCCGGTACCAAAGGGGACACCCTCTCACTTTGAATTAGCACGTTTTCAGTAGGCCTAGTAAATCAAACCCAGGAAGATCATCAGTGTTGATCTCCTGCCTAGTGTAGATGTGACCTAAGTGTGTCTGTGGCAGAGAGAAGGAGGTTGAGGAATGGGTCTGAGGCAAGCAAAATTATCTGATGAGCAGCAGCCATGGCCTGTCAAAAAAAGATGTTAAACACACCCCAGCCGGCCAACACAAGAACCCTCCAACCCCGCATGAGTCTTCACTGCACAGTGAGTGGAGCAGCCCTCTGGTACTAGGGCTGGTGCAGGATGGTGTGGCCTGTTTCCTAGGAAGAGTCTGAGCTTCCAAACACATATCCACTGTAGACATGGCAAAGAGACACCGGTAAAGAACTTTGGTGCCAGAATCCTGGGAGCAGAAAGCCTTTTCTATGCCCCTTGACTTCCATCACACCAGCCCCACGTCACTGAGCCTCCACAGAGCGGCAGTGACTTTTTGGAGGCCAATGGATTTGATACGCCTGCACGGGCCTCATGCAGCAGTGCGCTGCTACAATGCACCAAACTGATTGTTGGTCCCGTATCATGTGGCAGCCTCCTCCCCCCCCACCTGTAGTGCCGATGGCAGGGCAGTGCCCACAGAACAGACAGCCAGGCTGCGCATTGGGAAGGTCCACTTTGCCCAGACAAACTGAGCCTATTAGTATCGAATTACTTCTCTCCTGGAGGAGGCTCTCAAGCTGTAGGTCACCAGGGTCTAATTTCTGCTCATCCTCCTGCTCACAAAGCTCAGGGAATTGTCTGGGAATCCCGGCCCAGCTGGGACCCCACAGGGACTGAAGAAGGGAATCATAAAGGGGATCGTTCAGCTCGCCGAGTGTCAGACAGGTGCGATTCACACGCTGAGTTTCTTATGTGTGTCACTGGCCACGGAAGGAGAGTTCATCTCTCTGCTGAGTGGGATTGTGGTGAGTTGCGTCTTTGCATTAGTGTTTAATGCTACGGACTGAGGAATGGTTCCAGGGTACAAAATTAGAACCATCTGTGCAGGAATTTAACAGCACCGCGAAGGGAACTGTTTAGTTGGGGATTTTTTCACTCTAAAGATTTACCAGGTTAAATTTTATTGGGAAAAGTTTACATAATTATCTGTGTTTAAATTCAGTCCTTCTTTCTCAGTGGCTTCCTGGTTTTGTGCAGTGTGGTTTTTGAATTCCTCAACTTCACTGCATGGGTAGATAGAGCAGCCAAAGCCTCAGCAATGGGGGGAGGGGGTCTATATTACTGGGGGTTTACTACAAACATGGGTCGCACGCTGGCCACAGGGATGGCCCGTGAGCCTAGGCAGACTAGGCAGTTGCCTAGGGCGCTGTCCCGACATGCCCGATGATGACTTCATGGCCATTGACGGCCAAGTAGGTGGGGGCACCGATCGCGCTGGCTACCCACGATCCGCTCCTGGCAGCCTCAGTCCGCTCCTGGCTGCCCACGATCTGCTCTCACATTCTGCCCTCAGTGCACTGGTCCAGATTGACACTGGCTTCCCTGAGAGCAAATTTTCAAGATGTGTTTTTAAATCCCCAACTTTCACACCCGAGCTGAGAATTCCCAAGACTCTGGCGGTTTGCATCAGTGTCTGAGCACCTGAGCAGTGCAGTGCTCACCAGTCACCGAACGTTAAACACTGGGGCTACGTCTAGACTGGCATGATTTTCCGCAAATGCTTTTAACAGAAAAGTTTTTCCGTTAAAAGCATTTGCGGAAAAGAGCGTCTAGATTGGCACTTTTTGCGGAAAAGCGTCCGTGCCAATCTAAATGCGGTTTTGCGCAAGAATGCCCCGATCGCCATTTTCGCCATTGGGGCTTTTTTGCACAAAACAGTTTTCAGCTGTCTACACTGGCCCTTTTGTGCAAAAGCATTTGCGCAAGAGGGCTTTTGCCCGAATGGGAGCAGCTTAGCATTTCCACAAGAACACTGACAATCTTACATGAGATCGTCAGTGTTCTTGCGGAAATTCAAGCGGCCAGTGTAGACAGCTGGCATGTTTACACGCGGCAAGGACCCGTTAATTCGAACTAACTGTTAAACCTCATTCCAGGAGGAATGACAGGTAGTTCAAACTATGGCTTTAATTCGAACTACCGGGTCCCTGCCACGTGTAGACGCGGGCAGTAAATCCGGACTTGTAAATTTAAAAAATGGCGACCGTCCGGGAAGATGCAAATCAAGTGCGGGATATTTAAATCCTAGGCTTGATTTGCAATTTCAAATGCCTACATTAGCCTCCCTAGTTCGAACTAGGGGGTTAGTGTAGACATAACCTTAATTCACATGTTTATCACTACTTTTCCTAAAGCCATATTTAGTAATGTTAACTCCCATAAAATGAATATGAATAAGCAAATAATGAATACATTTATACCCACCCATAATTACTATTTACAGAATTTTTTATTACATTTCTAAATCAACAGGTTACAGAGATTACAAGACATTTAATTCTGACAATAGTTTATACAGCGACAATGAGGATAAGCAAAAGACACAACAAAGTGGATCAGCTCCATGCTTATCTATTTTTCATGTCCAATGGTAATGCCTGTTGTGGCTGAACTCTTTACCACCATCCCAGGCCCGTATTCATTATACATAGCCCAACACAAATGTGCAGTATCCAGATCACAATGACATGGAGTCCTCTAGCCAGATGACAAGGGAAGGAGCAGCCGGGCTCATTGCACAGACCAAAGAGGTGCCTTTGGTCTGTGTCTTTGGAGGTATCTCAGACTGTAATGTACCATGGGCCACGCTGTAGCCAATTATCTCTGACACCTTCTGCCCTCCAGACCATCCCTGTTCCATGAGCAACCCCACTGCAGCGTCTTGGCAATGTGAGCAAATGTCAACACTGAAAAGCTGCCTCAGGAAGCTCGGAGTTTCCAACAGGCTGCAAGACAGCAAATTTGGGGACATGGAGGGATGGGTGAGGCTGAGGAAGCAGGCAGGGTGTGTACATGTGGGAGGAGGCAGTTGTGGGGCCTGGCAGGGGGGTGCACACAGAGCAGTGGGAGGTGCTGGGAGTCGTGGGCACTGGGGGTGTGTCTAGACTACAGGTTTGTTTTTTAAAAAAGTGACCTTTTTTTCGAAAAAACTTCCCCTGCATCTAGACTGCTGCTGCATTCTGTCGAAAGTAAATCAAAGGAACACGGCAGTTTTTTGGACCGTGGAAAAAACTCATTTTATTAGGAAGAATGCCTTTTTTTGAAAGTGCTCTTTCAAAAAAAGGCACTATGTAACACAAACTGTGCTTTTTTGAAAGAGAGCATCCAGCGGCTTGCTATTTCGAAATTACTGGTTGTAGTCTAGACGCTCTGTTTGAAAGAAGCTTTTTCGAAAGTATCTATCAAAAAAGCCTCTTTTGAAAGAGGTTTGCAGTCTAGACATAGCCTGGGAGTGGGATGTAAACAGAGAGGTGGGCAGAGCTGCAGAAATTCAATTTTGTGATTCTCTGCACTTTGCCAGTGAAATGACTTCTTCATCTTTGCTCCTCATGTGACTCCAACTCTCACCGTCCTATTTTATGACCCCCTCTATGCACCCTTGTCCATCCCAGGATGCCCTGATACCATCTGCACCCTGGTTGCCAGAGTCTTCTCCATGCTCCCCAGTCGTCCCTGGCCCCCACAGCCTCTGAGCCGCCCACTCTCCACACGGCTCTTCCTCGGCAGGGGTGAGGTGCCTTCTGTCCCAGCAACACCCTTGGCTGGGGCATAATCACTGACTGTGTCTCACTGATCAGAAATCTCAAAAAGGGAGAGACAAACACTGCGGCACCGTTTCTGCTGCTCTTGGTGCCTCCTACACACTGTGTGCAGCTTCAGGAACTGCTAACACAGAAACAGCTCATGGGCTGGGAAGTGTGTGCATTGCACAGTGAGGGGGGCATCTCTGGGACATGTGGGGCCTAGAAAAATCCAGCTGACACAGGATGGAGCCTGGCAGAAGGGGCCTCTGGGACCTAAATGTGAACCCCAGGATGTTCTGGGACCCTTGACTAGCCAGGACAGGATTCCAAGACCAGACCCACTGTGATCACCTGTTCTACTTCCCGCATAACACCAGCCAGACAATTTTCACAGTCCTATTCCTAGCATTGATCTTCTAGAGGGAGAAAAACACCCAAACACCCTACGTTCAAAAATATTCAGAGATGAAGAATCCGCCAAGACTCTTGGTCTATTGTTCTAGTGGTTAACGACTCTCTCCGTTTTTTTTAAATGTACATTTCTGTGTGCTAGGCCGAAAAGCCTATTTTTAAATTTGTCTCTGTGTACGTACTTCTAGTCCGATCTCATGTCGCTCCTTAACGGCCTATCTTAAACTGTACCAATTAAGCTCATTGAGTGCACACTACAAAGCAGGTGTCCTAATCGTTTTGTGATTCTTCCCTTCAGTGTTATCAACATTCCCCTTTTATCCTGGACCTCAGACCTGGACACAGGATTCCAGCAGCGTTGTACCAGTGCCAAATGCTGAGGTAAAATAATGTCTCTAGGACTCCTTGAATGTCCCTCATTAGTATCCTGAGGTCCCTTTGGCTCTTTCAGCCACAGGGTTGCACTAGGAGCTCGTGTTTAGCGAATTATCTCTTCAAGCCCCCAAATCTTGTACAGAGTCACTGTTTCCAAGCGCAGTTACCTCTCATATAAGCCCTGCTACAGTTTTTGACCCACAAAGTAACCAGCGGTGCAGGCCTGTACGACGACATAGTGAGAGTCTGCTGCCTCTTTCATGCCCATTATGCTGAGCACAAAGTCACAGGCCAGCGCAGAAATTGTCATGGGGGAAACTTGGTTCTTTCCCAGTGTAGGAATTACATCGTACATCAGGCCTAAGGCCCAGACAGCCCAGTGTCCTTTCTCTGACAGGAACAGCTGGTGACACTGCACAACAGCACATAAGAATCTAGGAACGTGTGAAGGGGTGAGTTGACAGACTGGAGACCATGACCCTGATTCCACCTTGTGCCATGAAACACGCTGGTGTGTGGGCTCTCACATTTATTCCTGTAACTGTTCATGTTGGGATTGGATAGTCTCTCTATCTCCCCATGTAAACATGGAAACCCTTCCTGATTCTTGCTTAGCTTGTGGCCTCAACTACCTTTTGTGGCAATGAGTTCCTCAATCTAATTGGACACTGAGTGAAGAACAGGTTCCTTTTTATCTGTTTTGTTAATACCATGTTTCACTGAATGTGCCCTGATACTTGTCTTAGTAGACAGGGAGAACATACCCTCAGTGTACTCTCTACCAGTCAGTAATGCATGGTCTTCTCTCGTTTTTTCTCCCCCCTCTTTTTTTAATTAACAAGCCCAGTCTTTACAAAATCTCTGATATGATATGCTGGAGGGATTTAAGCCGCTCATAAGTGACTTCTGGGTATTCGTCTGGCTGTTTTTTTCACTCCCCCTGGTGGGTATGTAAGTTTTCAGAATGTCTGACAAACTTCCTCGAGGTGTTTGTCTTTGTGGGACTGGAGCAACTATGGTTGCATCTTAGGACCTGGCAGTAAACAATTGATTGGCTTATGTATGTTGGATGGAAGCTAGAGGCATGTACGTGAGTAAAACAGTTGATAGGCTCCCGATGTAAGATGCTGGGAAAGTATTTAATTGTACTATAGTGTCCAGGATGTGGATCACCTGTGTGGAGTGGTCCAAGCTAAGGTTCATGTTGGAGTGGAAGTTGTTGAAATGCTGTTCTTACCTATGTGCCTCTAGGTCCCATGCAGGACACATAACACAATCCATTGTCTATAGCTAAGCCCAAAGATACAATTGAATCTGCTCCAAACTATCAGACAGAGACAAACGCCTACAATATCTTTACCAGGCATTCTTAAAACTTAAATATGTACCTGGGGAATGAGGAAACAGATTTACAGAGCATGTTGAGTACCCATAAGTCACCTACATGAAGACAGGCCCAACACAGAAAGAAACAGAACATCAGAGATTCTCATCCCTGCAGAATGTATCTATCTCAGTTGGGTTCCTACCCTGGACTCCAGGTGAAACGTGGCGTCTTGGGATTTCATTTTCTGTATGATTCCCGCTCCCACTGTTCATGGATGCCAAGTGTTTGCTTAAGCAAAATGCAGGACTATGTAGCACTTTAAAGACTAACAAGATGGTTTATTAGATGATGAGCTTTCGTGGGCCAGACCCACTTCCTCAGATCAAACAGTGGAAGAAAATAGTCACAACCATATATACCAAAGGATACAATTTAAAAAAATGAACACATATGAAAAGGACAAATCACATTTCAGAACAGAAGGAGGAGGGAGGAGTGGGGAGGTGAATGTCTGTGGGCTGAGTCTAAACAACGGATCTAGTTATCTTACTAGTTATCTTAATATCATTAGCCCACAGACATTCACCTCTCCATCCCCCCCATCCCCCTTCTGTTCTGAAACCTGATTTGTCCCCTTCATATGTGCTCACCCCTTCAAACTGTATCCTTTGGCATACATGGTTGCGACCATCCTCTTCCACCACCTGATCTGAGGAAGTGGGTCTGGCCCACGAAAGCTCATCATCTAATAAACCATCTTGTTAGTCTTTAAAGTGCTACATAGTCCTGCATTTTCCTTCAGCTACCCGAGACTAACACGGCTACATTTCTATTACTATTCTAAGTGTTTGCTTAGATTCTGTCATGATGAGCCCTGTGAGCAGGGTTTCCTAGAGCGGCGGGCCATGATGCCCAGGTCCCTGGCCTGAGTCCACACAGTTCAATTAGAACCTTCTTCGGTGTTTGAGGGGTTCAAGCTTTTCCATCAAGGGGCCAAAACATCGCAGCTGTGAACATCAAATTTCATCTGCCGTCATGCTGCCGATTAACCTACCTCAGTTAGCTCCTCTGAATTCTCATGAGGACCTGAATTTGATCTAAATAATCTAGTGCCAACTCTAAAAGTTTCCAGTTCATTATTCACCTTCTGTTTAGATTGGTAATAGTGATAAAGTATTTACTGTCTATTTGTACAAAAGCGTATCCTCCCTTTGCTCCCGCACATACTATTCTTCCGTCTCTTCACAGGTATCTCTTGCATTTCTAAGCTCTGTCCTTTCATCATCCACCTCATGGCAGCTTTCAACCTCACCCCCTCTGACACATCAACATTCATCCTAACAGGCATCCCTGGTCTGGAAGATGCCCATGTCTGGATTTCCATCCCATTCGCTACTTGCTACATTGTTAGCCTATTGGGAAATTTCATGGTTCTGTTTGTAGTAGGCAAAGAACAGACCCTTCACCAGCCGATGTACCTGCTGCTCTGCATGCTGGCGCTCACAGACATCACTATGTCTACCTCCATCGTGCCAAAGGCCCTGGGTATATTTTGGTTCAATTTGGAAGTCATCACAGTGAGTGGCTGCCTCACCCAGCTTACCTTCCTTGGCACGGTTTCTGCAATGCAATCAGCCATCCTTGTGACAATGGCCTTTGATCGCTACATGGCCATATGTAACCCTCTGAGATACACCACCATCCTAAGCAATGCACGGATAGCTATGCTAGGGCTGGTCAGTTTCATCAGAGGGATTGTCTATGCACTGCCTGTGCCCCTGATGCTGAGCCGGCTGCCATTCTGTGCCAACCGCATCATCCCTCACACGTATTGTGAAGGTATAGCTGTGGCAAAGATTTCATGTGGGGACCTCACATTCTACAGGCTCTATGGCTTGGTGATGGGCCTTGTACTTTCTGGATTAGACATGACGCTCATCGCCCTGTCCTACAGTTTGATCATCAAGGCCCTCCTCAGAATCTCCTCCAAGAAAGCCCATCGGAAAGCACTCAACACTTGCACAGCCCACGTCTGTGTGATGCTGATGTCTTATACCCCCTACCTCTTCTCCAACCTGACACACCGGTTTGGTCAAGGCATTGCTCCTTACATGCACATAATCTTGGCCAACATCTATGTCCTTGTCCCCCCCATGCTCAATCCCATCATTTATGGGGTCAAAACCCAAGACCTCCGTGACAAAATGAAGAAAAACATCTGCAGAATGTGATGCCAATGGGCCTCTGGATTTGAAGTGAGTCCCAAAAAGGGGAACAGTTTCCTCCTCATTGCTCCAGATTGCTCTGTCCCAGTTTGACTGAGCTCTGCATTGTGGGGGTTCACAGTATCCGGAAGTAGGAAGCCCTTCTACTAGGATCAGCCCATTGTGACATAAATGGTCTGATATCTCACTTCTGCCATTGTTTTGTGGAACCGTGGACAGCTGGAAAAGGAGAGGAGTGTTTAGCCTGTGGTTCCCTGCCCTCAGCCTGAAGGCAAACATATTGCTCTGTTTAACGGTGAAATTATTTCACACATGGATGCCACAGGGGACTAAGGCTTTTTTAAGGTTGGTCATTTTCCCTTTCAAGGCTGTCACTACATTGATGCAACTTTGGAGCTGACAGAGTTTTCTCAGATGAAACTGGTAAAAGAAAACTGTAGAGCAAGAGGCTAGTGGAACTCTGGGAACGTCTTTTTCTCAGGGGATATACAAGACAACTCAAAATCTGTTCTGAACCATTTGCACTAAGGGAAGAAACATTTGCAACGGTACTGCTGATCTGTTTGTACAGCAGCAGAAGAACCCTACTTCTGACAAACACAGCAAGGAAGAAATGTTGCCTTTTGGAGACAACAAACTTACTCAGAACCAATTTGATACACTCAGTAATGTCAGTGAACACATTTTAAACAAAATAGCACAATCATATTATTGTTCTATCTACATTTCAGGCTTCATTTTGATTTTTTATGGTGTGAATCACCATTTGGTTCGCCTCTTCTGCCAAGCATCAGTCATGTTACGTGTACCAGCCATGGGGAATTTTTCATTTTCTTGCTAGCATGGATAAGATCCTGCTAGGACTTGTCCCATTTAATTAAAAATAAATCTACACTAGGTAAGCTCTCATTGGGTGCCTGATCTACATATCAATGTGTTATTTTTAAAATGTTTGTTTCACTCGCTAGGCCAGTGGTATCCAACCTTTTTACACCCAAGATCACTTTTTAAATGTCAGGGCAAGCCAAAATCTACCCCATCCCTTCCCCAAGACCCCACCTCTTTCCTGAGGCCCCGCCCTCTCCGTTCCCCTCCTTTCCATCAGTTGCTGTCCCCAGCCCTTACTCACTCTCACTGCATTGAGGTAGGAGGTGTGGGCTCTGGGGTGGGAATGAGCAATTTGGGTGTGGGAAGGGTGAGAGGTGCAAGCTCTGGGAGGGAATTTGGGTGCAGGAGGAGGTGGAGAAGGGGATGCTGGTTCATGGTGGTGGGTCCAGGCTGGAGAGTGTTGGGGAGAGGTGAAAGGTTGGGGTGCTGAGCAAGGTGCAGGATTGTGGATGTGGGGGTTCTGGAGTTTGGGATGGAGCATGTGAGGGGCTCAGGACAGGGAGGTTGGGAGTATGATGGGCTCAGGGCGCAGGTTTGCAGTATCTGGATGGTGCAGGTGTGTTGTGGCAGATGACTTGTGGATGTGGGGGTGCAGGAGTTTGGAGATGTGAGGGGCTCAGGACATGGGGTTCAGGTGTATGATGGATGCAGGAGTGTTATGATGGTACAGTCAGATGTGGGCTTGGCTCCAGCTGGGGGCTATTTGGCCAGGCTTCATTTTTAAATAAAGTATGTCCATTATAAAATGTTTCAGAATTGTCTTTATTCATGGGAGGGGTGGGGAACTTGTTTTGGGTCAGGAGCCACTGACCCACAGAAAAATCAGTTGGGACCACACAAGTGAGATGCAAAAAAACCCCCAACCCCTCCAACCTCCCCCCAGGCCTCACTGATGCGATCCCATCTGAGACACCTCTCTCTCCGGGCACTCCAGCCCCATGTGGGGGGAGGGTAGGTAGGACTGAAGTTCAAGGTCTCATGTCAGTTTAACTCCTCTGGGGTTCCAGGGTTAGTGGATTTTGTGGGCCCCTCTACAATCTGGATTGGGGCCGAAGAGGAGGGATTCAGTGTGCGGAACAGGGCTGCTAGTGAGTGGGATAGGGACGGGGGTCAGAATCTATGTGGAAAATAGGGTACAGGAGCAAGCTGGTGGTAAATGTCTGGCCAGGAGGGAGGGGCCAGGAACAGGGTGCTGGTGAGTGTCTGGCCTGGGGCAGGGCCTGGAGTCTGGTGGGTGTAGGGGTGGGGTGCTGGATGGGGTCTGGGCAGGGGGCAGGACTGGGGTGCTTGGTGGGGGGTCTGTCCAGGTTCTGGTCAGGGGGTAGGGTGCTAGTGGGGGTGGAGGCATGGTCAGGGTGCTTGTGGGGGTGGGGCAAGGGCAGGGTGCTAGTGGGGTTAGGGGCAGGGTACTCATGGGGGCTAGGGAGGGAGTGGGTGGGGGGCATGGGCAGCATGCTGGTGGGGGCCAGGGCCAGGGCAGGGTGCTGATGGGAGCAGGCACAGGGTACTCATGGGGATCTGGGCAGAGGGAAGGGGGCAAGGTGCTGTTGTGAGGGTCTTGCCGGGGGGAAAGGACAGGAACAGCTCAGTTGGTACCTGGGGATCCTGCATCACGTGCTGCTCCTCCCCTCCCCCAAAGAGTGAGCATGCTTCCTGAGAAGATGCATCTGGTGTGCAGCCAGGGTCTTCCTTCCCTGTGCTGCTTTCCTGTGTGGGGGACGGTATCCAGCAGCCAGGGACTTCCCTTCTCTCCCTGCCTCCCTCCCTTTCCTCCCACCACTGGCCCAGGTAGGCAGTCAGCAGGGGGAAGGAAGTCCCTGGCTATGCACCAGACTCAGCATTTCAGGAAGCGTAATGGCTGTTTGAGGGAGGGGGGAGCAGCCTGTGCTTCCGGAGATGCTGGGTCTGTTGCACAGCTGTGCAGGTAGTGAGGGCTTCTTTTTGGAGAAGGGAAGGGGGCAGGAATGCTTCGCAAGCCACTGGTCATGACCCCAAAATTGACCACTCAGTCGTGATTGACAGGTTAGTTACCACAGCACAAAACTGATCTACCTTTGGGTTAGGGCTTAAGGGGCTGTAGGATGTTGGGGCAGTAGAAATCTCACAGCTTTACAAGCCTGGGTGGAGGCAAAGAAGCAGCAGCCAGAAGCCCAGGGACCAGATGTCACGTTACTGGATTTTGAGGGGAGCAGACAGATCACTGATGCACCAATAGGTGGGGGTGTTGGCCCCCCAAACAATATAAAAGGGGGGCCATGTGGGGTGTTGAATAGAAGCTCACTGTCTGATAATCCTGTCTACGCTAGTCATGTGGTTGTATAATGTCTGTGTGTGTAGTTAGGAATCTGTAATCTGTGTAGATACTGAATATTTCTCTGCATGTGGTTGAGCATTGGGCAGTGCCCGGCCTATGGACATGCTAATCAGTGAAGCCCTGTGGGACAATGGCACTCAATGGGCCAAGGACACACCTAAAGAATGAGTGGTGACTCATACCTAAGGGCTACCAGCAGGGGACACAGGAATAAGCCGTGGGCCAGGTGACCTGCTGTAGCCAAGAAGAGACCAGGAAGGAAGGATAAAGAGGCCATGTGGTGGACTCCATCTTGGTCTTCAGCTCAGCACTTCATCCCAGAGGCAGCAGTGCAGGGATCGAAGAGCCGGAAAGAACTGTGAACCCATCCTGATCCTAGGATGTGCAACAAGGACTTTTAAACCAGCAGCTGTAACATCTCTGCTAGAGCCTGCATCGAGAACTGGGAGATTTGATGCATGTAATGTACTATCCTTTAACAACCTCACTCTCATGCTTTTCTTTATTGTAATAATAAACCTTTAGATGTTAGATGCTAAAGGATTGGCTCAGCGTGATTTGTGGGTAAGGTCCAGAGGGTAAATTGACCAGGGATCTGTGGCTGGTTTCTTGGGACAGGACAGAACTTGTTCGGGGTAGGTGGAATTGGGTGCTAGGACCCCCCACCTGTGTATAGGCCCGGGGCCATCTGGGGCACGGATATTGCTGGGGTGTCGGAGGGGTTTTGCTCATGAGGCTTCAGGCAGGCTGCTGAAGCGCTCTGTGGGACTTATTTGTGGCCTGTTTGGAGAGGTCACCAGTCTGGGGGCTGTAAGGAGCCTTGAATTTGAGCAATTTGCCCTGGGCGGACGCCCTCAGCTGTGCCCGGTCCGTCACACCAGAGACGCAACACAGAGGGCAAAGCTGGGCCGAAGGCAGAGCGGCAGGGCTGAGGCAGAGTTGGTGCAGGACCTGACGGGCTGGACCAATGGGGAGCCAGGGCTGAGCGACAGCAGGGAGTTGTGGGGCCAGAGCCAGGACAATGGGTGCTGGCCCTACGGGAAGTAACATGGCAGCTGAGCACAATGAGCAGCCGGGGAAAGCAAGGTGGTGCCCTGGGCAGAGGGCCCAGCACAGGGACATGACAAAGGGACACTAGCAAATGCCTTTGCCACCAGAATCCTGGGAGCAGAAAGTCTTTTTCATACCCCTCAGCTTCCATCCTTCCAGCACTACGTCATTCAGCCTCCACAGGGCAGCAGTGAGTTTCTGGAGGCCAATGGACTTTGTACAACTGCATGGGCCGCATGCAGCTGTGAGCTGCTACCATCCACTGAACAGATTTGTGGTCCTGTATCACGTGGCAGCCTCCTCACACATAGTGCCAAAGGCAGGGCGGTACCCACAGAACAGCCAGTCAGCCTGATCATTGGGAAGATCGAATTTGCCCTGAAAAACTGAGCCCCTATTAGCATCCAATTACTTCTCTCTCAAGTGCTGCTCTCAAGCTGTAGGTCTCCAGGGTCTAATTTCTGATCATCCCACCACTCCCACAGCCGAGGGAATTGTCTGGGAATCCCGGCCCACCTGGGAGCCCACAGGGACTGAACAGGGGAATCATAAAAGGGACGTTTCAGCTTGCTGAATGTCAAACCAGTGAGGTTCACACTCTGCGTCTCTTACCTCTGTGTTACCAGCCCCGAAAGGAGATTTTGTCTCTCTGCTGAGCTGGACTATGGTGAGTTGCCTCTTTCTGAATTAACGTTAGTGCCTAGGACTTGGGAAAGGTTCTGTGGTTGAAATCTAGAACCATCTGGGCAGGAATTCACAGCACAGATAAGTGAACTGTTAGTTGTTTTTTCAGAAACTCCCAGGATTTACATTGTTGAATTGTATTGGGAACATTTTACATCATTATCTGTCCTTAAATTCGGTCCCTTATATCTTACTGTATTCTTCTCATAGACTCATAAGACTTTAAGGTCAGAAGGGACCATTATGATCATCTAGTCTGACCCCCTGCACAGTGCAGGCCACAGAATCTCACCCACCCTTCCTAGAATAATCCTCTCACCTACATCTCAGATATCGAAGCCTTCAAATACTTTGAAGGCCCCAAGATGCAGAGAATCCTCCAGCTGTGATCTGTGCCCCATGTCACAGAGGAAGGCGAAAAACCTCCAGGGCCTCTGCCAATCTACCCTGGAGGAAAATTCCTTCCCAACCCCAAATATGGCGATCAACTAAACCCTGAGCATGTGGGCAAGACTCACCAGCCAGACACCCAGAAAGTTCTCTATAGAGAGTTCTTCTGACTCAGTTGCCTCCTGTTTTTGTGGGGTGTGATTTTTTAATTCCTAAACTTCACTGCACAGGTAGATAGAGCAGCTAAAGCTTCGGCAGTGGTTGTAAGTGCTACCAGAGGGATCACCATAAACATGAATCACTTGCTGGCCACAATCTGCTCTCATATTCTGCCCTCAGTGCATCGTTCCAGACTAACACTGGCTTCCCTGACAGCAATTTTCCAAACGTGTTTTAAAATCCCCAACGTTCCCAGTCTGCCTGAGAATGCCCCAGACACTGGGTGTTTATTAGACTCTGAGCAGCCTGAGCAGCACAACGATCACCAGTCACCGAGAGTTAAACACTTGGGCTGTGTTTACACTGCACCCCTTTTCCGGAAAAGGGATGCAGATTAGACACTTTGGAATAGGCAAATCCACGGGGGATTTAAATATCCCCTGCGGTATTTGCATTAACATGGCTGCCACTTTTTTCCAGCTTGGGGATAAGCCGGAGAAAAGCGCCAGTCTAGACGTGATTCTCTGGAAAATAAGCCCTTTTCCGGAGGATCTTTTATTCCTACTTGAAATCTGGGACCCTTTCAAATTAGCCTACATGCACCTGTAGGAACATAAATACCTGGTCTGATTTGAACCGATCACAAGCCTCCATGAACTTCAGCTGCACTCGTCCCATGACCTTGAAGGGTGGGTGAGCTTGTGTGGATCAAAGAAGAGCTGAGAGGAGAGTTACAGAAATGTTCAACTCATGAGTTTAGAGGTGGAAAAAAGTCAGGATGGATATTTCTTTGAGGGAAAGGGAGGGGGCTGCTCATTTCACGAGGCATATCGGGGTGGTCAACAAGGGCTACCCTTGTCAACCGTGGCGCATCCAGACTACCGCGCTGTGCCGCCAAACAGCTGATTGGCACAGCGCAGCGGCCATTTTGATGTAAATGAAGCGGCGATTATTTAAACCGCTGCTTCATTTCCTTATGTCTAGTAAACTCATCTACATGGCTCTGTTGAAGGAGCCATGTAGTCTAGATGTGCCCTCTGTGCCCCTGGAGACAACAAAATGCTGTGAAAAGAAAATCATGCTTCTGGTTCCAGCTTAGACGAAAGCAGGTGTTTTTGGCAATCTCATAGGAAGGCATGGTGTGTGTGTGGAAGGGGGCGGGGGCAGATGTGCAGCATCCAGATCACAGTGCCATGGAGTCCTGTACCAGGATACTAGGCAATGGGCAACCGGCCTCATGAACAGACCAAAGAGGCGCAATGTGGACAGGAGGGGTCTCAGACTGTAATATACCATGGGCCGTGCTGTAGCCAAATGTCTCTGATGCCATCTGCCCTCCAGACCATTTCTGCTCCCATGAGCAACCTCACTGCAGCCTCCTGGCAACGTGAGCCACTTCAGGAGGGTCAGAGTTTCCAACGGGCTGCAAGACAGTAAATTTGGGAACATGGGGGGACGGGTGAGATTGAGGGACCAGGCAGGTTGTGTGCCTGTGGGAGGAGGCAGTTGTGAGGGTTGCGGGAGTAGGCAGGGGGTGCTGCTAATGCAGAAACAGCTCACGGGCTGGGAAGTGCGCGCTTTGCACAGTGGGGGAGGGGCATCTCTGAGACATGTGGGGCCTAGAAAAATCCAGCTGACCCAGGATGGAGCCTGGCACAATGGGCCTCTGGGACCTATATGTTAACCCCAGGATGTTCTGGGACTGTTGACTAGGCAGGATGGGATTCCAAGACCAGAAGTGCCCACTGTGATTGTCTGTTCTATTTCCTGCATAGGACCAGCCAGACAATTTTCACAGTCCTATTCCTAGCATTGATCTTCCAGGGGGAGAAAAACACCCGAACACCTTATATTCAAAAATATTCAGAGATGAAGAATCTGCCAAGACTCTTGGTCTATTGTTCTAATGGTTAACGACTCTCTCCATTTTTTTTAAATGTACATTTGTGTGCTAGGCCAAAAACCCTATTTTTAAATTTCATAGAATCATAGAATAATAGGACTGGAAGGGACTCAATATGGGAACCTCAATTTGTCCCTGTGTACATACTTCTAGACCGATGTCAAGTCACTCCTTAACAACCTTTCTTAAATTGTACCAATTGAGCTCATTGAGTCTTTCACTACAAAGCAGGTGTCCTCATCATTTTGTGATTCTTCCCTTCAGTGTTATCAACATTCTTCTTTTAACCTGGACCTCAGACCTGGACACAGGATTCCAGCAGCAGTTGTACCAGTGCCAAATGCTGAGGTAAAATAACATCTCTAGGACTCCTTTAATGTCCCTCATTAGTATCCTGAGGTCCCTTTGGCTCTTTCAGCAGTCCAACACCCTGGCATTTAATTTCAAAAAGGGGAATTACGCAAAAATGAGGAGGTTAGTTAAACAGAAATTAAAAGGCACAGTGACTAGAGCCAAATCCCTGAAAGCTGCATGGAAACTTTTTAAAGACACCATAATAGAGGCCCAACTTAAATGTATACCCCAAATTAAAAAACATAGCAAGAGACCTAAAAAAGAGTCACCGTGGCTTAACCACCATGTAAAAGAAGCAGTGAGGGACAAAAAGGTATCTTTTAAGAAGTGGAAGTCCAATCCTAGTGAGATAAATAGAAAGGAACATAAACACTGTCAAATCAAGTGTAAACATGTAATAAGAAAAGCAAAAAAAGATTTTGAGGAACAGCTAGCCAAAATCTCAAAAAGAAATAACAAAATGTTTTTTAAGTACATTAGAAGCAGGAAGCCTGCTAAAAAGCCTGTGGATCCCCTAGATGATCGAGCTATAAAAGGAGCAATCAAGGACGATAAAGCCATTGCGGAGAAACTAAATTATTTCTTTGCTTCAGTCTTCACGGCTGAGGATGTTGGGGAGATTCCTGAATCTGCACCGTCCTTTGTGGGTGATGAATCTGAGGAACTGTCCCGGATTGAAGTGTCATTAGAGGAGGTTTTGGAAGAAATAGAAAAACTTAATGTTAACAAATCTCCGGGACCGGATGGCATTCATCCAAGGGTTCTAAAAGAACTTAAATGGGAAATTGTTGAGCTATTATCTGTGGTTTGTAACCTATCCTTTAAATCGGCTTCCATACCTAATGACTGGAAGGTAGCCAACGTGACACCAATATTTAAAAAGGGCTCCAGAGGTGATCCTGGCAATTACAGACTGGTAAGTCTAACTTCAGTACCGGGCAAATTAGTCGAAACAATAGTAAAGAATAAAATTGTGAAGCATGTAGAAGAACATAATTTGTTGGACAAAAGTCAACATGGTTTCTGTAAAGGGAAATCCTGTCTTACTAATCTATTAGAGTTCTTTGAAGGGGTTAACAAACATGCGGACAAGGGGGATCCAGTAGATATAGTATACTTGGATTTTCAGAAAGCCTTTGACAAGGTCCCTCACCAAAGGCTCTTGTGTAAATTACATGGCCATGGGATAAGAGGGAAGGTCCTTTCTTGGATTGCGAACTGGTTAAAAGACAGGAAACAAAGGGTAGGAATAAATGGTAAATTTTCAGATTGGAGAGGTAACTAGTGGTGTACCCCAAGGGTCAGTCCTGGGACCAATCCTTTTCAACTTATTCATAAATGATCTGGAGAAAGGGGTAAGCAGTGACGTAGTAAAGTTTGCAGATGATACCAAACTGTTTAGGATAGTCAAGACAGAAGCAGACTGTGAGGGACTCCAAGAAGATCTCACCAAACTGAGTGATTGGGCAACAAAATGGCAAATGAAATTTAATGTGGATAAGTGTAAAGTAATGCACATCGGGAAAAATAACCCCAACTATACGTACAGTATCATGGGGGCTAATTTGGCTATGACAAATCAGGAAAGAGATCTTGGAGTTATCATGGACAGTTCTCTGAAAACTTCCACACAGAGTGCAGCGGCGGTCAAAAAGGCAAATAGGATGCTAGGAATTATTAAGAAAGGGATAGAACCGTTGGGCCTGATGGTCTAGCCAGATTTCTATCCATCTTACTTGCAGCCCACTCTATTAGCATAATTTAATATGGACAGTTAAATTGACAGTTTTTTTCTCCTTCCCCTTTTCATACTTTTTTCTCCTTTTATTTGACCCTGTGTGCCTCCTGCTCCATATTTCTCATCTGAAAAAGTGTGCCCATGAAAGCTCATGGTATCATCTGTGGTTTTTTTTAGTCTCTAATATTCTGCAGAACCATTCATTGTTTTTTTAATTTGTTTACCAGTCAGTAGGTTTATGGCATAGGGTGGTGTTTGTGCAACCATCATTTATATGTATAGGAAACTCCCAAGATGCAACCACCCAAGTTGTGACACCTCCCTCTGCTCCCCACACTTACAACCATTTTTGTAAGTGCGGAAGTGGTCAAACTTCCCCCCTCTCCCAATTTACATTGTAGGCCCACATTTATGACAGCGCATGATGCCTACCGTAAATGAGGCTTTGAGTTACGATGTCCCTGCCTTGCAATGCTTCTCCAGCAACCAATCATTTCTCAAGTCGGGGGCCACCTGTGTGGTAGAGTGGATCTCTTGCATGGATTATTTCAGGCTGAAGATAATAGTGGGGTGGAAATTATTGAAAGTCGAGAGATTTTGTAAAGACTGGGCTTGTTAACTTACAAAAGAAAGGAGGAAAAGAAAAAATAAGAGTAGACCGCACATTACTGAGTGGTAGAAAGTAGATTGAAAATGTGTTCTCCCTGTCTACTAAGACACAGACAAGGGCACATTCAAAGAAACATGATACAACCGAAACAGATAAAAAAGAACCCATTCTTCACTCAGTCTCCAATTAGACTGAGAAACTTGTAGGCACAGGAGGTAGTTGAGGCCACGAGCTAAACAAGAATCAGGAAGGGTTTCCATTTTTAAATGGACAGACTATCCAATCCCAACATTAACAGTTACAGGAATAAATGTGAGCACCCAAACACCAATGCATTTCATGACACAAGCCAGTCTCTGGCTGTTCGGAATCAGAGTCATGCTCTCCAGTCAGTCAGCCTCCTCTGGCAAGGAGTTCCACAGGGGGTGTGTCTAGACTGCAGGCTTCTTTCGAAAGAGCCTCTTTCGAAAGCATCTTTCGAAAGAGGCTCTTTCGAAAGAGCGCGTCTAGACTGCAGGCGGATCTTTCGATAGCGGAAATCCGCTTTTTCGAAAGAGAGCACCCAGCGAGTCTGGATGCTCTCTTTCGAAGACAGCCTCTTTACATTGAAGAACGCCTTCCTTCGAAAGAGGAACTTTCGAAGGAAGGCGTTCTTCCTCGTGAAACGAGGTTTACCGCCATCGAAAGAAAAGCCGCGTTCTTTCGAAATAATTTCGAAAGAACGCGGCTTGAGTCTGGATGCAGGGGAAGTTCTTTCGAAAAAAGGCTACTTTTTTCGAAAGAACCCCTGAGTGTGGACACAGCCAGGTTGACTACACACTGTGTGAAGAAGAACTTTCTTTTATTAGTCTCAAGTTACAGTGGGGGAGGTCTAGGTTGTATATTAGGAAAAATCTATTTCCCTAGGAGGACCATGAAGCATTGGTATAGACTCCCTGAGGAGGTGGTGGAATCTCCATCTCTAGAGGTGTTTAAATCTCAGCTTAACAAAAGCCTGGTTGGGGTGATTTAGTTGGGATTGGTCCTGCTATGCGCAGGGGCTGGACTCGATGACCTCTTTAGGTCTCTTCTAGACCTAGGATTCTAGGATTCTATTAAACTGATGCCTGTGTACTCGTCTGTCTCTGTCAATCTGTTCTTTTCACTTCCCCACGTGGGTATTTAAGTTTTAAGAACAACTGACCAAGATCCTGTAGGTGTTTGTCTCTATCTGTGGGACTGGAGCAAATATGGTTGCATCTTAGGACCTGGCTGTAAACAATGGATTGGCTCATGTGTGTTGGATGGAAGCCAGAGGCAGGTAGGTAAGCAGAACGATTCATGGGTTTCTGGTGTAAGGTGGTGGAAAAGTGGCCGTCATTTAATTGTATTGTAGAATCCAGGAAGTGGATCTCTCATGTTGAATGGTCCAGTCTAAGGTTGGTGGTGGAGTGGAAGTTATTGAAATGCCTTTAGGTCTCATCCAGGACACGTCATATTTTGTCTACAGCCAAGCCCTAGGATACAATTTATTCTGCTCCAATCCCTCAGACAGAGACAAACACCTACAAGATCTTTATCAGGCATTCTTAAAATTTAAATACCCACCTGGGGAATGGCTGTAAATAATTGATTAGCTGATGTGTGTTGGATGGAAACCAGAGGAATGTAGGTAAGTTAAACCGTTGGTAGGTTCCTGTTGGAAGATGGTGGAAAAGTGGCCATCATTTAACTGTACTCTAGTGTCAAGGAATTGGATCGCTTGTGTGGAGTGGTCCAGACTAAGGCTGGTGGTGGAATGGAAGTTGTTGAAATGCTCTACTTAAATACATGCTTCTAGGTCAGGCATCCTTAATACTTAAATATCTACCTGGGGAATGAGAAAACAGATTGACAGAGGCAGTTGAGTACCCCAAAGTCACCTACATGAAGACAGGCCCAACACAGAAAGTAACAGAACACCAGAGGTTATCCCCCCTACAAAACGTATCTATATCAATTGGGTCCCTGCCTTGGACTCCAGGTGAAACTTTCATGGGATTGTGTTTTCTGTGTGATTCCCAATCCCACTGTTCATGGATCCCAAGTTTGGCTTAGATTCTGTCATGGCAAGCCCTGTGAGCAGGATTTCCCAGGGCAGTGGGCCATGATGTCCAGGTCTCTGTTCTGAGACCACTCCGTTCAATTAGAACCTTGTTTGGTCTTTGAGAGGTTCGAGCTTTTCCATCCAAAGGGCCGTCACTTTGCAGCTGTGAATGTCAAATTTCATCTGCCGTCATGTTCCAGATTCACCTGCCTCGGTTAGCTCCTCTGAATTCTCCTGTGGACCTGAATTTGATCTAAATAATCTGGTGCCATCTCTAAAAGTTTCCAGTTCATTATTCACCTTGGCTACGTCTACACTGGCACCCCTTTCGGAAAAGGGATGCTAATGTAGCACTTTGGAATAGGCAAATCCGCGGGGGATTTAAATATCCCCCGCGGTATTTGCATTAACATGGCTGCCGCTTTTTTCCGGCTTGGGGAAAAGCCAGAGAAAAGCGCCAGTCTAGACGTTATTCTCCGGAAAATAAAGCCTTTTCCGGAGGATTTCTTATTCCTACTTCTTAAAACTTAAATACTCACCTGGGGAATGGCTGTAAATAATTAATTAGCTGATGTGTGTTGGATGGAAACCAGAGGAATGTAGGTAAGTTAAACCGTTGGTAGGTTCCTGTTGGAAGTTGGTGGAAAAGTGGCCATCATTTAACTGTACTCTAGTGTTGAGGAATTGGATCACTTTCAAGTAGGAATAAGAAATCCTCCGGAAAAGGCTTTATTTTCCGGAGAATAACGTCTAGACTGGCACTTTTCTCCTGCTTTTCCCCAAGCCGGAAAAAAGCGGCAGCCATGTTAATGCAAATACTGCGGGGGATATTTAAATCCCCCACGGATTTGCCTATTCCAAAGTGCTACATTAGCATCCCTTTTCCGAAAGGGGTGCCAATGTAGACACAGCCCTTCTGTTTAGATTGGTAATAGTGATGAAATATTTACTGTCTATTTGTAAAAAAATTACATAATAACTTGCCTCCCACTGTGCTTCTGTCTCTTCACAGACGTTTCGTGCATTTCTGAGCCCCATTCTTTCCTCGTCCACCTGATGGCAGATTTCAACCTCACCCCTTCTGACATGTCAACATTCATCCTAACTGGCATCCCTGGCCTAGAATATGCTCATATCTGGATTTCCCTCCCTTTTGCTACTTGCTACATCATGGGCCTGTTGGGAAATTTCTCCGTTCTGTTTGTTGTGGGCAAAGAGCAGACCCTCCATCAGCCGATGTACCTGCTGCTCTGCATGCTGGCGCTCACAGATATCACCGTCTGTACATCTGTCATGCCAAAGGCCCTGGGTATATTTTGGTACAATTTGAAAGTCATCACAGTGAGTGGCTGCCTCACCCAAATTACCTTCCTTAGCACAGTTGCTGCCACACAATCAGCAGTCCTTGTAGCAATGGCCTTTGATCGCTACTTGGCGATATGTAACCCCCTGAGATATGCCACCATTCTCACAAATGCACGGATAGCTAAGCTAGGTCTGCTCAGTTTAATCAGAGGAATTGTCTATGCACTGCCTGTGCCCCTGATGCTGAGCCGGCTGCCGTTCTGTGACAACCGCATCATCCTTCACACGTTCTGTGAGACTATGGCTGTAGCAAAGATCTCATGTGGGGATCTCACATTTTTCAGGCTCTATGGCTTGGCGATGGGGCTTGTACTTACTGGGCTAGACCTGACACTCATTGTCCTGTCCTACTGTCTGATCATCAGGGTCATTCTTAGCATCTCTTCCAAGAAAGCCCACAAGAAAGCCCTCAACACCTGCACGGCCCACCTCTGTGTAATGCTGATGTCTTATACTCCCTATATTTTCTCCAGCCTGACACTTCGGTTTGGTCAGGGCATCGCTCCATACGTTCATATCATCTTGGCCAACATCAATGTCCTTGCCCCCCCCATGCTCAACCCCATCATTTATGGGGTCAAAACCCAAGAGCTCCGTGACAAAATGAGGAGAAACATCTGCAGAATGTGATTCCATTGGGCCTCTGGATTTAAATTATATCCAAAGAGGGGAACCATTCCTGCCTCATTAGTCCAGATTACTCTGTCCCAGTTTGACTGAGCTCTGCATTGTGGTGGTTCACAGTATGAGGAAGTAGGAAGCCCTTCTACTGCGATCATCCCATTGTGACATTAATGGTCTGATATCTCACTTCTGCCATTGTCTTGTGGAATCGTGGACAGCTGGAGAAGGAGGGGAGTGTTTAGCCTGTGGTTCCCAACCCTCAGCCTGAGGGCAAATATGTTGCTCTGTTTAACGGTGAAATTCTTTCACACATGGATACCGTAGGGGACTAAGGCTTTCATAAGCTTGGTCATTGGCTGTTGTGACCCTGGATGGCTGTAAACAGAGGTACGCCAATAAGCTAACCTAGAGGCTGCGAGAACTGCCCTTGGCTGGCACGTATATTGATATGATCACACAGCTGTCTCGGGGAGTGGAATCGCCCACTGAGAAAAGAATGCCCAGTACTCCCAATTTATTTATCTCTCTTACAAGTGTAAATTAAGTTCACAACTCCCTTGTAAGAACTGGCGTCACAAAGACAACCCAGCACAATTTGGCACCACAGATAAGAAAGAGAATACGTGACCCCCTGGGTATAAAGATGAGTCCAGCAGCGCACTCACTCTGAGCGTCAATCTACCATCTACCTGCTGATCAGGTCAGGTAATTGCCTCCCGAGGTCCACCCGGGGACGCCCAGCCTTGTATTCGTCTTTCCTGGGGAATTGAGTGACAAGTCCTGGCCAGATACACTGGAATCGAGGGATACAGAAGGGACTAAAATTGTACCTGTATGTGTCCTTTTGTTTTAGTTCATGCATAGAATAGAGCTCTTTAAAGATTAAGCTGTCACTTGGTACCGTTATTTTCTATCTTCCTTTTTCTGTTGTAATCATTTTAAGATCTGTATTTGCTAGCAGTTAAGAAGTAGAATAATAGCCATTGTAACCACATGCTTTATAAGCCTTTTTAATAAACCTGTAACTATTTAAGCTTTAACCTGTCTCCTCCTGTTGCTGTAACAGAACCAAACACAATTAAAAGAACTCCAGCCGGTCATAGGGGCAGACACAGGCAGAGCTGGGTGTTTGGGTTCTGTCTCCTCCACGGGACAGACCCTTGGGGCACCCGTCAGCCTTCCCTAGGCCACCTGCTGCGAAGGGACCTTGCGTCCTAGCAGCTAAAGACTCAGGTGTAGTAAGCTCTCCCTGCAGACTCTTGGGGCACCAGTCAACCTCCAATAGGCTGCCCACTGCAAAGGGACCCTGTCCTAGCAATTGAAGACTCGGGTGTATAACACACACACATCACGCACTGCCCTGACCATCGGCTGACAGAATTGGCGTAGTCGGCAGGATTGTGTTATTGGTTCACATACAGCAACATGAAGCCAGTCACCATAAACATGGATTTTAGCTGTATAGAGAAAGAGTTTTCCTGAGAGGGATGGGGCAACCCTAAATGGGATAAGGAGATGTTAGGAAAAGATTGGGAACAACGACAGAAAATCTGGCAGCAATGTTGTAACTGGAGAGCTGCCTGGAAAAGGGAAAAGCACTTGCATTTGGCTGTTAAAGGGTGTGTGGCAAGCAGCCTGCACTAGCTACTGGAAGTTAGAAACAGAGCTGATAAGAGTTCAGGGAGAGAGAGAGAGACGAGCTGCGGAAACAATGCTGGAACCTAGATACTCGGGTGCGAAGATTAACTAAGGACATGAAACTCCTGCAGGGACGGCTCCTCCCGATGTTAGAAAAGGAAGGAATTGCACGTAGAGAGAGATTAGAAGCTAAGCCACGAAGCATTAATAGAGCCAAAGTAGAAACTGCTCTGTGGCTAGATCCAGATGATCGGAACGGAGACATCTGGGATTCCTCTGACGATGATTTCGCTTCCTATTCGCCTATTTAAATATCCTGTTCTTCATTTGCATAAAAATGGCTACCATTTTTTGCCAATGCGGCACTTAGTCAGTAAAAAGCAGCAGTCTAGAGGGGGATCTGTTGAGAAAGAACCCTTTTTTGACAGATCCCTTACGCCTCCTACAAGGAAGCAGGACCTGACCGGCTGTGCCAATGGGGAGCCAGGGCCAAGTGACAGCAGGGAGCTGCAGGGCCAAAGCTAGAACCGGGGAGTCCAGCCCTGC
The DNA here is from genome assembly GCF_052426305.1 of Pelodiscus sinensis. Classification (NCBI taxonomy): domain Eukaryota; kingdom Metazoa; phylum Chordata; order Testudines; family Trionychidae; genus Pelodiscus; species Pelodiscus sinensis. The sequence goes on along the minus strand of NC_143052.1, from coordinate 353,160,786 downwards.
AGGACGTAACATAGCAGCCGAGCACAATGAGCAGCCAGGGAGAGCACAGTGGAGTGATGGGTTAGAGGGCCGAACCCAGGGAGAGGTCGCCAGACAACAGGACCATGGGGAGTGGACTCAAAAAGGGGCTGTGAATCTAATAAGAGGGAAGATAATGGGGAGAAGGGTCCTGCCACCTCCACAGGCAGGGCCTGGGCAGGGATCTGTGAGGAACAGATGGTGAATCTTCCTCATATCAGATACAAAAGACAGCGGCTGGTGTTGGGCCCGTGCCCACGGAGTGGGGCTCCTTGAATCTTTCCCATCAGTTCTTGATTTTTTTCACCTTGCATGGGGGATGAACATAAAGCAGTGATGGGGGGAGAGGAGGAGACAGGCAGGGCTGGAGTGAGGTGACAACAAATTGCAGCTTCCTGAGGCAGGTGCTCAGCTAGGTTTCTCCTGCAGTAAAACACAGAAGCGTTTCCAGTTGGGCTGCACACGGGATGGGTCTAGATTTGCACTGGAGCCTCACTGTCTGGCATACCTCTAGGGTTGCCAGGTGTCTGGTATTGAGCTGGAGAGTCCGGTATTTTCGCCTCCTGTCCAGTAAAAACATTCAGAAAATACCGGATACCTGTCCAATTTTTTTTTCCCTGCCAGGAGGTGAAAATACCGGACACCTGGCAACCCTAAGACACGCTCAGTAACTGGGCCCAGGCCCCGGCCCCTGCCCCTGGACTCTCTGGTTACCTGGCGGGGGGGGAGGGAGCTCGATCAAGAAAACAAGATGGCCACCGGCAAAAAAACCTGAAGCAAGGAGAAGCAAGCCTTCCCTGAGCCTTAGTGCTCAACCTGTCTCCTCTCACACTTAAAAGGGCCATGCTGTTCTAATGCTGTTTTATTTTATTTATTTTATTTTAATTAATTTTTTTTTTGTTTAATAACTTCCAGGGTCCTTTTTTTTTTCTCAGCAACAGAATTTTTCCCCCAGTGTTTTTTTTTTCTGGAGGGCGGTGTTTGGTATTTTTGGTTAAACCATCTGGCAACCCTACACACCACGGAGTAAGGGCAAAGGGCAGTCTGCCGGCCTGGAATCACACCGCCACTGGGGCAAGGCCTGAGGCCTGATCTACAGTCAGCAAAATTATGTGACAGTGACTTCTTGGAGGCCAATGGCCTTGATACGCCTGCATGGGCCGCATGCAGCAGTGCGCTGCTACAATCCACTGAACTGATCGTTGGTCCTGTATCATGTGGCAGCCTCCCCACCCGTAATGCCGAATGCAGGGCAGTGCCCACAGAACAGCCAGCCAGGCTGCGCATTGGGAAGGTCCAGTTTGCCCAGACAAGCTGAGTCCCTATTAGCATCCAATTACTTCTCTCCTGGAGGAGGCTCTCAAGCTGTAGGTCTCCAGGGTCTAATTTCTGCTCATCCCACTCACAGAGCTGCGGGAATTGTCTGGGAATCCCAGCCCACCTGGGACCCCACAGGGACCGAACAAGGGAATCATAAAGGGGACCGTTCAGCTTGCCGAGTGTCAGACAGGTGCGATTCACACGCTGAGTTTCTAATCTGTGTGTCACTGGCCCTGGAAGGAGATTTCCTCCCTGCTGAGTGGGATTGTGGTAAGTTGCTTCTTTGCATTAGCGTTTAATGCTAGCAACTGAGGAAGGGTTTCAGGGCTCAAAACTAGAAGCATCTGGGCAGGAATTAAACAGCATCGTAAAGTGAACATCATATAGTTGTGGTTTTTTTTAACAGGTGAGATTGTATTGAGAAAGTGTTACATAATTATCTGTCTATAAATTTATTCCCTAATGTCTTACTGTGTCCTCTTGTCTTGGTGGCTTCCTGTTTTTGTGGGGTGGGATTTTTTAATTTCTCAATCTCACTACACAGGAGACAGAGCAGCCAAAGCCTTTGCGGGGGAGGGGGGGTCTGTGTTACCAGGGGGTTCACCACACACATGGGTCACGTGCTGGTCACAATCTGCTCTCACATTCTGCCCTCGGTGCATCACTCCAGACTGACACTGGCTTCCCTGAGAGAAAATTTGCCAGATGTGTTTTAAAATCCCCCACGTTCACAGCCGGGCTGAGAATGCCCCAGACACTGGGTGTTTCCCTGCAAGACCGTAAAGCTGGGACATAGAGGGACAGGTGAGGCTGAGGGAGCAGGCAGGTTGTGTGTGTGTGGGAGGAGGGAGCTCTGGGGGTTGTGAGGGCAGGCAGTGGGGTGCACACAGAGCAGTGGGTGGTGCTGGGAGTTGTGGACATAGGAAGTGGGGTGTAAGTGTATGGGTAGGCAGAGCTGCTGAAATGCATTTTTATTTGTGATTGTTGGCACTTTGCCAGTGAAATGAACCCTTCATCTTTGCTCCTCGTGTGGCTTCATCCCCCACCATCCTACTCTGACCCCTGAGGGGGAAATCTCGCTCCCCTGGGGTACAGAGCCCCCAGAAGGGTTCGAGGCCGGAGGTCAAATCAGTGAGGCAGGAAAGAAACTTAGAAGAGAAAACTTTATGATGCATGCATGCAGGCTGTCACTTCCAAGAGTGAAGCAGCCCTGACACACAGATTCAGGGAATCTTTATACAGTATGCTTAGACAGTTCAGTTGTGGATTGTTCTTCTTTAACATATCAAAGTCTCAGCAGAAGTACTCTGAGACTTCTGTTCACCCCAGGAGTGCTAGAAGTAAGTTTTTACAGTACACAAAGCCACATGAGAACTTGAGTGGAGGAGTCTACAAGGCAAACTGTGACAAAGATAAGAGTTTACATGATAATTTGTGACAGACTAGGAGTATCCATGAATTTGAGATAGTCATTTGTAAGGGTCTTTGATTAGAGCTAATTTGATTCTCTCTGTTACAGGAAGAGAGGCCTGGAAAACTTTTTAACCCTTACAGCAGTTTTCTTTAGAGAGTTTTGATTTTTGCACAGTCCCCCCTTTAGACACAATTGGAGTTATTGGATTTTCCCCACAATTCCCCCCTTTAATACTCCTATTGGAGTATTACTCAAAGTTATTCTAGACATTCTTAGGTATTTTTCTTTTGCTGGGATGAATTCTTATCTTAGAGGGAGGTTTTCTTTATCAGTTGGGTAAATGATCCACTGCCCATTCACCCCCAGATCTTTACCAGTGCCAATATTGCTTTTAAAACATAAGGGAAACATAAGGGAAGCATTCCCTGATGGATGTAATGCTTGAGTAAGGGGAATCTCTGAGGCAATCAGATTTTTATGCCAAATCTGCCTGTTCCCCCCCATGACTATGTACTTCTGGCACAGTGTTATCATTCTGGGCATCTACCCACTCCCGCTCTCCTGTAGAGTACTGACTACCAGTAAATCTGAATTTTAGGGGTCTGGTCCACAGGGAGGCAGGAGTTGGGATAAACTGTAATGGTAAAAGGCCTTCAGAGCCTATTATAAGCTGTTCACATATCCAACAGTCACTTGTATTGGTGAGGGACACAACCTTTTGCAGGGCTTCCCAAAAAGGGTGGGGAAAGTTATATACTAAGGCTATTCTGACTACTAAAAGAAGGAAAACAATCCTCATCCTAGTATAGTATCTTAAATTTCTAAAGTAGAAAGGATAATAATAATAATAATATAGTAATTATCTAGCAACTAGCAAAGCAGTCTTTTAACTAAACTTAATCAGTTAGTATTGTTTGGCTTGCCTCTGCAGGCACTCTTCGAGATTTCGTAGTCTCTTAGTTCACTCAATACTGGAATGGATTCCCCTTTGTGAGAGCTACAGGGCGCCAGGCTCACCTGTAGGTCTTTGCTGGTACAGTCCTACCTCTCAGGTTGTACCTCGAAGCTCCTGGTGGAGGCCGGTTTGGTAACAGTCTGGTTTGAGAGTTTGCCGCCTCGGTCCGCTGAACCTCGTCCTCAGGTGATTCCTCCGGGGAGGGGTCCTGGGTGACGGGGTCAATCAGCTCTGTGGGATCTGCAGTTCGGCGTACATGACTTGCGTGGATCCACGAGGGGCCCTCCTTCACCTTTACTGCTGTGTGGGTGATGAGCAGCAATTGGAACGGTCCTTCCCACCGGGCTGTCAGGGAATTCTTTCTGCGATGTTCCTTCACGAACACGTAGTCGCCTGGTTGGATGTTGTGGCACGGTACATCAGTAGGTACTGGGAGGGCTTCCTTTACCTGCAGGTGCAAGCTCTCCTAACCGTCATTTTATGTCTAGGTTTCTTCTTTCTATGTGGCTGCTAGCCTGTGGGCCTCCTGCAACATTAAACTGCTTACAAATCACACATGAATTAGATATTCTTGACAGCTTCTAGGTGCACGCCTGGGGCGTACCATTGACAGCTTCTAGGTGCACGCCTGGGGCGTACCATTGTTTTGGGATTTGGAGGCCACCCCCCTTTTGCTCATGTGTGTCATTTGATGAGACACCTGAGCAAGCTGCCGTGTGAGAGATTTTTTGGGGCAACTGGGCAGCCATCAGGTGCACCCATTATCCCAGCTGGGGATAAGGAGCAGCCTGCTTTCTCCCAAAGGTTTCTCTCTTCAGGTTGAGCAGCTTGCTGTAGTTCTATCAGGTCCTGCAAAGAAACAGGGAGGGAAAGAGAGACCAGAATCTGAAAGGGAGCCAGAGGTCCATGTGCTGCCGCATGTCTGGCTGCTGCATCAGCATTCCCATTACCCAGAGAAACAGGATCAGTGGCACCTGTGTGGGCCGGGCAATGGGTAATAGAGAGGGATGTGGGTAGCTGAATAGCATCAAGGAGTTGGGAGATAAGGGGACCATGAGAGATAGCAGAGCCAGAAGAGGTAAGGAAACCTTGTTGTTTCCAAATTTGTCCTGTGGCATGACAGACAGAGAAAGCATACTTTGGGTCAGTATAAATGGCAGCAGACTGTCCGGAAGCTAAAAGGCAAGCACGAATTAAAGCGATGAGCTCAGCAGCCTGAGCTGATTTTGATTCCTGGAAGAGAAAAGAACCTCTAAAACATTATTATCTGAGACCACTGCATATCCAGCCTTTAGTTTACCAACTGAATTTCTTTTACATGAGCCATCAGTATACAATACAAGATCTGCATTTTCCAGCAGTTGATCAGACAAATTTTTGGGGAGGTTTTACACAGTGCTCAAGCAATTCTTCACAGTTATGGGTATGTGCTTTACCATTAGAGGGTAAAGGAGAAAAAGTAGCTGGGTTAAGTACATTACATCTTTGAATTACCACATTTGGGAAAGAGAGGATAACATTCTCATACAGGGTTTGTCTCTGAACAGATAGGTGCTGGGTGCAGTGTCGCTGTAAGAGAGCAGAGACAGCATTAGGGACCTGTAAGATAATGCTGTGGCCTAATGTGACAGGTTGGGCCTTTTTAAAGTAATTCAGCAGCAGCTGCAACTGCCCTCAGACAAAGTGGGAACCCACGGGCTACTGAGTCCAGTGTTGCAGAAAAATAAGCTACTGGACGAGGTGTGGGCCCAAGGAGCTGACAGAGAACTCCAGCTGCAATTCCATCCTGTTTATGACAAAACAGAGTAAAAGGCTTGCTATATTTAGGTAAGCCTAGAACAGGTGGCTGTGAGAGAAGAGTTTTAAGGGAAAGGAAAGCAGATTCACATTCTGGGGACCAGGTCACTGGGTCAGGAGCTAAGATTAAGAGTAAAATAGTAAGGGGTTTGGTGAGTTCAGAAAAGTTAGGAATCCATTGTCTGCAATATCTTGCAGTACCCAGAAATTTGTGTACCTGACTTTGGTGAAAGGGTGAGGAATGGAAAAACCATGTGAGATTCGCTCAGGTGTTAACTGGCGGCCATCTCCTGAAAGTAAATGTCCTTAAGTACTGAACTCTTTGTTTTACAAACTGCAATTTGGCTTTGGAAGCCTTGTGACCCTTATTAGCAAGACACTTTAACACATATGAGGTATCAGTTTTACATCTTTCCTTAGTTTTACTAGCAATTAGCACATCATCAACATACTGAACTAACACAGAACTGCAGGGAAGAGAGAGAGAATTAAGGTCAGTTTTTTAAAAACTGAGAAAACAAAGTAGGGCTTTTACAATAACTTTACAAAAACATGTCCAGGTTAATTGATGACCCTGAAAGGAAAAGGCAAAGAGAAATTGGGAATTCTTATGCACTGGAATAGAAAAATAGGCAGAACATAAATCTATTACAGAAAACCAGGTTAGGTACTACTGGAAATCTAGGGATTACAAACTTATTAATGACTCTTAGGTCTTCTACAAATCTATAGATTTGCTTTTTCACAGGTAGTATAGGTGTATTACATGGTGAAGTTGTATAAACAAGTATCCCTTGTTTAAGGAGGGAAGAGATTACAGGCTTAATGCCCTCTTGTGCCTCCCTATCCAATAGATACAGGGCTACCCTTGGGAAAGGCTTGTTGTGTCTGTATGTTGTTTGCACTGGTGTTGCAGAGGCTAGCAACCCCACTTCATTCACAATGGGCTGCCCACAATGTCTCTGGGACATCTGAGAGGTCCAGGAGGGGTGTATGTCCTGAGGTCTCATCAGATTCCTCTGAGTAGTAATGCCATCAAATTTGGAGCCTGATAGGGGGGAAGGTCAACAAATATCCCTTCCTCTCTACAGAGAAGGTTTGCACCCAATTTACACAACAAGTCAGGTCCCATAAGGTTTACAAGAGAAAAGGGAGATAACAGGAAAGAATGTTCAGCTGACAAGGGTCCAAAGCGGGTGGGGGTGCAGATGGCACATCTGGGGAATCAAGCTGTTTCTTTAGAGTAGCCAATTCTTGCTGCAGCTTTTCAATAGAATCTTTTTTGCTAGCCATAATGCTCTGATTTTTTTTTTACTGCCACATCCTCCCAGAGGCACCAATATTCCATCTGGTTAGGATGTTTTTCCTCGAGGAAAACTCTAAGATAAGCAAGCTTTTGTAAGTCAAAGCTCTAGTTGCCATTTATTCTGGGAATTCCCCTGAGTATAGCCATTCCAAATGCTCAATAATTCCTTAAGTCTCCTTAGTTTTAAACCTGCAGGCAATACCTAGCTGACTGATCATCTGAGACAAGGGAGTCCCAGGCTGTGAGAAACCTTTTCTCTCAGTAGGAGACAGACTTGAGGGAGCAATCTTATCCATGTTAGCACTGTCTTGTCCAAGGACAGCACAGGAGCCCAACAGTACTACCCTCTCCAAGGATAGCACAGGCGTCCAGCAACACTACCCTCTCCAAGGATAGTGTGGGAGTCCACACAAACTGTCAGCTTCACTCACACTCCTTATGTGCCGGGGGAAACCGCCCTTGCTTTCAGCAGCTGTGCAGTGACACTGACAGCACTGGTGCGGCTGCGGTCCCACTCCGGACTTCACTCACTCAAAACCATGTGCTTGGACTCGCCACCAATCAGTCAGCAACAACAACAACAACAACAAAATCCAACCCCTATTTGGCTATACCCAGTGTTTTCGTTTTAAGTTTCCCTCAAGCCTCTTGACAAAAAATTTTAAGTAAAAGATGACTCTTACCGCCAGCCGGTCCAGCTGGTGACGAGAACAGGGAGGCGGACTGGGGGATTTTAAATGGATCCCTTACCCTCCAGATGCGCGCTGTAGTCCGTTCCCATTCCCCGTCATCAGCCTTTCCAACTGGAGTTCCAAGCCATCCCACTTCTGACACCAAATTGAGGGGGAAATCTCGCTCCCCTGGGGTACAGAGCCCCCAGAAGGGTTCGAGGCCGGAGGTCAAATCAGTGAGGCAGGAAAGAAACTTAGAAGAGAAAACTTTATGATGCATGCATGCAGGCTGTCACTTCCAAGAGTGAAGCAGCCCTGACACACAGATTCAGGGAATCTTTATACAGTATGCTTAGACAGTTCAGTTGTGGATTGTTCTTCTTTAACATATCAAAGTCTCAGCAGAAGTACTCTGAGACTTCTGTTCACCCCAGGAGTGCTAGAAGTAAGTTTTTACAGTACACAAAGCCACATGAGAACTTGAGTGGAGGAGTCTACAAGGCAAACTGTGACAAAGATAAGAGTTTACATGATAATTTGTGACAGACTAGGAGTATCCATGAATTTGAGATAGTCATTTGTAAGGGTCTTTGATTAGAGTTAATTTGATTCTCTCTGTTACAGGAAGAGAGGCCTGGAAAACTTTTTAACCCTTACAGCAGTTTTCTTTAGAGAGTTTTGATTTTTGCACAGTCCCCCCTTTAGACACAATTGGAGTTATTGGATTTTCCCCACACCCCCTCTGTGCACCCTTTCCCCATCCCAGGCTGCCCTGATTCCAACAGCACCCTGGCCACCAGTGTCTTCTCCATGCTCCCCACAGCCTCCGAGCCCCCCATGCTCCACATGGCTCTTCCTCAGCAGGGGCAAGGTGCCTCCTGTCACAGTAGCTCCCTTGGCTGGGGCATAATCAGTGACTGTGTCTCACTTGTCAGAAATCTTGCACAGGGAGGGGTAAATACCCTGGCACCTGTACTGCTGCTCTTGGTGCCCTCTTACACACTGCTGCCCCAGGACAGAGCCTGGCACAATCAGACCCCAGGATCTAAAAGTTCAACCGAGGATGTTCTGGACCATTGACTAGCCAGGACGGGATTTCAAGACCAGAAGTGACCTTGGTGATCACCTGTTTTACATGCTACATAGCACCAACCAGGCAATTTTCCTAGTCATATTCTTAGCATTGATCTTCTAGAGGGAGAAAAACACCAAACCCTACATTTAAAAATATTCAGAGATGAAGAATCTGCCAAAACTCTTGGTATACTGTTCTAGTGGTGAATGACTCTCTCTGTTTTTTTTAATGTATATTTCTATGCCTATTTTTAAATATGCCCCTGTGTACATATTTCTAGACCAATATCAAGTCGCTCTTCAAGTACCTTTCTTAAATTCAACCAATCAAGCTCATTGAGTCTACGCTACAAAGCAGGTGTCTTAATCATTTTGTGATTCTTCTCTTCAATGTTATCAACTTTGCTCTTTTATTGGGGATCCCAGACCTGGAGGCAGGATTCCAGCAGAAGTCGCACCAGTGCCACATGCTGAGGTAAAATAGTATCTCTAGCTGACCTTGAGATTACCCTTGGGAGAATCCCATGGTCACTTGGCTCTTTTGGCTACAGGGTCATCCTGGGAGCTTGTGTTTAGCGAATTATCTCTTCATGCCCCCGAATCTTGCACAGTGTTACTGCTTCTAAGTGCAGTTACCTCTCATATAAGCACTACTAACTTTTTTGACCCTCGAAGTAACCAGTGGTGCAGGCCTGTAGCATTACATAGCAAGAGTCTGCTTCCCTCTTCACACCCATTATGCTGAGCAAAAAGGCACAGCCCAGCACAAAAATGATCATGGCAGAAACTTTAACTTCCTCCTGTGGGGATTGCATCGTGCATCAGACCTACAGTCCATGTAACCCAGTGTCCTTCCTCTGGCAGGGACAGCTGCTGAGACTGCACCACAACACATAAGTACCTAGGAACGTGTGAGGGGATGAGTTGACTGACTGGAGAGTGTTACCCTGATTCTGAACAGCTAGAGATTCACTTGAGTCATGAAACATGCTGGTGTGTGGGCTCTCAAATTTATTCCTGTAACTGTTAATGTTGGGATTGGATAGTCTCTCTCTCTCTCTCCATGTAAAAATTGGAACACTTCCTGATTCTTGCTTAGCTCATGACCTTAACTACCTCCTATGGCAATTTGTTCCTGACCCTAATTGAAGAATGAGTGAAGAACGGGTATCTGTTTTGGTTGTATCATGTTTCTTTGAATGTGCCCTGGTCCGTGTCTTAGTAAACAGGAAGAACACACCCTCAATCTACTCTCTGACACTCAGTAATGTATGGTCTGCTCTTGTTTTTTCTCTTCCTCCTTTCCTTTGTGAATTAACAAAATCTCTCGACTTGCAATCATTTCCACCCCACTATCATTTCAACCCCACTATCAACCTCAGCTGGTTCCTGAAATTGCTTTGTAGGCACGTAGAAATATTCTCCAACAAGTTTCTGTGGGTGTGTGTAGACTACAGGGTTTCTTCAAAGAAAGTGGCCTTTTTTCAAAAAAACCGTCACGGCTACGTCTACATTGGCCCCTATTGGCACTTGGGAATAGGCAAATCCGCGGGGGATTTAAATATCCCCCGCGGGATTTGCATTTTCATGGCTGCCGCTTTTTTCCGGCTTGTAGATAAGCCGGAGAAAAGCGCCAGTCTGGACGCGATCCTCCGGAAAATAAGCTCTTTTCCAGAGGATCTCTTATTCCCACTTGAATAAGGAGGAGTAAGTTCCACGAGGAGTAACGGTAGTTTGGAATAGGAAGCCTAATCCGAACTACCTACTCCGTGCTGCGTGTAGCCGCGGGCACGGAGTCCGAACTAGCGGGGATTTAAAAATGGCGGTGCCCGGCAAGATGCAAATGAAGCCCGGGAAATTCAAATCTCGGGCTTCATTTGCTACTTCAGTTGCCTACATTAACCACCCTAGTTCGAACTAGGGTGGTAGTGTAGACATAACCCTAGTGACAGATGATGTGGGAAAAGCTGAAGTACTCAATGCTTTTTTTCCTTTGTCTTCACAGACAAGGTCAGCTCCCAGACAACTGCTCTAGGCAATGCAGTATGGAAAGGAGGTGGGTAGCCCTCGGTGGATGAAGAACATGTTAAGAAGTATTCAGAAAAGCTAGACACACACAAATCCATGGGGCTGGATTTAATGCACCAGAGGGTACTGAGTGAGTTGGCAAATGTCATTGCAGAGCCTTTGGCCATTATATTTGAAAACTTGTAGAGATTGTTAGAGGTCCTGGAGGATTGGAAAAAGACAAACAGAGTGCCCATCTTTAAAACTAGGAAGAAGGACGATTCAGGGAACTACAGACCAGCCTTACCTCTAGGTACCAGCCACGACACATGATACTTTGTCTAGTGCCAAGCCCTAGGATACAATTGAATCTGCTCCAATCCCTCAGACAGAGACAAATGCCTACAAGATCTTTACTAGTGGTAGAAATGTAGCCGTGTTAGTCTGGTGCAGCTGAAACAAAAACCAGGACTGTGTAGCACTTTAAAGACTAACAAGATGGTTTAATAGGTGATGAGCTTTCGTGGGCCAGACCCACTTCCTCAGATCAAATAGTGAAAGAAAATTGTCACAACCATATATACCAAAGGATACAGTTAAAAAAATGAACACGTATGAAAAGGACAAATCAAATTTCAGAACAGAAGGGGGGTGGAGAGGGGAAAGGTAAATGTCTGTGAGCTAATGATATTAGAGGTGATAATTGGGGAAGCTATCTTTGTAATGGGTAAGATAATTAGCGTCTTTACTCAAATTTGCATGTAGAGTGTCGAATTTAAGCATGAATGACAGTTCAGAGGATTCTCTTTGAAGTGCAGTCTTAAAAGGTCTTTGAAGTAGTATGCAGGTAATCAAGTCGTTGAGACAATGTCCTTTCTGGTTGAAGTGGCAAGAAACTGATTTTTCTGAAGATCTTTACTAGGCATTCTTAAAACTTAAATACCCACCTGGGGAATGAGGAAACAGATTGACAGAGACAGTCGAGTACCCCGAAGTCACCTACATCAAGACAGGCCCAACACAGAAAGAAACAGAACACCAGAGGTTATCCCCCCTGCGGAATGTATCTGTCTCAGTTGGGTCCCCACCTTGTACTCCTGGTGAAATGTGGTCTCTTGGGATTATGTTTACTGTTGCTCATGGATCCCATATGTTTGCTTAGATTCTGTCACGGCGAGCCCTGTGAGCAAGGTTTCCCAGAGTGGTGGGCCATCATGCCCAGGTCTCTATCCTGAATCTACTCCATTCAATTAGAGCATGTCTTTGAGGGGTTCAAGCTTTTCCACCCAAAGGGCAGTCACATTGGAGCTGTGAATATAAAATTTCATCAGCCATCATGTTGCAGATTAACCTGTCTCGGTTAGCTCCTCTCAATTCTCCTGTGGATTCGAATTTGATCTATATCAATTTGACCTGTAAATGTTTCCACTACCCTATTTTCCTTCTTTTTAGATTGATCATGAGGATAAAATATTTAATGTCTATTTGTAAAAAAAGTATAATACCCTCCCTCCACTGTGCGTTTGTCTCTTCACAGGCACCTTGTGCATTTCTCAGCCCTGCTGACACATTGAGTACCTGATGGCAGCTTTTAACCTCACCTCCTCTGATATGTCAACATTCATCCTAACAGGCATCCCTGGCCTGGAACATGCTCACGTCTGGATTTCCCTCCCGTTCGCTACTTGCTACATCATTGGACTGTTGGGAAATTTCTCCATTGTGTTTATTGTTGGCAAAGAGCAGACCCTACACCAGCCAGTGTACCTGCTGGTCTGCATGCTGGCGCTCACAGACATCGGCATGTCTACCTCCATCGTGCCAAAGGCCCTATGTATATTTTGGTTCAATTTGGACATCATCACAGTGAGTGGCTGCTTCACGCAAATTACCTTTCTTAGCATGGTTTCTGCGATGCACTCAGCCGTCCTTGTGACAATGGCCTTTGATCGCTACGTGGCCATATGTAACCCTCTGAGATACACCACCATCCTAAGCAATGTACGGATAGCTACGCTAGGGATGGTCAGTTTAATAAGAGGGATTCTCTGTGCACTGCCTGTGCCCCTGATGCTGAGCCAGCTGCCGTTCTGCGGCAACCGCATTATCCCGCATACGTTCTGTGAGACTATGGCAGTGGCAAAGATTTCATGTGAGGATGTCACATTCTTCAGACTCTATGGCTTGGTTATGGGGATTGTTCTTACAGGGCTAGACCTGACGCTCATCGCCCTATCCTACTGTCTCATCATCAGGGTCATTCTTAGCATTTCGTCCAAGAAAGCCCACCTGAAAGCCCTCAACACCTGCACAGCCCACATCTGTGTGATGCTGACGGCTTATACTCCCTCTTTCTTCTCCAACCTGACACATCGGTTTGGTCAGGGCATCGCTCCCCACGTTCACATCATCTTGGCCAACGTCTATGTCCTTGCTCCCCCGCTGCTCAACCCCATCATCTATGGGGTCAAAACCCAAGAGCTGCGTGAGAAAATGAAGAAAAACATCTGCAGAATGTGATCCCATTGGACCTCTGGATTGAAACCATGTCCCAAGAAGAGAACAGTTACCTCCGCATTAACCAAGCTTGCTCTGTCCCAGTTTGGCTGAGGTCAGCATTGTGGAAATTCATGGTCTCAGCAGCTCCTCACATCTAACTTCTTATCACTCCATCCCTAAGCACTGCTTTCTTCATTGCTGAATTCCCTCTCTCTGACCATGTCCTGGCCTGTTTCAGTGTCACCTGTCATTGCTCATCCCACAAACCCTGTCATTCAGCCTTTCTGTGACTTCCAGTCCAGCAGAAAATACTGCAGCTTTCTGACACATGGTGATTTTCCATTAGTCCCTGAGTGAATAGGGATCTTTTTCAGTTTCAGAAACGGAAGCTACAATTTTAGATAATCAAAGACAAAGTGCTATGGTAGATCATAGAATCATAGAATCATAGAATAATAGGACTGGAAGGGACCTCGAGAGGTCATCGAGTCCAGCCCCCCGCCCTCAAGGCAGGACCAAGCTCCGTCTACACCATCCCTGACAGATGTCTATCTAACCTGTTCTTAAATATCTCCAGAGAGGGAGATTCCACCTCCTCCCTTGGCAATTTATTCCAATATTTGACCACCCTGACAGCTAGGAATTTTTTCCTAATGTCCAATCTAAACCTCCCCTGCTGCACTTTAAGCCCATTACTCCTTGTCCTGTCCTCAGAAACCAAGAGGAACAAATTTTCTCCTTCCTCCTTGTGACACCCTTTTAAATATTTGAAAACCGCTATCATGTCCCCCCTTAATCTTCTTTTTTCCAAACTAAACAAGCCCAGTTCATGAAGCCTGGCTTCATAGGTCATGTTCTCTAAACCTTTAATCATTCTTGTAGCTCTTCTCTGTACCCTTTCCAATTTCTCCACATCTTTCTTGAAATGTGGCGCCCAGAACTGGACACAGTACTCCAGCTGAGGCCTAACTAGTGCAGAGTAGAGCGGCGGAATGACTTCACAAGTTTTGCTTACAACACACCTGTTGATACAACCTAGAATCATATTTGCTTTTTTTGCAACAGCATCACACTGTTGACTCATATTCAACTTGTGGTCCACTATGACCCCTAGATCCCTTTCCGCCATGCTCCTTCCTAGACAGTCGTTTCCCATCTTGTATGTATGGAACTGATTGTTCCTTCCTAAGTGGAGCACTTTGCATTTCTCTTTATTAAACCTCATCCTGTTTACCTCTGACCATTTCTCTAACTTGCTAAGGTCATTTTGAATTATGTCCCTATCCTCCAAAGAAGTTGCAACCCCACCCAGTTTGGTATTATCTGCAAACTTAATAAGCGTACACTCTATCCCAATAGCTACATCATTGATGAAGATATTGAACAGTACGGGTCCCAAAACAGACCCTTGCGGAACTCCACTTGTTATCCCTTTCCAGCAGGATTTAGCACCGTTAACAACAACTCTCTGACTACGGTTATCCAGCCAATTATGCACCCACCTTATCGTGGCCCTATCTAAGTTATATTTGCCTAGTTTATCAATAAGAATATCATGCGAGACCGTATCAAATGCCTTACTAAAGTCTAGGTATATGACATCCACCGCTTCTCCCTTATCCACAAGGCTTGTTATCCTATCAAAGAAAGCTATCAGATTAGTTTGGCATGACTTGTTCTTCACAAACCCATGCTGGCTATTCCCTATCACTTTATTACCTTCCAAGTGTTTGCATATGATTTCCTTAATTACCTGCTCCATTATCTTCCCTGGGACAGACGTTAAACTGACCGGTCTGTAGTTTCCTGGGTTGTTCTTATTCCCCTTTTTATAGATGGGCACGATATTTGCCCTTTTCCAGTCTTCTGGAATCTCCCCTGTCTGCCATGATTTTTCAAAAATCATAGCTAAAGGCTCAGATATCTCCTCTATCAGCTCCTTGAGTATCCTGGGATGCATTTCATCAGGACCTGGTGACTTGCTGACATCTAACTTTCCTAAGTGATTTTTAACTTGTTCTTAGTGTATCGTATCTTCTAAACTTACCCTCTCTCTGCTTGTATTCACTACGTTAGGCACACCTCCAGACTTCTCGGTGAAGACCGAAACAAAGAAGTCATTGAGCATCTCTGCCATTTCCAAGTTTCCTGTTACTGCTTTTCCCTCCTCACTAAGCAGTGGGCCTACCCTGTCCTTGGTCTTCCTCTTGCTTTTAATGTATTTATAAAAGGTCTTCTTGTTTCCCTTTATGCCTGTAGCTAGTTTGATCTCATTTTGTGCCTTTGCCTTTCTAATCTTGCCCCTGTATTCCCGTGTTGCTTGCCTATATTCATATATAGATGCTGATCTTCTTTACCATACGTACAGTGATCAGGTGAGGAATTTGTATGTCCTTTTGTGATCAGTAACATAAATGGGCTGAGATCTAATTTTTGCCTTTGTTCTGTGGACACCTATGACTGCTTGAGCAGCAAGGGAGAGTTTTGCCTTGGTTTACTGGCCTGAGGCCCACGTCAATTAATTTGAGCTGTTTAGGGTTGAAATTCATTAATAAACAGTTGCCAGTGAGGACTAAGCCTTTTGTGAATGTGGTCAGTTGTTCGCTTGTTGAAGTTGCTACTTTCAAGCAATGCTGAAGATGAAATGTTGTTTCCTCAAATCAATTTGACACAATCAAAACTGCAGAGCCAGATACAAGAGGAACTTTGGGAAAACCTTCTTCCTCTCCAGCCATGTCTGAGACAACACAGAATCTATTCTGCACAGCTCACAGCAATGAAAGAAATGGGTCCAGCTGATCTGATTGTATAGTAGCAGAACTCCTGAGAAAGACAGCGAGGATGGAATGTTGAATGATGAAACCGATGGAAACCCAAATACAGACAACGAGTCCTGTCATGGGATGCAGTTCAAGAACCTCTTTTTCTTTTCACTTTATTGCTAACGTTGATGAGAACTTCCTGGGATTTATCGATTAAAAAAAATTGAATCTGAATTAGATGTGTAATTAAAGCTTTCTTTGGATCCTGGAGGTACAGACCACTGTGTTCATGTGGAAATGCTTGTTTCAATATCTACTTTTATCTATCTTTAGCTTTCTGCGGAGTGGGCTCTGTGCTATTGGTGCAGTAGAAATCTCACAGCTTTACAAGTCAGGAAGGACACAGAGGAGCAGCAGCCAGAACTCCAGGGAACAGAGATGCAGCCCAGATAGCAGATCTGGTGCAGGGCCTGACCAGCTGTGCCAATGGGGAGGCAGAGCCAAGCGACAGCGGGGAGCTGCGGGACCAGAGCCAGGACAGTGGATGCCGGCCCTGCTGGAAGTAACATGGCAGCCGAGCACAATGAGCAGCCGGGGGGAGCAAGGTGGGGCCCCGGGCAGAGGGCCCAGCCTAGGGAGACGTCACCAGACAACAGGGACTTGAACACTGGACTCTGAAGTGGAATGTGAATCTGACAGGAGGGCAGGCGCTGAGGAGAAGGGTCCTGCCACCTACAGCCTGAGGTGTGTATCATTTCCAGAGCAGGTGTCTGACCTGCGCTATCATAGAATCATAGATCTGGAAGAGACCTCAGGAAGTCATCAGGTCCAGCCCCCTGCCTACGGCAGGGCCAATCCAAACTAAATCAACCCGGCCAGGGCTTTGTCAAGCTGAGACATAACAACTTCTAGGGATGAAGATTCCACCATCTCCCTAGGGAACCCATCCCAGTGCTTCCCCACCCGCTTAGGGAAATAGTTTTTCCTAATATCCAACCTAGACCTTCCCCACTGCAACTTGAGATCATTGCTCCTTGTTCTGCCACCCCTGAGAACAGCCTCTCTCCATCCCATTTGGAACCTCCCTTCAGGAAGTTGAAGGCTGTTCTCAAATCCCCCCTCTCTCTTCTCTACTGCAGACTAAACAAGCCCACATCTCTTAGCTCTCCTCATAGCTCAAGTCCCCTAATCATTTTGGTATCAGCACAGCCAGGGCCTGGGCAGGGGGCCTGGGATGTGTGAGGAACATGTTGTGACTTTTCCTCAGACCCCACAAACACCTCCCTGGCGATGGGCCCTGTGCCCACAAAGCAGGGTTCCTTGTTTCCTTGAACCGCTCCCATTTGTGCCTTATTTTCCTCTCCAGTGTTGAGTAATGCATTGCATGTGGTATGAACATCATGCAGCCCTCAGCATCCGGGAATAGTAGGAATCACAGTCAGGTACAGGCTGTTAAAGAAAATGGCAGAGTACCACTATATTTCAAGGATATTTGCCATTTTATGTGAAAAGGCATTCTAAGGTTGTGTTCTGCATAACTCTTTCACTGCCCTGTGTTGTAGGATCATAGAACACTAGAACTGGAAGGGACCTCGAGAGGTCATCAAGTCCAGTCTCCTGCCCTCATGGCAGGACCAAACACCATCTAGATCATTCCTCTCAGGTGTCTGTCTAACCTGCTCTTAAATATCTCCAGTGATGGAGACTCCACAACCACCCTAGGCAAGCAGCCTTCAACTCCCTGAATGGAGGTTCCAAAGAAGATGAAGAGTGACTGTTCTCAGTGGTGGCAGATGGCAGAACAAGGAGCAATGGTCTCAAGTTGCAGTAGGGGAGATCTAGGCTGGATATTAGGAAGAACTATTTCCCTAGGAGAGTGGTGAAGAACTGGGATGTTATATTGATGTATTGGGAGCAATGCCTGGGATGTAACCTCTTGAATCAGAGGCTCTGGTATGAGTCGGGTATAAGTCAGGACCTGCCCACGGAATTTGGAAAGAAGAGGGCTGATATTGCAGAAATACACGTTGCTAAGGAGTGCTAAGTACAAAGTACTCATGGGAACACTTTCTGATATTAAGTGGTACCAGACCATCCCAATATCAATAAATGGTACCGAAACATTCTCCAAGGATAACACAGACACATTGATCTCTCCTAAAAGATAAGGGCAGGATGAAAGTACATGACTTGTCTGAATCAGGGTTACAAAGATGGGTCTCAGAGGGAGTTTCTTGGGCCAGTCTAGGGGGTAGAGGAAAGTCCTACCAGTAACTGAGCTGGTCCAGTGTTACAGGCATCCCTGTCTTAGAATCTATGTTGCATGCGCCAGGAGCTATAACCATGACTCTCAACAATTAACTTGGCTTGGCACCTTCAAACCTTGATGGATCATGTGGTCATTGGGCACTTCAGTCAAAGTCATCTGTGAAAGCTCTCTGAACAGAGCTGTGACATCATACACGTACAGACACACAACTAACGAAAACTAGTCTTCCACATATTCATAAACAATCTGGAAAAAGGGTAAATAGTGAGATGGCAAAATTTGCAGATGATACAAAACTACATAAATTGTTATGTCCAGACCTTCTGAAAAGAGTCCCAAAGGGATACCACTAAACTGAGAGACCGGGCAACAGAAGGAGAGATGCAATTCTAAATGGAGGCATGTAAACTTATGTACATTGGAAAACATAATCTCCGTTAACATATAAAATGATAGGGTCTAAATTAGCACTTGTCACTCAAGAAAGAGACCTTGGTGCCCGTCAGTTTTCTCTTCTTCCCAAGGAAGAGGCTTGATATTGCAGAAATCACATTCCTAAGGAGTGCTAAGTAATCATGGGAACACTTTCTGATATTAAGTGGTATTAGACCATCCCAATATTAATAAATGGTTCTGAAACA
The DNA here is from genome assembly GCF_052426305.1 of Pelodiscus sinensis. NCBI lineage: Eukaryota > Metazoa > Chordata > Testudines > Trionychidae > Pelodiscus > Pelodiscus sinensis. The sequence continues at coordinate 353,142,053 of NC_143052.1, read as the reverse complement.
TTCCCCAAGGATAACACAGACACACTGATCTCTCCTAAAAGATAAGGGCAGGATGAGTATGTCTACACTACAGCGCTAATTCGAACTAAGCTAATTCGAACTAACGCATCCAGACTAAAAAACTAGTTCGAATTAGTGTTTTGCTAATTCAAACTAGCATGTCCACATTAAGTGGACCCTGAACCGGGGTTAAGGCTGGCCGGAACCAGTGCCGGCAGGGCATCAGATGAGGACTTAGAGCGTGGAGCTGCTGCCTCAGGCTAGCCGAGGGCTGAGCTTAAAGGGACCCGACCCCCACTCCAGACAGTTCTCAGGGGTGCCCCGCTTGCAAAGCAGTCCTGTCTTAGAGTGCCCTGAGTGCCCACACTGGGCACATCACAGCACTTGGCCATCAGACCGGCTGCACTTGCCGCAGGCTGCCATCTGGGGAGAGGGGACAATTGGGGGGCTGCAAGAGAGCTTCCACCCCCAGAAGCCTGCAGAGCCAGCCCAGTCCTCCCCATCGGGGGCTCGTACCCCATTCCTCCCTCACCTCCTTCCACTTACCCTTCCCTAGCCCCCCTTCCTGATGTACAAAATAAAGAAAACGTGTGGTCAAAAATAGAAACTCTCTTTATTGAACAAAACTCGGGGAGATTGGGAAAAGGAGGTGGGAGAGGGGAAGAGAGAGGGTGGGAGAGGGGAGGGCAACTAAAATGATCAGGGGTTTGGAACAGGTCCCATATGAAGAGAGGCTAAAGAGACTGGGACTTTTCAGCTTAGAAAAGAGGAGACTGAGGGGGGATATGATAGAGGTCTATAAAAACATGGGTGGTATGGAGAGGGTGCATAAAGAACAGTTCTTCATTAGTTCCCATAACAGAAGGACTAGAGGACACCAGATGAAATGAATGGGTAGCAGGCTTCAAACTAATAAAAGAAAGTTCTTCTTCACAAAGCAAATAGTCAACCTGTGGAACTCCTTGCTGCAGGAGGCTGTGAAGGCTAGAACTTAACAGAGTTTAAAGAGAAGTTAGATCAATTCATGGAGGTTGGGTCCATGGAGTGGTATTAGCCAGGGGGTAGAAATGGTGTCCCTGGCCTCTGTTTGTGGAAGGCTGAAGATGGATGGCACGAGACAAATGGCTTGGTCATTGTCTTGGTCCATCCCCTCCAGGGTCCCTAGGGTTGGCCGCTGTAGGCAGACAGATTACTGGGCGAGACGGACCTTTGGTCTGACCCAGTACGGCCATTCTAAGCTCAGGGTCAGGGGTCTCACTGGACCACCCTGATTTTCATGCAAACCCGCTCCTGGGTGGCCAGGCTGGCAGCTATCCTGCCCAAGCCGGCCACTTTCCTGTGCCTAGTGCGGAGGTCGTGGTTGAGGTCCACGATGTCCACACTAGACCAGGCGGGCGCCCGCCTCTTGCGGACCTGGGCAGACTCCCGGGAGCCGCCAGCCTGGTCCCGGGAAGAGGGGGAGGGCTGGGTGGCAGCGGGTGGCTGGCTCGTGCCGTGCCAGGTGCAGGGTCTGCTGGCTGGGTGCTGGCAGGCTTGCACCTGGCACGGGCACCGTAGCCAGCCCGTGCCCCTTTAAGGGGTCCGGGGCCGGGAGGGGGGCAGAAGAGTTTCCCTGGTGTTGGCCAGAGTGGCCACCAGGGAAAGCTGGGGAGGGCTAGCCTCCCACTAGTTCGAATTAAGTGGCTTAATTCGAACTAGGCGTTAGTCCTCGTAGAATGAGATTTACCTAGTTCGAATTAAGCGCTCCGCTAGTTCAAATTAAGTTCGAACTAGCGGTTTGCCTGCGTAGCGCCTATCAAAGTTAATTCAAACTAACATCTGTTAGTTCGAATTAACTTTGTCGTGTAGACATACCCGATGACAGTACGTAACTTGCTTGAATTAGGGTAAAAAGAGGAAAGCATCTTTTCTGAAAACATCTTCTCACTGTGCAGCAGCAGAAAAAATGGATAGTATTTGGAAACGTTAGCAAAGGGATTAGTAATAAGACAGGGTGCGTCTACACTGCACTGTTATTTCATGATAACTAGCATTATTTCAAAATAACAATGTGAGTGTCTACACAGCCATTCCGTTAGTTCGAAATAGCAAATAGTGTTTGGAAATAGCTGTGTAGCTCAGCACAGCAGCTGTGTTCTCCTGACCTCTGGCCATGCTGTCAACATGGGGTGTTGTTAGGAATGGTGAAGTGGCCTCATTCTCCTGGGCAGCTGCTATGCCCCCCTGGACTTTTCAGTTTAGAAAAGAGGAGACTGAGGGGGGATATGATAGAGGTCTATAAAATCATGAGTGGTGTGGAAAGGGCGAATAAAGCAAAGTTATTTATTATTTCCCATGATATAAGGACTAGAGGACACCAAATGAAATTAATGGGGAGCAGGTTTAAAACGAATAAAAGAAAGTTCTTCTTCACACAGCGTATAGTCAACCTGTGGAACTCCTTGCCAGAGGAGGATGTGAAGGCTAGGACTATAATAGAGTTTAAAGAGAAGCTAGGTAATTTCATGGAGGTTAGGTTCATAAAAGGCTATTAGTCAGGGGATAGAATTGGTGTCCCTGGCCTCTGTTTGTCAGAGGCTGGAGATGGATGGCATGAAACAAATCGCTTGATCATTGTCTTCGGTCCACCTCTTCTGGGGCACCTGGTGCTGGCCACTGTCAGCAGACAGGTTACTGAGCTAGATGGACCTTTGGTCTGATCCAGTATGGCCGTTCTTATGTTCTTATGACTGCATCCGAGGCAGACAGTGTGTCTGGAGGGAGGGTACATTAGTGGATGGACATGCCATAGGGCTTGTAACCAGCACACAGGATGATCCCCCAAAAGGTAACATGTGACAGAGATAGGATGAGGAGAGTGTGGGTCCCCGGGCTCAGGGTGGGGTGGGGATAAGCCATGTGGGCTTCCCGTTTTAGCCTGAGCCTCCTTCCTTTAGTTGGTGTTCCTCCCCGCTTCTCCCTAGTGGTTGACCCCCTCTACTTCTGCAATATCCTGGGTGAGAGGGGTACCCACTGGTTATAGAATCAGAGAATCAGAGGGCTGGAAGAGACCTCAAGCGTCATCAAGTCTAACCCCCTGCTTAAAGCAGGTCCAATCAATCGTGCCAGCCAGGCTTGGTCAAGCCAGGACTTAAAAACCTCCAGGGATGGAGATTCCACCCCCTCCCTGGCTGTTCCCTTCTAAAATGTAGGATGCCGTGTGAGTGAACTCCAGGTCGTGTAGGCCCTGGGAGGATGAAGGAATCACACAGTGACCAGCTCCATGGTACTAGTTGTGACACTGGAGGGTACAGCCTGTTTCTGCGGAAGAGTTTCAGCTGCCATATATGTATTCAGATTAGAGGTTAACAAAGGGACCCTGGAAAATACATCTGAGGTCAGAAAGCCGGGATCAGAAAGCCTTTATCATGCCCTTCATCCTGTATCAACTCAGGACCACGCCATATGGGCTTCCACAGGGCAGCAGTGACTTTCTGGAGACCGATGGACTTGATAATACAACTCCATGGGCCGTACAGCTACGATCCACTGAACTGATTTCTGATCCCGTATCGTGTGGCAGCCTCCCCACCCGTAGTGCCGACGGCAGGGCAGTGCCCACAGAACAGACAGTGATGCTGAGCTTTGGGCAGGTCCAGTTTCCCCAGACAAGCTGAGCTCCTGTTAGCATGAAATTACTTCCCTCCTGCGGGAGGCTCTCAAGCTGTAGTTCTCCAGGGTTTAATTTCTGCTCGTCCCACCGCTCACAGGGCTGCGGGAATTGTCTGTGTATCCCGGACCACCTGGGAGCCCCCAGGGACTGGACAGGGGAGTCATAAAGGCAACAGTTCAGCACAGCGAGTGTCAGACCGGCGAGACTGATTCTCTTACTTCTGCCTCACTGTCACAGGACGAAGATTTTTTGTTTCTCTCTGCTGAGCAAGACTGCGGTGAGTAACTGGTTCTGCATTTACGGTAGTGCTCAGTTCTGAGGAAGGATTCCACAGCTCAATCTAGGCCCATGTGGGTAGGAATTCCCCGGCACAGCATAGAACTGACTGAAACCCCCAGGGATTTACAAGGTCAAACTGGACCGACCGATGCATTAGAAATTGTTTAGACAAATATCGGTCCTTAACATCAGTGTCTGGTTTCTTACTGTGTCCTTCTCTCTGCCTCAGTAGCTTCCTGTTTTGTGCAGTGAGGTTTTCCCTCCCGTATGGTGACGTTTCCAAATGCAGAGACTTCACTGCACTGTGAGCTAGAACAGCCAATGTCTCTGCATTGAGTATTTGTGTTACTAGAGGATTCACAATGAAAAAAATGGGTCACACACTGGCAGAATCTGCTCTCATATTCTGCCTTCCATGTGGTACTCCAGATTAAGAGGGACTTCCCTGAGAGCAAAATGGGTGCCCAGGACACAGGTGTTTTGAAATCTCCACGTTTCATACTCTGTCTGAGAATGTCACAGAATAGGGGCGTTTCCTTCAGACGCTCCAAGCTCCCAAGCAGAATATCACTTTCTATTAGCCAAAAGCTGAGTCCCAGGGTTAAATTTTGGACCCCTTCACGTTAACCTAAATCGACATCTAGGGACTTAAATCATAGAGTCATAGAATCACAGAACAATGAACCTGAATGGTAATTGAGTCCAGTCCCCTGTTTTCATGGTAGGAGCAATCATGGTCTGATTTAAATCGACCATGAGCTTCCAGTGACGTACGCTGGAGTCAGCCCATGGCCTCGAGGGGTGGGCGACGTCGGTCTGGATCAAAGAAAAACTGACAGTAGAGTAGCTGAAATCTCCAACTCCCAGGCTTAAAGGTTCAAAACAATCAGGATCACAGCGTCTTTCAGGGAGGGAGCTAGGAGCCCTTTCTTCTTTGGGTCTGCAGAGGAGAAAAAGCAGTTTTGGGTTCTGGCTTAGAAGAAACCAGGCAGCTCTGGCAAATTCCCAGCAGGGCAGGTCCAGGAATGCACAGTGTGGGAGGAGACTGGAGCAGACATGCTGTATCCAGATGACAGTGGCAGGAAGACCTGAAATCAGGCGGGTAGGGGATGAGTGGCCTGTGTCACGCACGGACCACAGAGGCGGTATAAGAACTCCTAGGGCAGGAGGTGTCTTATGTGATAATGTAGCATGGACCTCACTACAGCAGATGGTCCCTGACACCATCTGTCCTCCAGACTGTCCCTGCTCCCATGAGCAACCCCACTGCAGCCTCCCAGCAATGTGAGCAAATGTCACCACTGAAAAGTAGCCCCCGGAAGGTTGTGCTTTCTAAGGAGCTGCAAGACACTAACACTTGGTGTCATTTGGAGGAAAGGTGACTCCCGTTGGCTCCTTTTAAGGCCCACGTCCTCTGTCTCTCCTATTGGGTCTGCCCCACTCACCTTCCCTGCATGGGTTGAGCTGCTTCCGGGGTTCCCTGGACTCCTATTTAAGCAGCTCAGGCTAGCCTCCCTCTTTTCCCACTGCAGGCAGACACTGAGTTGAACCTAGTCTGAGGAGCTATTTCTGTGAGCTGTCGTGGTGGGGTCTGGCATTTGATGTGGATCCTGGGGGTGGGTATCTCAGTGTGGCACTGATGGAATTTGTGGGGGATGTTGCTGGACACTGGACCTGAGAGCTGTGGGGTGGAGAGCAGCGTACACCCAGAGAAGCTGGCAATGCTGGGGGCTGTGGGGGAGGACAGGGAGGCACAGAAAGAAGCTATCCTGAGCATGGTGGAGGAGACAGGAGGTGTACAGGGACAGCCAAGCAGCACTGCAGGAGTAGGCACAGGGAAGAGAGGGTGGAAAGGACTCACAGATAGATGGGCAGCTTTCTGATTGCTGGTTCAAAGCCTATGCTGGCCCTTTTCCTTGTTGCGGTCGTGTTTGGGCATGTGTCAGGGTCTCTTTGCCCTGTCAAGCCGCAGAACTGCAGCCTGGGTTCCACAACCTTTACGCGGTTTTGTTTCCAACTGTTGTTGTGTAACTTCAAGTATTTCACAGGTGGAAAGAAGCCCTGACCTTTGGGTTACACTTCACCCTGTGTTCATCAGCATGACAGTGTGATGACATCAGGGGGGCACAATTATGATGCCCTAGATGCAGGACAGAGTGTGTCAAATGTCAGTGTAAACGCTCCGATTTCCCAAATAGAGAGTCTAGCCAATGTGTATGCACGTATAATTTTCTTATCTGAAGCGATGGATAGTGGTTATCTATTGTCACCAGAAGTCACCGATGTGGTGTCCGAGCAACTATCTTGCTTTGTAAAAGGCTTATCACCTTTTGGGTGTGTGTGTGATCAGTGTGCTGCTCTGGTTCTCTGCGAATCATTGGAATGGTAAGCTCCATAAGAATCCCTGGGGGCCACAAATAGGGTAAGGGACAATGCACCAGGCCAGGTTTATTGTCGATGAAGCACAGTAATAGAATCATAGAACACTAGAACTGGAAGGCACCTGGAGAGGTCATCAAGTCCAGTCTCCTCCTCTCACAGCAGGACCAAGCACCATCTAGATCATCCCCTGACAGGTGTCTGTCTACCCTGCCCTTAAATATCTCCACTGATGGAGATTCCACAACCCCCCTAAGCAACCCACACCTCCCTTCGGATACCAGAACACTCAACTGAGGGAAAGACGGTATCTTGAGTCTGGCACCTAGTAGATTCTATGCAGATTCTGCAAGGATACTAAGAATGGGTGCCCATGACATTGGACACAGCTAAGACAGTTTCAGAAATTTTACCTCCCCTTTGGCTGGACAATGACAGCCCCTCTGAGATACATCTTTATACACAGATACCAACATGTTCCATAGGTTTCTTCATGTATTGCCGTGACAGCTTCTGACATCCTTGGGTGCCACCCATCACCTTGTATATGTCTGTTCAATCAAAACAACACTATCCATCATGCTGAACCTGGATTTGGATGTTCCTCTTATCTATGGGGAGTGTGCTGGCATCAAATTATATTTCCTAATGGGGTGTTTTGCTACCACTTTATTAGAATGAGTTTACAACTTGTACCTAGTGCCATCAAGTTTTTCTGTAATTTCAGCCTTGCTCTTGCCAGATTCTGTGAGTAGAGCCTGCCTCTTGCTCACAGGTCGACTTGGCTTTATAATAGCAACGTCTTGACTGCTTTTGACTAGGCCTCGGGCCTCAAGCCAGGACTATGATGTTTCAGTCCCTCTTCTTACTGAATGTGTCTGTAATTCAAATGGAGTAACCTCTGGGTAATGCTTTCAGTTTACCTAGGTGGATAGGAAGGGATAGCTCAGTGGTTTGAGCATTGGCTTGCTAAATCTAGGGTTATGAGTTCAATCCTTGTAGAAGCCATTTGGGGCAAAAATTTGTCAGGGATGGTACTTGGTCCTGCTCCATGACCTTTCAAGGTCAGTTCTAGGAAATAGGCAATCTCCATTTAATTATTTTAGGAAGGGCCTATTCAGGGACATGAGGAGTTCGAGAAAATATTAGGGGAGCTTACCTCTGTCTTCCTGAAAACACTCCAGACAGCCTCTGAGTAATGGATGTTATGACTCTGCAAGGGTGTGTGACCAGGACACTCCATGTTGTGGAATCGGTATTTTTCCCATAAATGGGTGTTAGGATTGTTTCCTCCTATTAGCCATTATTGAGACCGTCAGTGGTTCTGGACCCCTGCACAAGAGGACTCCTGGCAACATCTGAGGGAAAAGAACTGAACTAGGGAAAGGTGTGGACCCAAGCTAAAGAGATTGTTTTTCCTGAATATGGAAACCTGAAAAACCCAAACTGTCGATAATAAACTTTTATTTTTCAACCTGAACCCAGTAAGTCTTCACGTGATGTGTGTGGGGTAGGGGTGAACCACAGCTTCATTACTACAGATGTGCATTGTCCTCTCCACATTGGGGGATGGGCAAAGCAGGTAACAAGTTCAAACAGCTTGGAGTTTGGACCGGGGCAGGATGGGTTTTTTCTGGGGTCTCATAGACTCATAGACTTTAAGGTCAGAAGGGACCATTATGATCATCTAGTTTGACCCCCTGCACAGTGCAGGCCACAGAATCTCACCCACCTCTCTTAGAATAATCCTCTCAAGCTAAGGAGGTCTCAAGCTAAGGAGCTACTGGTTCTCTTGCCTGTTGTTTCTCTATTGTTGATGTATGCAGTGGCTGATCAGAGACCCTGAATGTCACTGTAGCTGGGTGTGTCCATGCCCGTGTGAATGTTGGTGGAAGTAGACTGTGGATGGGGGCCTGCCTTGTCTCCCAGCAGCATATTGAGAGAGGGATCCCAGGCTGGTGATTCAGAGAGTTCTGTTGTACCTCAGTTCCAGGTGACACCCCGGGGGGAACCTGTTATGCGTTGCTTCTCAGTTGCTTCCATCTTTCCAAATGTGTGGACAGTCTATTCATGCTCTCCTTCCCCATTGCAGGTTACACCTATTCCAACAGCATATTGGTTGCCTGTATCTCCTCCACACTCCCCAGTCATCCTTGCCTCCCACAACCCCATGCTCCCCACAGCTCTTCTTCTACCAGGGTTGAAGGGCTTCCATTCCCACCTGCTCCCTTGCGCAGGGTCAATCAACGATTGTGCCTCACCAGTGAGAAATTTCCCACAGGAGTGGTGAGGCCAAGGCACCGATGCAGCTTCTCTCGTGACACCCTGACGCATTGCGGGGTGCTCCAAGGACAGCCGGAGAGGAGCAATTCTCCAGGTGAGCAGTCTGCACGTTCTATAATGAGAGCAGAGAACTCTGGGAAATGTGAGGGCCTATATAAATACAGCTGACCTGCGAGCTACTGGGACACAGGCGTTAAACCAAAGAGGCTGAAACACCAATTGCTAGGCAGCTCTGTTAGTAATTCCTGGTGAGGATTGCACATTCATTCCTCAGCGTACTGATCTCATGGGCTTAAAACAAGGGTGGGGAACTACAGGCCCAGGGCAGATGCAGCCCCTGGCTTGCCTGAATCTGACCTCTGAGGCTCACGGCCCCTGTCCTCTGCACTGGGAAGCCTGCTGGTGCTCCAGATCCCCCTTCTTGCCCTACCATGGGGCTGGAGCACACAAAATCTACTAGACTGCCCCCGCCCCCCAGTCTCTGTGGAATGTAAGAAGTGTCCTTCTGCTTCTTAGGCTCCGCTGAGAGGTTTTTCGTGTGTGGCCCCCGAATGATTTTGGCCCCAACCCAAAAAAGGTTCCTCTTTCCCTGACATAACTTTATTAAACCTTTTCTGCCATCTTCACACTCCATTGGTTTTCAGGCATGAAAAGGATTAGTGGCTGAGTTGCAGACACGTGTCTCTGCTCACGCTTGTAGGTTACAACCTCTAAAAATGATGTGTCAGAGAAAGCTGCATGCCTGGAAGAAATTCTCTCACCCAAAGCAATAAGTGAACTAACAGAGGTCCAGGCCTCAAGCCCCACCTACCAAGACCCCTCAGTCCTAGCCCATTCTGATGAGCACAATGTCACAGTCCAGCAAGGATATGTCTCTTTCTGTGGGGAAAACGTGGCTCCTTTCCAACATAAGAACTGCGATGTGAATCGGATTTATGGGCCATCCAGTCCAGTGATTTCTGTTTCGCACTGATTGTCCCAGATGTTGCAGAAGGTGTAAGAACCCCAGCAGTAGATGGACCATAAGAACATAAGAACGGCCGTACTGGGTCAGACCAAAGGTCCATCTAGCCCAGTATCCTGCCTGCCGACAGTGGCCAGCACCAGGTGCCCCAGAGAGGGTGGACCATAATGAGGGTGACACTGTACTGCCTCCTGGCTAGAGCTTGGCTCTCCTCCGAATGAGGCTGGTGAATAGACTTCCCAAAATACTTATGGAGCTGTAATTATTCTAACTGGACTGTCTCACCATTCATATAAATGTCCAAGCCCTTCCTGGTACTTACTTTGCTGGTGGCCTTAACTACATCTCTACCAGTCAGTATTTTAGACACTTTTCCCATGTCCCCTTCTTATTCATCTCCTTTGGATCATTCATGTTGCCCTTTCCTGAAACCAAGTGTAACAATGAGGAGGGGCGGAAAGAGGGACATGGGTCCAAGAGCCAGAGCTGGAAGGAAAGGGCAGTATCCCAGGCAGACAGTGTGACAGGAAGGAGAATACATTAGTGCAGCCATGTGCCCTGGCTTGGGGTGAGGTGGGGACAAGTCATGTAGGGGAGTCACACGGGGGTCTGGTATCCCTCCCCACGACTCCTCACTGCCAGAACCCCTCTAATTCTGCAACTTCTTGTATGAAATGGGTGCCCAGGACTACACAGTAGACTGCAGAGGTAGATGGAACATTGACAGATGGATGTCATGGTGTAGTGTTTTCTGCAGGATTCCCCATCCAACTCCTCCTGTGATACTCAGTTTCTGTCTATGCTTTCACTGTGTCCCATGATGCCAGGTCCCTGTCCTGAGTCTGTACAGTTACATGAGAAACTCATTAGGTGTTTGAGGAATACAAGCTTTTCTTTCCAATGGGAAGACACATTGCAGTTACTGACATCAAATTCATCAGGCATCATGCTGCCCATTTGGCTGGCTTAGAATCATAGAATCAAAGAATCACAGGGCTGGAAGGGACCTCAGGAGTCATCGAGTCCAGCCCCCTGCCCAAAGCAGGACCAACCCTGACTCCATCATCCCAGCCAGGGCTTGGTCAAGCCGAGACTTAACCTCTAGGGATGGAGATTTCACCCCCTCCCTAGGGAACCCATCCCAGTGCTTCTCCACCCTCCTAGGGAAATAGTTTTTCCTACTATCCAACCTAGGCCTTCCCACTGTAACTTGAGACCATTGCTCCTTGTTCTGCCATCTGCCACCACTGAAAACAGCCTCTCTCCAGCTGCTTTGGAACCCCCCTGCATGTAGTTGAAGGCTGCTCTCAAATCCCACCTTACTCTTCTCTTCTGTAGACTAAATAAGTCCAAATCCCTCAGCATCTCCTCGTAGGTCATGTGTTCCAGACCCATAATCTTTTTGGTTGCCCTCCACTGGACCCTCTCCAATGCATTCACATCCTTCCTAAGGTGGGAGGCCCAGAATTCGACGCAATACTCCCGATGTGGCCTCACCAGTGCCAAATAAAGGGGAATAATCACTTCTCTGGATCTGCTGGCAATACTCCTCCTAATTCACCCTAATATGCCATTAGCCTTCTTGTCTACTAGGGCACCCTGCTGACTCATATCTAGCTTCTCATTCACTGTAAACCCCTTTTCTGGGGCTTAGTGAGCTCTCTGTGAGAACTTATTTGGACTTGACTATGACCTGCACAGTCTGGTTTCACCTGTAAACAATGCCACCTCACTGCTCACCCTCCTTTCCAGATTGATAATAACTATCAAATATTGAGCACTGTGTTTTTTACAATAGTGTACTATGATAATCACTGGGCTTCCCTTCCTTCACAGGCACCATGGGCAATTCTGAGCCCAACTGAGGCATTCACGGTTTCATGGCAGCTCTCAACATCACCCCCTCTGAATCTTTATCATTCATCCTAGTAGGCTTCCCTGGCCTGGAAGCTGTTCACATCTGGATTTCCATCCCAATATTCCTGTCCTATGTGATTGGCCTGCTGGGAAACTTCACTCTTCTCTTTGTGGTAGGCAAAGAGCAGACCCTGCATAAGCCGATGTACCTGCTGCTCTGCATGCTGGCGCTTGTAGAAATGGGAGCATCCACCTGTGTCGTTCCAAAGGCCATGTGGATATTTTGGTTCAACTGGAAAAGCATTACAATGAATGGTTGCCTCACCCAGATGTTCTTCTTTCACACGGCTACTATGATGCATTCAGCCATCCTCGTGACAATGGCCTTCGATCGTTACATTGCCATATGTAACCCTCTGAGATATTCCACCATCCTCACCAATGCACGAATCACTAAGCTGGGGCTAGCGGGTTTGATAAGAGCTGTTCTCTTCATTCTGCCTCTGCCCCTGTTCCTGAACAGGCTGCCGTTCTGTGACAACCTAATTATCCCCAATACTTACTGTGACCATATGTCTGTGGCAAAGATTTCCTGTGGGGACATCACAGTCAACACAATATATGGCTTTGTCGTCATGTTTATAGTCTATGGGATTGACCTCATGCTCATTGCTCTATCCTATAGCTTGATCATCAGGGCCGTGTTCATCATCTCCTCCAGGAAAGCCCACCAAAAGGCCCTCAACACCTGCACCTCCCACCTCTCTGTGATGCTCATGTCTTATCCTCCTGGCATCATCTTCAGTATGACACATCGGTTTGGTCAAGGCATCGCTCCACATGTTCACATCATCTTGGCCAACCTCTACTTCCTTATCCCCCCCATGCTCAACCCTATTGTGTATGGGGTCAAAAACAAAGAGCTCCATGACAAAGTGAGCAAATACACCTGTAGAATTTAATTGCACGGGGCCACTATCTTCAAACTTGCATGCTGAGAGGGGGAAGGGATAGCACCTTGCTAAACAAGGGTGCTTTGTCCCAGTTGGGCTGCGCTCAGCATTGTGGCACATCAGAGCCTCAGGAGCTCCTTACACCTAATATATTTTCTCTCCATCACCATACACTTCTATATAAGAACATAAGAATGTAAGAACATAAGAACGGCCATACTGGGTCAGACCAAAGGTCCATCTAGCCCAGTGTCCTATCTGCTGACAGTGGCCAATACCATATTCCACAGAGGAAGGGAACACGACAGTTAATCCTTCCGTGATCTCTCCCCTGTCACCCATTTCCAGACAAACAGAGGCTAGGGACACCATTCCTACACATTCTATGTTCATTCTCTGTGACCATCACCTGATCTCTCTCAGCACCACCCATCAGCCTCCATCTTTCACACACCCTATCACTTGGAACTTTGGGTGATTTCTGGGCCACCAGTAGATGCTGCAGCTGCCAGACGCAAGGCAATTTTGCATAAGGCCCCATGTCAACAGAGTTCTTTACCATTTTGGCTATCAGAATGTGTAGTTTTTGGTTGTCCAAGAAAGCCAGAACAATCCTGAATTCATTTGTCAGAGGTACAGTGGTCTAGTGAGTTTATATGGAATGATACAAACCCTGCGAAGAGTTTCACCAACAAAGGAAATGCTTGCACTGGGCACAGTGGATGGCGTAGCCAGCAGCCGAAGTGTTCTTCTGATGAAACCACTGTGGATTAAACGTTGTCTTTTTGAGTAAAAATTAAATTCAACAGAAAATGTGCACAGTGATGACAATACTTGAGTGCATTTAGAAATAAATAGATATGAATGTTATTGCTGTTTTTACACCACCTATATATTTTTGTGTCAAGTATCAGAGGGGTAGCCGTGTTAGTCTGATCTGTAAAAGCGACAAGGAGTTGCCGACAGAGAGATGCAGCCTAGACATACCCTTTGAGTTCACACATCCACATTAGCTGCCAGAACTGAGCCTCACCCTTCTTGACTGAATTAATCTCGTTATCTCTAGCCTTATTCTGGCCTGCATATTTATACCTGCCTCTGGAAATTTCCACTACATGCATCTGGCAAAGTGGATCTTTGCCCACGAAATCTTATGCTCCAATACATCTGTTAGGGCACATCTACACTAGCCCCCTAGTTTGAACTAGGGAGGCTAATGAGGGTGACCAAAATTACTAATGAAGCATGGGATTTAAATATCCTGCACTTTATTAGCATATTCCTGGCAGGTTGTCATTTTGGAAACTGACTAGCCCGAAGTAATTGTCCATGTCTATACGCGGCAGAGAAGTGTGATTCCGAGATAAACCCCTTCCATGTTTAACTGTTAATTCGAACTAAGGGGTTTATCTCAGAATTGCACTTCTCTACAGTGTGTAGACGCAGGCAGTTACTTCAGGCTAGTCAGTTTCCAAAATGGCAACAGGCCGGGAATATGCTAATCAAGCACGGGATATTTAAATCCCACACTTCATTAGCAATTTTGGTCACCCTCATTAGCTTCCCTAGTTCGAACTAGAGGGCTAGTGTAGACATACCCTTAGTCTATGTGGGTATGTCTACACTACCCTCCTAGTTCGAACTAGGAGGGTAATGTAGGCATACCGCACTTGCAAATGAAGCCCGGAATTTGAATTTCCCGGGCTTCATTTGCATAAGCGGGGAGCCGCCATTTTTAAATCCCCACTGGTTCGAACCCCGTGCAGCGTGGCTACACGGGGCTCGAACTAGGTAGTTCGGACTAGGCTGCCTATGCCGAACTACCGGTACACCTCGTTCCACGAGGAGTAACGGTAGTTCGAACTAGTAGCCTGAACAATTTATTGAAACAATTGTTTTTTAAATAACAGGTAGTACTAGGTGGAACGAGGTGTACCGGTAGTTCGGAATAGGCAGCCTAGTCCGAACTACCTAGTTCGAGCCCCGTGTAGCCGCGCTGCATGGGGTTCGAACCAGCGGGGTTTTAAAAATGGCGGCTCCCCGCTTATGCAAATGAAGCCCGGGAAATTCAAATCCCGGGCTTCATTTGCAAGTGCGGTATGCCTACATTACCCCGCTAGTTCGAACTAGGAGGGTAGTGTAGACATACCCTAAGGTGCCACAGGACTCCTTGTCACTTTTATATTTTTTTGTGTTATTTTTACACCAACATTTGCTAGTTTTTTTAAATTTGCGATTCCACCCAGGCCTCATTAAGGATACAAGTACCAGTATTAGTGGTTTAATTCAGAATTTCATTGTCCTCTCAGGGCTTTGTGGCTAATGTAGGGCAACTCCTGCTAGAGCTTGTAGCTTTACTTTTAATCAAATCTGTACTATGTACCTAACAAAAGCTTTCACTTGTTACTTGATAGGTAGACCGTTGTGTTATTTAAAAAACAATTGTTTCAATAAATTGTTCTGGCTACTATTACATTAGGTTTGAAGTGATCTGGGGCTCTTACTGCAACAGAAAGTTGGCAAACCTGCAGCACCTCACGCGGGGGTGGAGGCCAAGCAGCAGCAGCCAGAAACACAAGGCCAAGCGAGGCAGCCTCGAAGGCAGAGCGGTCTGGATAGACCCACCACTGAGAGAAGAGCCAGAGCTGAGCCGGAGGCAGAGCAGGGGTGCTGAGGTAGAGCTGGAGAGGTGACACTGGAGAGGTGAGAAGTAGGAGCTGGGTCAGCACACACCTCAGGGAGCCAAGGCTGAGAGATATTTGGGAGCTGTATGGCAAGGGCCAGAATAGCAGATGTCAGCCATGCCACAAATAACACGGCAACCAGTTGGGCAGAGGAAGGTGGGGCCATGGGCAGAGGGCCCAGTGTACAGAGACATCGCCACACAAGAGGGACTGGAGGGCTGGGATCGGAAGGGAGGATGCTAATCTGATGGGAGGGCCCAGCGGGCAGGGCCATGGTCTAGGCAGTGAGGGATCATCTGGAGCTTACGTTAGCCTCGTCATATGCCAAAGCCACATGGTGCCTTATCAACCCCATCTGTGAAAGCACTGAGGTACCCCAAAGACCATGGGGCTGAAGCCCAGGGGAGAAAACGCACAACACTCGTTGAATTGAGGGCAACAGTAGAGGTGCCCACAAAATGCAGGAGATGAAAATATGATGAAACCCTTGATTGTTTTCCAAAAAAAAGCTCACTCAGTTCTGTGATGAATGGGAGGGGTGATATTCATTTCTAGGCATTCAATCCACTCAGTTAACTAAAGTCTTTCTTGGTAATTAGCTCTTGAGACCCAGCTCTAATTTTCTTGCTGTAAGGGTTAAAACCATAGACAGAGGGGCCTAGAGGGGCCTCAGGAATTGTAGGGAAGCAGGAAGTGAATTGGCAGGAGGCCAGAAGAGCCAATAGAAACACAGTGTTGGTTTTGAATTGGACAAAGTGACCTTTCTGTTCCTGCTGTTGTGTAGCCAGAACAGAGCTGGAAGGACATGAAATAAGCCAGGAAATCCAACATAGAGTATCCAGCATCATCCATACCCCAGGAAGGACTAAGGGTGAACCTACACTGCACTGTTTTTCCAGAATAACAGTCGTTATTCCAGAAAAGCAATACTAGCGTCCACACAGCAAGCACGTTATTTCAAAAGAAAATCTAAATAACAGACGGCTGTTACTGATGCTGGCAAACCTCATTCCATGAGGCATAAGGCCTTTTTCAAAAAAAGCTTTTTCAGAAGAGGGTGGATGTGGACACGGAACAGGGACTTTTTTCTAAAGAAGAGGCCTCCAGGAAATCCCACAGGTGCCCTGCTGGCCTCTCCATCCACACTCATCACTTTATTCCTGTTCCCCTGGAGCTCTTAAGGCTGCAGACATAGGGGACAAGGTTTGTGGCAGGAAGCCGGCCCTCACAGCCTCCAGCCACAGTGCAGGTGCTAGTGCCTCACATCTGGCCAGCATGTCCCAGTCCCAAGCCCCCATGAATCCCCTGGCCATCCCAAGGAGGGCTTCCAGGAGCCTGCCAGGGGCCAAAAGAGGCATGCACCATCTTGGTCTGATGTGGAGATTCTGGCCCTCCAAGAGGTGTGGTACAATGAGGAGAACCTCCAGGATCTCCGTTCCAGATGGTGGAATGCCGACATCTACAGCCAGATGGTTGAGCGCTTGGCTGCTAAGGGCCATACCAGGAACCTCGAGCAGGTCTGGAGCAAGGTCAAGGAGCTCCACCAGGCCTACACCAGAGCAAGGGGGCACAGCTCATGCTCTGGGGCAGAATCCCACCCTTGTCCTTATAATGAAGAACTGCACAGCATCCTGGGGGGTGGTGCAGCCCCTTCCTCACCCCTGCTGCTGACTTGGGGCTGGAGACGCCCATAATTGCCCGTGCGGGGCAGATTGCATACAAAACCTGTTGGGGAACATTTCAATCTGCCTTGGCATTCATTAACAGATCTTCCAGTGGTTGTTTTGGTACAGACCAATTCCACAAGCCAAATACACAGGGAAGGACTGGAACTACAACTCATTCACAAGTTTGATACTCACGCTAATAGCTTAAATATAGATACCCGATGGCTGAGACATTATCAACCTACCAAACAATGAAGGTGCCAATGGTTCTTTGTCTGTATAGTATCTGCTGTTAGTACTCTTCCTTTCTAAGGGTATGTCTAGACAACAGGGTTTTTTTTTTTTAAAAGTGGCCTTTTTTCGAAAAAACTTCCCCTGCGTCTAGACTGCTGCTGCGTTCTTTCCAAAGTAAATCGAAAGAATGTGGCAGTTTTTTCAACTGCGGAAAACCTCGTTTTACGAGGAATAACGCCTTTTTTTCAAAAGTGCTCTTTCGAAAAAAAGTGCTATGTCATGCAAACTGCTTTTTCGAAAGAGAGCATCCAGACTGCCAGGGTGCTCTCTTTCAAAAAAGTGGCTTGCTTTTTCGAAAGTACTGGTTGTAGTCTAGATGCTCTCTTTTGAAAGAGGCTTTTTCGAAAATATCTTTCAAAAAAGCCTCTTTTAAAAGAGGCTTGCAGTCTAGACATAGCTTAAGTGCCTACTAATGGTTCTTATCTGCCTCTTTTGACTATCCAGTCTGTAGGTGCTTATAGACTATTTGTTTT